>NW_027466898.1:2345000-2831357 GCF_046128005.1 Genypterus blacodes
TTATTTTTGCACCAGCTTTTTATTTTTGCAGCGCTTCTTTTATTTGCAGCGGTGGCGGTTCTCGGCCACCGTATTTTTGGCATAGATCAGTCCTTCCTTCTATTTTTCCTGCCTTCCTTCTTTCCTTACTGTCTTCCATCCTTTCTTCCTTAAGCTTCTCACTCAAGAGGTGATGAATCACAATGACTTCTTTTACTTTTGATATTTGAGCACTATGGAAGTAGATTAATATACATTTGCTAAGGTTTTGAGTACTTTTCTTCTTACTGCCAAGTAATGAGCTGGTCAGTCATTGTGCGGGCCACCATTTAGCCAGTTAGACCTTTAGATCCCCCCCTGTGTGTAGGAGAATACTGTAGCGGCATGGGTCCAGGGACAGTGGGGTACTGGAAACTTAAGTCAGGACAGCACAACATTGATTGGCTAATCCCCCCCCTCCACACACACACACACACACACACACACACACACACACACACACACACACACAACCGCACTGAGTCACAGCTGTTTGTTTTGGGCAGATTAGTAAAGGGGAGCTGGAGATGTTTTCCACCTTCCCTCAGCCTGTGATTCAGATAGAGCGATGAAGAAGGAGGGTGAGGTATTGTCTCGTGGTCGCCGAGTGAACTCATTCCCCTGCATGAACGCACTCGTAGACAGGAAGACAGAAAGAAAGAAAGAGAAGAGGAAAAACAGAGTAGTGATGGATGTAGGTCAGGATGATGTGACACGCCGAGCCAGACGTGGTTTTTCAGCAAGACTTAAAAACCACTACCACCAATGGAAACGATGTGTTACTGCTTAGTCTTGCAGCCACAAAAATCCTGGCTACAAAGGCTTGGCTCAGTGACTCTGCCTGACAAATATGTCGGGCAGGAGTGGTTGTAAACAGCTGTGTGACTTAGTATTCACCATTTGTGGAGTAATCGGTGGCAGCTCATTTCTTAAAGGGTGTGGGTTTGTCTTCAAATCAGATGTTTGTTGCCTATACCTTTTTAAATCTCTGATTCTTGTGTTAAGACCTGTAACAAAAATGTGCTATAAAGCTGTTTCCATCCTATACACATCAAAATCTAAGTTTAGTTTTTGCTTTATTTGGCTGTTTCTGTATTTTCTTTAGCCCATTAACCAACCTGGAAGGGAATGCATGCAGTGGAAGCCATCCAGAACCTTGTGGCATGTTTGTTGAGCTTCCGTGAGATGAGAAAAACCCAGACTGTTAATCCAAGTTTGTGATTCTATTTTAGATCAGATAGCACAGCGTGGAAGCAACACTGTGAAGTTGGGTCTAAGATTTGGGTCTAAGATTTCCTTAGGTGTTGCATCTGTGAAAACAATTTCTCTCACGATGTAAACCATTTGGAAAATAGAAGGATTATAAGAGACACAATGGATCCATCCTGAAAAACTCCTGAATTGAAATACAGTGACATGCTATGGTATTTTGTCATTAAACTTGCTAACATGCATTTCTCAAACACAGAAATATCAAACCTAAAGACACACGCAGTTTCTCTGATAACTATGTCAATACTTTCTACAAGACAAACTTTAACTGGATAAATTCCTTAAACCATCAGTGCATTTCTCAAAGGTTCATATCAAAGGTTCATTTTAAAAGTTTACATTTTGCTGCTCATTTGTTTAACTGTAACAACTGCATCAGTTTGTTGACAGTCTGTTTTATACTAGGTATACGTAGGTAAGGCTTGATTTAGTTTTCAAGAAACTGTGACAAAAATGCGGTTGAATGCCTCATCATTTTAATGGTAAAAGAAAATGTATTAAAAGTTCCCATTTGGACCCAGCACTGTTTTTGGCCCTATTTATTACAGAACAAAACATCCAAAAATGGATTAAGCTCATTTGTATGTAATCGTGGATTAGTGTTCAACTTTAAACGCTATTTATACTCTAGTGACCGCACCAGAGACAGGACAAGCAGAGGAAACCTGCAGGCCTCATTAGCTGGGCACTGATAGTCTGTGTTAATCCCAGGTAATCCTGTCTCCGGCCCTGACCTTCATTCCACTATGAGGGCAGCCTCATGTTACTACAATTACACTACTACAAAGCAAAGCTCCAAGGGGTGTGTGTGATCACACTTCAGTCTATGATTTCTTGGCAGTACAAAAACATCCTTCACAGCTGATTTGACATCATTATCTGATACCAAAGTTTAATGTTTGAGAGGAGTTGAAAGTCTGAGAGGGGCAAACTTCAGTTGAATAGAGTGGATGCTAATTTAGCTCAAACACACAATCATGGAGCACAGACAACAAGTACAAAATCAATGCGAAAGAGCCAATTTGTATCACTATAAATAAATATTACAGCATGATCTCCAGGAGACAGGTGTTAGTTGTTGTTCAGCTGTCTTCAGTTCTCTCAGCATTGTCCAGCACAGCAGGTGCATTTACATCCTGGTTTGACTCTACTGAACTCCTGCACTGACTGAGCATCTTTGAAGCTTCACCAGATTGGCTCTCTTTGGATCGAGCCTCCTCCAGCTGGACAAGTGGCTGTGCTGCATTTGAAGAACAAGTCATTCTGCGGTACTCATCCTCAAACTCCTCAAATTGGAGTGAGCCTTCTCTTCAGTACTCTTAAGATGTAATAGATTTCTTGGGTATAGAGGATCCATTTGGTGTGGCTCATCTCTCTGTAGCACCATCCAGGTGGTTCTCCTTCTCCAACAAAATACTTCATCCACGCTCCTTGCTACCTCATGGACATGATCTTGCTGGCCCTCTCCACCTCTATTTCCCACCTCACGTCTATCCCTTTCTAGCTGCACGAAGTGAGGCAGAAGAGGCCTGTCTAGCCTTGCCTCATTTAACCTCTCCCACTATTGCCTGTGACTAATGGTGTTTTTCCACTGCTGGTGAATCCTACCCGAGCTGTGTACACCAAACTGGCCCAGATGTTTCCATTGCAGGGGAGCCTCCCTGGGAGAGGGCAGGCTGAGCTTGGGTTCATGTCAGCTTGACGTATCAAGGGAAGCATTCGCGACCAACACAGATAAAGCTTTATCAAACAATCAGCAGTGAAAAATGGACCCATAGCTCTTCTGAATCAGGATGTCCCACTCTGTAGTCAAGCAAACACCACAGCACTGAAGCTGAATATCAATAGGTTTGCACTGCTTTCTGTGTTCTGTTTCAACAATTAAAGTAAAATAGCATTAAATTATGAACTGCTTGATGGATTAAAGGTTTGTAAGAAAACCAAATAACCAAATCGATCTCCCATTGAGCACCTAGCCCTACAAATTTAATCTTCTGATCAAATGGCAATGACTGTCTGGACATCATCTGCAATCCGAATGGAGAAGGAAGCAGGCTGCAGGCCAATACGTGAGACTCAGCATGCCATTTCTACTCTTGTTCAGCTGAGTCTCTAAAAGGACCTTAAGTACCTTGAAACCCTTTTTCAGGGACATCAATGCTAACTCATGCTTGTTGTTACCACACAGAGCTGTGCTGCTGAGGCCTCTCAATGAACTTGGTCAGCATGTGTGTATGCATGCATCATGCAATCGTGGCAGATAACTATGATTGTCTTATGCAGCGTGGATTTATTAAACTATCACATCAGCAACGAGACATGGATCTGACATGGTGACCTTTAGATAAGTCATAATCCAATAACGGCATAAAATCTTTTATGATGATATTATCATTAATGTCTGCCAGATGGCCTTGGAGGAGGATGAACCCAGCAAGGCACCACACAACAGCATGCCCATGTGTGTGTATGTGTTTGCTTGCAATACAGTCCATGTGGCTGGAGGTCATCTTGCTGATATGTTGTTATTGCTGTTTGGGGGGCCTGATTTATCATTTGAGGTTGCTCAGTTTTGCTCTCCTGGAAGTCACACTACAGTATGCACACCAAATAACCCCCCATATCCCCCCTGCCCCTCTCTCAGAAGATCTACAAGTGTGTTTTATCACTGACAAAGCTAATATATACCACCATAGCAACCAAAATGAATGGTACAGTTATTGTGTTTAAACAAACAAATAATGAATAATAATGTTTAACCAAACTCCACAGAGGCTTTATTTCTGAAAATCCATTCTGAAAGCTACGTGACAGCTTTCCTCGAATAAGTCGTTTCTACGTATGTGAAAGCACACAGGCTTTGATCAATATTTCAGGGTGTGGTTTATGTCAACTGTAAGCTGCAATGCATGTTGACTCGCAACCGTAAAGGCCTGAGAGATCTGCAACCCATCTCCCAGATCGCAGTCTTAGGGTTGAAAATGAAAACACACAATGAATTAATCAGCATGTTGATTTACTATGCACAGGTAATGAGGCAAACACTGTGACACAGAATGCAGAGCGGAATTTACATTTTTAACAGCTGCACTTGATTGGCATACCATATATGCTGGAGGAAGGATGCACATGCACACGGGCACGGATGTATACGATAGAGACCAATTGATGCATACGAGGGGTTCACAATGAACAATCAATGTGTGTAAGCGAGCGCAATCGGAGTAGACACGCCTCCCCCGTGTTATAGATTCAGCCTGCACACAGTTGCTTGCCATGAACATAAAGAATTCTCAACGTGCATTCAACACATCAAAAGCATTGGCAGCTCTATCATAATTGCTTCCTCTTATGTGCAGAGTTCATTGTGAGTAATGAAATTTCAGCTGTACCAGGATGGAGCTGTATGTGCACACACATATATATCCACACACACATACACTATATGTATAACCTCCATACTAGTACAAGCCAAGCCCACAGCATGGAACACACATGCATGCATACTAACAACCCATTCTGTATCTCCCTTGTTTTCATTATGCAGCAGCTATGTTTCCCTGTGCAGGACTAATTACAGGGCAAACACTCCACGACTTGAATCAGTAATTTTGACCTTGTACAATTTTTGCACTCTACGAATCAAAGGTTTGCAAAAAGGTTTATAGGCACAGTGAGACAGCAGGAAAAAAAGCCATGTACCTTTGACTCGTTTGTTGCTAAATCAATATCAGTGACCATGTTAGATATTTAACCTTTGAACTCTCATCATCATGCTTGCTCTCTCTCTCTCTCTCTCTCAGACACACAGTCAGCCCTTGTAGATGTGCCCTGGAACGATCGTGCTGAGGTGCTTTACCTCACCATAATGTCAGGGAGAATGTCAAGCAGAGGGCTTAAGATACTCAGAATAATCCCACTTTAACCCTCTGACAGAAATGACTGAGGGAGACAACAGAGCAGTGGATGGAGAGAGGAAGAGAAGACAGAAAAAAAGAGGTACAGGAATTAATGAGAGCTATAGGTTGGAGCTATATGTTGAAGGGGCAGAGCCTCAGTTACTACGGCACATGTAGACAGATTTTGAAAACACATACCTCCACTAAGGCCGATCAAGCCTCAACAGAACTGGTCTTGGTCCTGATAATACACACTATACCGTCTAAATTCCAGTCCTATTTATGACAGCAATTACAAGCAATGCAGATATTTTAGTCTGGAAACAAAATTGCAAACCTGATCTTTACATGGAAAAGATATATTCTGCTCTGTGATGTCGTGATTGGTTAGTCATAATTTAATCTGGCACATAAGGTAACATAAGATACTACTGATTTCCATAATGTCATGGTTTCTAATGCATTGCTTTTTGTATTTCATGCCAGTAAAGCACATATGAATCACAGTGAAAGGGGGCGTCCTAACTACTTGTGATGCTGACATGCCGATGATTGATATACTTGATTAACCCACGCAGAAAGGTGCCGGACACACACACGCACACGCCTCCCTAGGACTCTATTTGTCAGCCTGCATAAGCGGATGCTGATAAAATGGACAGTGCAAGACAATGCTCCATCACTGTTTCCCACTTTAAATCACAAATTGCATCCACATTGTGTAGTCTTTCACAGTCTTGACAATCCATCATTTTGCAGTCAGCCTATGGGAGAAACAAGGACACAGACAACGGCAAGATCAAGCTGTCGTACTAGCCACCACTAATAAAGGCTGGTAAACAGAAAAACATAAATCAGTCAGACTGGAGTGATCGTGTTGTATAAAACCCGGAACAGAATGCGCTGTTAAAGGTTACAAGCATGGCAGAGGTTAACATATTCTGGTGTCTTATGGCTGAGTGCTTATGTTTTGCTATGACTTTGAGAAAAATAGGTTTTGATATTTCAAGACTTAAACTACTGTGATGGCTTAATGCAAACAGCTTTCAGAGGCAGATTTACTTGAACAAAAACAGCTTCTCTCATGATGTCATCTCTGTGTATTTGTGAGTACTCCTGTACCGATTCCACATGTGACGACAATGTGGTGAGATTGTCAGGCCTCTTCGAGTTCTTGGCTGTTGCCATCACCTCCTGAATCCGATTTGTGCAGAGTGCTTGCTGGGATCTCTCAGTATAATAGGCCCATCTCAAATTGCGGGTCAGCTGAGGACAGTGTTTCCTCAAGACATGCCTCTTCTGCTTCTTCTTTCATGCCTGTATTTGATGTGCTGAGTATAAATAATACAATAACAAAGAAACATGATGTTAAGCGATCCCGACTGAATATACTATACTAATGTATACAGTACATGTGTGTCTTTCTGCATGTGTGTGTGTGTTTCTGTGTGTGCCTGTGTGTGAGTGAATGAGCAAGTAAATGCATGTCCCATACACTTTGTACTGATTTAGTATGTATCACAAGAGATGTGGTGTGCTGTCGGGAAGAATGTGAACGCTGTAATGTCTCTTTAAACGTATCCCTGTAGCCCATGTGGCTCTACTCATTGTAAGTACGGTTTCCTGGCTGACCACCAAACTGTGACCTAATGAAGAAGAGTTTTGCGGGTCATCACCACATCCAGAGCATCATTTGACAAAACCATGTGTGCCAAGCATAAGAGCATAAGATCAAGCACAAGGGGAAATGTTGGATGATCCATTTCTGATACTTCTGTCGTCATCTGTGGATCCAATGTAGTGATTCTAAATCATTTAAAGGTAAAGGTTTTAAGTACATAATGTGATTATATTATTACAAAGCAGAAGTGACTTTAGAGAGTGGGTGAGAGGTGAACTTTTAGAAGGATCTTTGATGAATATAGAAACATGAGAGGTACTCCAGTCAGACTGAGGCCAGTGATGTTTCAGACAGCAGCACTTTTGAAAGAATAAATGCAGACTTTCTTTTTAAAGGTGTGAGGCCTTGATGTCTGGAAAGAAGTCTAAGAAAGAGAAACAGAGTCATACAAATCAGTAAATCATATTGTACCCACTGTTTTCCGAGTGACGCAACAAGCTCTACCTTAGCACGTGTCGTTGTCTGGGTCAAGATTCTGAATGGTTTGTAATGCACATGAGTGTATGTGTGCATGATTGCAAAATTGTGTGTGGGATGTCAGTACTTTCAAACGTGTTTATGTGTTGATCTCATTAGCGATGATGTACTGTATGTATCTTGACAAGCTTTTATTGCATCCACAGCTTTATTGGCTATTGTCCACTCTTTCCTCAAGACAGATTTCTTTGCACAGCGTGAGTTGGATCGTTCCGTTAGGAAAACGATTATGCGCATACACAGATATTGTCCACAGTACAATCTGAAATCTCAGGTCAACTGAGGACAACCTCTCCTCAGGACACACATCTTCCTTTGCCCGCATTGCACATAAATAATGCACCAAGACAGGAAGCTGAGGTTAAATGATCCAGGCTGAATAATGAGTGTGTGTGAGTAATGTCTGTGCATCTGTCCTTTCTGCAAATTAAAGCATGTGTCCTTTCGTTCATGCAGCTTGGATATGTACACACCATATAGACTCTGGAACAATCTATACACTGCACTATTTCTGTAATCTTTAGCAGAATTAGTGAAAGTTTCCTCTTCATGCAGCAGCATCATGCATGATCATGTTCACACCACTAACAAACCACTTCACTCTTGACTGTTGCCCTGAAGTGACCCAAACTGCTCACTCATCTGTGAAAACAACATGTCTTAATTCTTGTGGAGGTGCTGTTTGACCCACACAGATGCAGCAAAGTCAAGCTTTAAGCATTTAGATACACTACATGCAGCCAATCATAAGGCAAGTCTCTACAATATATTTAGAATATCCATTGACATGGGTGTGGATCTGGTGATTATAATTAGATGCATTTTGATGCATCTAATTATGTCATGAAAAGTTAAAGAGCTGTGTTTCAAATGACTTGCAAATGAACGAATGCACTGCCAACACAGCATTGAATGAACGACCAAAAGAAAATAATTTGTGAATAAACTCCATGTTGAAAGAACTCCACTTTATAAATACATCTTTTGTATGCTTTATCAGAATGAGGATAGCGCTGTTATTTCTTTATAACTGCAGAATGTGCTTGTGTTTGACCTTGTGTGATTGAGCGAGAGAAAGAGAAGTTGAGACAGTGCTGCATTCAGAGGGAATGATGAACCTCTACAGACTTTATAAGTCAATAAAAACTCAGAGCCTTGACATCTACGCATTCAGAGCTGCTTGTCAGTAGAAGACTTTGTGACTATACTGCTCTCTAAAGTGTGGAACTCTGTACAGCCGGTTTGTACAGGATTGTATTTATGTACATACAAATAGCATGCATAACATTCTCAGGTGACGTTTAAGTTTAGGCAGAAGCTATTTTATGCTGCAATCCCTGGACAGGTGCAAGACACTGCTCAAGGGTCCTACTGACAATGCAAAGGTGCAAAGGTCAGGTCCCGGAGGAAGGCGGGACACTCAGGTTAGCCTGCTAAAATGAAGGGAATAGACTTAAGAGACAACAGCCTGTCAGATACCACTGATGGACTGCAGAGGTGAGAACCTGGGGGTTTTGCTCTCTCAGTCATTCAATCATTCAGTCAGACAGTCAGTTGGTCCAGGGTCTCTCTCTCTGTGTGTGTGTGTGTCTCTCTCTCTCTCTCTCTCTCTCTCTCTCTCTCTCTCTCTCTCTCTCTCTCTGTCTTTCTCTTGCTCTCCCTTCTCTTTGCGTCTTTCGTCTCCCAGTAAAGTGGTTCAAAGCGAGGCAGCTTGCAACATTGACTTGACTTGTTTCATGTTTTCCATTGAGACCAAACTGAAGTGCTGCTACTTAAACGCATGGAAAATTCATCTTCTAATCTTTGTACACAAATTTGACCTGATACCATCTGCAGTCCTCAGAGATCAAAGGTTGATCCTGCATCGATGAATTATACATAGTCAGACATATGGCATGTCAGAGGTTATTCATGTATGTAAGCAGAGGAGATCCTTCAGGGCAGCGCGGCCGTTCCCAAACGAAAGCATGAAGCTCAATGTGCCTCTCAGCTGCATTTACAGTTCAGTCTGTATCTATACCAAGGTGCAGACTTGGGGGACAAAAAGATTTCTTCAGTCAGAGTGGCATTACAGCCATTTATAAATATTTTATGAACAACCTTGAAGAGAGCAGAGGCCTATAGCGACTAATATTTTATTTAATGTAAGAGATCAGTGAAAGAGTCAAGATTGATGCAATTTGACACGAGTGAAAGATGCAAATCACAAGCAGCCCAGGCTGTTTAACACAAACCACTGCACTGAAGTGTTTCAACTCTGATCATGAGTCCCGGAACACATATAACCTGGCTAATATCAACCTGGACCAGCTGGACCAAGCTTAGCCTGGTTATGGCATTAGTCAGACTAATATAAGACCATTGCTGTGGATGTAAACATTAAAGCTATTGTTTTAATCCTTTCAGTCTGAGCAATGCCTTATCAAAGGTGAAGTGCTTTGACGTGGCTTCTCCACACAGATCAGCTTTCAGGCAATCCAAATCAATTCCTGTAATTTGTACCACTGAGATAAGATCATTCATGACCAATTCATCACCCGCTGTGATGAGTGATGGATTCTGCGTATCTGGGGTTGTCTTGATGATCTCAATAATGTCTTTGTCACCGACAGCAAGAATTTCTGCCAAGAGAGTAAGGTTGTTGTGGGTTGTGCTTTGGCGAGGTATGTGCTCTCTGAGGTATGTGCTCTCTGAGGTATGTGAGGACCTGTAGTTTTTACAGTCATTTGTTATTTCAATTCCAAAGCAACATATGTGTCCCTTTAAGTAAAGCATTGACAGCAGGTTGTGTCCGCAGCTGAAAATGGAATTGTCACCCTCTTTCCTCTAGCCATCGCTGCTCTCTAGGCACTCTCTCTGAGACCACAAGAGCCCCCAAACAACTGGAAGAAGCCACTGGAGTGATGCTAAGGCATGAAATGAAAAAATCCAACTGCTTGAGGAAGCAAATCCCTCCAACTATCTATGTAAATCCATATACGCATTGCAAGGTTCATTCCCTATAGCTATGCACATGAGTGAACACAGGCGGTGGGGGAGAAGGAAGAAATTCAGGCAGTTGATCTTTCTTCTGTACGCGACTGTAGCGACTCACAGGGATTCCCACTCGAATACATACATAAAATTTGCAGGGGATGCCAACCTGATAAATTGGAACAATCGTCTGGCTTATATTACATTAATTATATGCAATTTTAATGACGTATGGCCAGTCAAATTATTTTAGTAGTTAGGGGCTCAGAAATATTAGAATATTCACGGCAGAATTAAGCGTGAGGCTTTGTGAGATTCTTTAAAAATCGAATTAAGATAATAACTTACATTATTAATACATTGTGTTAGCATTATAGTGTGATAGTCAGTCAAATATAACATTTCCCTCAGAGATGTAGCTGAGGAAGAAGAAACTAGAGATGGAAATAGAAATATTAAAGAACAAGCTCCTCAATATGATGCTTATGGTGCACACAGTCATTGAGTGAATGGATTTACATTTGACCTGTGACCTATGTAGGCTTAGTAATGCACACATAGTTTTCCATACCAAAGCTCTCTTGGTGGAGGAAGGAAATCTGTGTGTATCAGAGTGATGCTGTGGAGGTTCCGCCCCAAGGCAAACCGTAACCCTGCACATGCTGGTGCTGCTGCTGTAGCACTGAACAGATTAAAGCCTCTAGTATGTACAAGAGAAACGAGCGATAGAGGAGCTAATAAAGCTCTTTGGCTAAAAGAATACACACTCTAGAGGCTCCCAGGCCTGTATGAAAGCTATGCCAAATGTGTGGGCATGTGTTTGAGTGTGTGTTTGCACACACGTGTGAATAAATGTTTTTGTGTGTATCCGTGTGTCAGTGTGCGTGGGTGAAAGAGTGTTAGAGAAAGAGTGAGAGGGAGATCGAGGGCATAGTGATAAAATCAAGAGGGGGTCCTAACAGCTTGTTTCTAACTAAGGCTTGCACGCTTTCCCCCAACAGGCTTCATGGACAATGTGTATGTATGTGTGTAGTGTGTGTGTGTGCGTGTGTCTTTTAGTGTGTGTCAGCTCCACAGAGGGAAAGCCACCTGCTAACTCTTCATTCACAGGTGACCACTGTCACGCTCTGTCTACATTATGTGTGTGTTTGTGTATGTGTGTGTGTGTGCGTGTGTGAGTGTGTGTGTGTATTTGTCCTTGTGTGGAGCACTTGTACCTATTTGTGGTTGGATGTGTGAGTCATTCGCCCTGGCATTCATCTTGTTTGACAACTGATACACCCTTGAAATAAGCTGTCTTCAGCATGAAACCACAAAACGTAAATATGATCAGATAGACGGGTTTCTCTTCCCTCTGGCTCCATTTCATATTCTACTCCACAGTACGACTTATATTCTTTTACATATAGTCTCTCAAAGATAATGCATTATTTAGACTATTATAGTTTTGAGTAAGAGCCGAGTTCTCTTCGCTTGATTCATTCTATCAGCTATTTTGTTGTACTGTCAGCTGATGGAAATTGTCAAGATAAAATGAACTCTGGTGCTCATCCATCATAACAAATGACACACAAGTATCTGCTGCTTGCTGACAATAGGCAATTTTTCACGATTGCACACTTTTGCTGAAAGCCACGAGAATGTAATTTTTCAACATTTCTCATTCTAAAGCAATCTCTCTAATGCATCCCAGACGCTAAACAGACACGTGTTCACCTCTTGTTTTGTCTTTTCCTGCATATAGGCGACACAGTTGATGTCTTTGCAGCTGTGGCTTGTTATTAAAAAGATTGCTCATTGTAACGCCGAGTCGAGAAAAAATGAGCGACGACCTTCAAATTCCGCTTCATGATCCGGGGCAATGTTTGAAAGAGTGAATCCTATATTCTAATTTGATTGTGTGGGATTGCGAAAAAGCTGACAGTCGCCAATCAGTGAAACACTTTGAATGGGTCTCACTCTCATAGGGGACAGTTGATTTTTTTTTTTGAGTCAGCACTTCCAGGGATTGCCGCCTTCCAAGGGGATCCTAGTTATTCTCTTCATGGACAACCGCGTTTGAAATCTTGCTGGAGTAGTCAGATTGGGTTTGATACAAATGCTAGTGAAGGAAGAATGACGAAAGATTAAAGGGGGTGAAATGGAGGGTGGGGGCGTGGAGTGATGGAGAAATGGGGGGGAGGGGGATATGAGCAAAAGAAGAAGGTACTCGCATGGTAGAGAAATGGGGGGTTGGTGTCTGTATGATGTTCATGCATGCGATTGTATGGGTGTATGATGTGCCTCTGTGTGTGTGTGTGTGTGTGTGTGTGTGTGCGTGTGTGTGTGTGTGTGTGTGTGTGTGTGTATTGGATGGGGGATGGTGGTGTGAGGCGGAGGGGGTTGGGCTGATTAGTAGAAGTGGTTAGTGTGTGCATGTGAGTGATAAATGGTCATGGAGGCGTTATTGATGATAATTAATAGAAGAGGAAAGCGATTCATGGTCAGTCGTTCTCCATTTAGTAAAACCCAGAAGATGGAGGTGTCAGCGAAGCTTCTTTTCATCCTGGTGACATTGATAGATCTGTATAGACGGGGACAGAGGGCATTTTGAGAGGGGGGGGGGGAGTGCCCCGCATTGCTCACTAAAGCAACCTGACGAAATAATGCCATCATCTTCATTCCCACAGTAGATATGACACACTTTAATTATTTTATTATTATTACATACTGATAGCTTGATCGCATGTGAAGACCAAATATGACTTGTATGGTTGTTGGCTGAGGGTATTCCAGTATTTCCTTGATAGGCCCTTGAATCGTGAGGCATTTGATTTAGAATCCTGTGATCGGTTCTGTAAAGGGCAAGTTTGCATTAAAGTGATCTTGCCATGTGAAGAATTATTGTAAAGAAAATGTTGTGTTTGGTCTCTTCAGAGCTCTCTCATTGTTCTCAGTATGAGAGGACAAACTAAACAAGTGACAAGTTTATTATTTCACCCACCTGATGAAAAAATACTCAATACTCATATATGTGATTTAGAAACCACTGGAAGACTGTTTTTTTTATATCCTGAAACAGACTGAAGAAATTAGGATATCTGTCTCATTTTATGTCTTTATGTCTCCTCTGAAGAATGCTTTTCAGATGTGGGTTTGCTTTTCCTCACAGACTCCAACACGACTGCTAATTTAGCCGGTGAACCCTGCAGAAAGCTTGTTACTTTTAAAGACAGCTTAACACACATCTTGTGCGATTAACTCATCCTCCTCTCATTTTTAGTAATAAGATCATGGCGTCCCTGGTTCAGCTCGTTCCCATCCTCCCACTGCTTCAATCTGACATTGTGGTATTGAGTACAAACCATTGAATGTCCAGGTTACGCTGACTTGAATTCATAACAGTTTACATCCTGATCTCTTTCAGCCTCTTTTCTTAGAAGCGACGGTACTGGAAACACATAAGAAGATGTTTTTTTTTAACAGGGCTCTTAATGCAATGCTTTTCATATGAGACACTGGAAACATTAAGCCTCTGAATTTAGACGGTTGAGAGAAAGCACCTTGTAAAAGAACGAATCTTCCCATCTTCTATTCACAGCATTTATTTTATTCTAACAGCAGCATTTGTTATATGCTGAAGTTTGTAGAGGTTTGAAGATGTCTGAGTGTGATTTGTGTATTTGTAGTCTTGATGTAATTGAGACCTTTTAGCTTCACATGACATTATATGTGTGGATGAAGCATGGTGACAGTACAACCGTGCTGATTGGCTGAGACTCGGTGCGTCGGTTTGACTGACATTAAATTAATACATGCCACCTGATCTACATCATAACACCTGTCACGCTGATTGCCAGGGCGCCCAGACACAGAGAGAAATACACACACACACGCGTAGACCAATCCATTATCTGTAACTCATGATGTGTGTGTGTCTGCAGATGAATGTGCGCGTGTGCGATCAGTCATTTTGTTCACCAAGGGGGGATATTAAGGGTAAATTAATTCCGTAGACCTGCCAGACTGGGGGAGACCATACATAACACTGTGGTGTGGAAAGATGACACTCTGCCTTTGCTGTGTGACTGGAGTTAGTGTGTGTGTGCGTGTGTGTGCGTGTGTGCGTAATACTGTCTGCTATGGGCATACATACAGTTGAAGAGCTCTGAGCAGCTCATCACCGCTCTGCCATACAGCCGCTCAGCGTTTCGTGCTCCACTCCCTCCCGTTCCCATATATAAACCTTCAGGCGTGGCGGGACGATAAATCACATGACTAACGGACCGAAAGCCCCTGTCGCCTGAGAAAAGATGGCCTTTCATGAATATATATGGAAAGAGCGTGTGTATCTTTGCCAACTCGCCATCTCAAGTCTGCCTCCCTGACGTGATTGAGGATTGAGTGATTATGTGATGCTGGTGGTGGCACACCCACTGTTTGATAGCTGTTAAACACACACATGCAGAGATACACAGTTGGTGACATGCATAAATTGGAGACAAAATGTGTGTGTCTATGATATCAGAGAGACAGAGAGAAAGATGGACAGAGATTAAGAGAGAGAGAGAGATAGAGAGAGAGAGGTTATACTCTTGCATTTTAAGTCACACACTCGGTGGCTCTCACACACCCACACTCACTCTCACGCTCGCACTACAGCTGCTGTCTGGCCAACATCATCCATCTTACTACACATCAGGGAGACTGACAAATTGGTCGGCGGTCCAAAGGGCGCAGGTCCCAGCTAGGCAATCACAGCAGGATAAGAATGACCCAAATATTCCCAGCCCAGCCCACCGCACCTTGCTCTCCCTCACGTCCCTGCTGTCCAGCACTGGAGGTCTTGCAGCTCACAGAAGTTGAACTGAGAAGAAGAGTGAGTGATGACCTTTATCTGATCCACTGCCAGCACATAAGCTGCTCACCCAGCAACTCCACTTGGAGCAGCTCCACAGGGTGCTATAGGTACCTTGCTCAAGGGCACCTCTACTGTTGATGCACTCACCATCCTCCAGTTCTCCTGCCACTCCCTGGATCAAACCGGACCAATGAGCTACTGCCAAAAAGAAATCCAAGCAATTAGAGACAACAACTTGCAAGAAAAGACAGATAGCTTAGAGGCATTTTAACATTGATGTGGTTTAGGTCAATCCGGTTCAATCAGACGAGGGTTCGATTCCCCCCTTTATAGGCTTTGTGCAGACTTGGGTGCAGGCCAATGCAACCACGCTGAGATCACTTCCTCAAAAGGGCGTGGAACCCTGGGGTGGTTTGTTTACCATGTGATTCATGCGAGGTGTGAAAACGCCTTCAGATTGTTGTCCTACTGTTCCTTCTGATAATAATATATTTATTTGTTAAAACTTAGCATACTATCTGAAAGCACAAGAGGAGGAAGGCTGTGCATTTAGCCCAGATAGTGGTTTCCCTTCGGTCTGGCCTTCTTTTAACCGGGCAAATAGAATGTTTAGTGTGTATGTGTCCAATGTGAGAGTGGAAACACATGCGTCCTCCTGCAACGTGTGCAAGTTGACAAAAGTGGAAGATGTTTTCATTTTACGGTTGAAAGGGTCGCCTTTTCAAAAGGAATTCCATTTCTCCCCTCAATTCCTTCCTTTCACAAAGAGGAAAATAAGGGCAGCCAAACGACAATGGACATATGCATCCGCGTCGCTCCATCTCTCTCTTTTCACATCTCACTTTCCTTCCTATTCTTTCTATTCTTTTTGACCGTCCCCGCTGTCCTTCCTCCACGCTTTCACAACACAACTGCACCTCCATCCTCTTCCTCAGCCTCTCTTTCCTCACCCTTCCCGTGATCGATGGACAGATCTTCTGTATCTCGTGTCACATCAATTTTTCGATCGTCCTCATTCCCTCCTCATCTGTCCAGCCCTAACATCCCCTTCACTCATCCATTCTTTCCTTTCATCCACTCATCCAGAGTTTATTGAGTGCTTCGTCTTCATTCACTCACTCTTTCTTCTTCTGCTTTTATTTCCCCAAAGCTCTTCACTGCTGCCCTTTACTCCACTTGCTATTTTTCTTGATCAATTTGCTCCTGCAGCTCTTTCTTCTCACCTTCCTCATTGTCTTCCTCAGCCCTCTCTGGTATTCAGTCTTCCGGCTTCCTGGCTCTCTCTTAAAGCTTTTATCATATCATTATATTTCAGGCAATAATCGCTCCTCCTCCCTCGTTCGTTTGTTCATCCCTTCTTACAGCATTGTGCTTCCTTGCACTTCTGCTCCTCCATTTCCTCTTCCTTTTGTACTTCAGAAGCCACCATCACCATCATCATCATCAACTCAACTCTTATTTCATCTCCTTTTGTTCAACCTTTGACCTTCGACGCATCTTTATACCATCTCTCTCCTCTCTCTCTCTTTTCCATTTCATCCCTTTATATCCCACTCCTCCTCATAACACCACCACCATCATCATCACCATCATAAGCTCCACCACCCTACTAGTCCTCTTGGGGGAGACGCGGCATCGCTAGATCACCATGGCAACACCTCAAACACTGTTGCAGGGGCAGCCCTATCAGCTAATTGACGCAATTATAACTGAGCAGCAGCTGTTATACCAGTTCTTCCCTTCCCCCCTCCTGTCTCTCTCTCTCTCTCTCTCTCTCTCTCTCTCTCTCGCTCATCTCTTCTTCCCCTCCCCCCACCTTTCTATCCTTCCCTCTCCTCCCTCTCCCCTCCCCCATGCTTCTTTGACTTACTGTCACTTTCTTTCGACTCTTCTGTCCCTTGCTCCTTATGTCTTCTAACCTTCATGCATGTCTCCACGTCCACTCCTACTTTTGCCCTCCCTCCTTAACCTTTTTTTTCATATCCTTCTCTTCCTGCTCCCACTCACCTTACTTCCCTCTCCGCCCTGCTAAAAAAAATCCCGTTTTCCATGAAACAAGTTGCTTAATCTGTCAGGAGTGTGAAATCAATTCAATGGTTCATGTTTGAACATTGTAACAGTTTTACATCTTAATACAAATGTATTTTCACATTCTGACTTTTTTGGTTCTGCAGCTTTTTTCCCGTTACAGTCATTCAGTTTTTCAAGGAAATGTAGTGTGTGACTTTTATATATGAAAGTGAATTGATTATTTCCTGTGTGTTTCTATTTCTTGAGTGCACTGCAGCTTGATTATTATTATTAAATTAAATACTGACACCCACTCATCTCTCCACATTGTTACTGAAGGGATTCACACTGAAGTGAAGCTCTCTTAGCAACATTTCATATATTATACATTGTTTTGGAAATATCGTCCCATGTGAATGATTTTTCTTTCTTCTTTCTATATTAATTCCTGTTAATGCTAATACTTCATCTTCTACATCTTCTCCTCCTCCTCCTCCTCACCCATGCTTCATTCCTCCCCTCCCCCTTTGATTCTCTCTGTGAAGATGATGAAGGTGTATGGTTCTCTGTCTTTCACACTGAAGACGCACTACAGGCGTTCCCCCCTTCTGGCGAACCACAAGAGACCGTGATACGGGTGCGGATGGAGGTCCACACTCCATCCAGAATCAATGGAAACTGTGTATGTTACAATCTGAACACATGGATGCACGTGCGCGCGCACACACACACACACACACACACACACACACACACACACACACACACACACACACACACACAATTCCCCGATGTGTGCAGGCTGTGTAGCATGTGATTCAGTGTGATTGCCGAGGAGCCTCCTGGGCCCTAGGCTCAGGAAGATGTTCCACACTTAAAAGATATTTTATGATATTTGCCAATGCCAATCTTCTTTAAATCTCATTAAGACCTTGCTTTACATCCCAATGAAGGAGGATATTTAATATATGTAATAAATACTTTCTTCTTGTCTTATGTAAGCAATTGCTTAGTGCATCACTGAAAAATGAGCATATGTGCTTCGTTCAAGCTCATTGAATAAACGCATGATAAATTAATTAAAATAAAACAAATATCCTCATATCATTCTGATAGATGGCAGACTTATATCTTGCTCCACTGACGTTCATCTGAATGTGTGTGTGTGTGTGTGTGTGTGTGTGTGTGTGTGTGTGTGTATGTGTGTATGTGTGAGAGAGAAATAGAAAGAAAGACACAGACCCAGCTACACAGCTCTAACCCACAGCAGTGTGTGATGTCCTCTGAGCTCAGCTGGGAAAGTGGTGCTTGTTTGAAGTTGTGGGTGTGGCTCTGGAAATGAATCCGATATTGTTGTGTTTGCTCTATGTAAATACCCTCTTTATTAACTTATTCCTATTTGTGTTAATACATAAGTGTGTGTGTGTCACCACCACTCCTCGTGTGTCAGTGTGTACATGGGTGTGCCTATGTCTTTTCCTGTGCATGCAGAGAAATTAGGAAGTTCCTGCATGAGTAAGTGTGTCCTCGTGTTGAGGAGCTGCTTGCATGCACTGCAGGCCAATTACTGGGAGTGCCTGCCATGTGTGTTGGGGATGGCGCTCACGCCTGTGTGCTGTAAATAAGTGGGCATGCTTCAATATTAAATGGATGACTAAATCTACAGTTCTTCCTCTAAAGGCCGGGCAGCACAGAGGAGCATAAAAAGGCTAAGGGGGGGAAACGAGTGCCACTTTCTAAACAGCACACAGGGACAAAAAGTGAAAACTGGATTTCCAATGTTACATCTTCCACATAATTCACATACATGGTGATTGATTTTTTCCCGTCTTCTATTTAAGAATGCAAAAATACACATCTCAAATTTTTGTACAGATACATTGTTTATCTTGGGAATTGCCATTCAAAGATTGTATTACATTAATGGCTAAAAAGTATTGAGCCAAACAGCAAAAAACAGCGATTTATATCACATTCACACTGATCAACCCTGAAAATGTGTGTGTTGTCCTTTGAACATTAAAAAAGAAAGAAACTTCACAATAACACAGGTACAGCAGAATTGTGTGGTGGACAAGTACATGGTGGGTATGCGTGGTTGAAAAGTGTGTGTCTGTGTATGTGCGTGTGTGTGTGTGTGAGAGAGAGAGAGAGAGAGATGGTGCGGGTGGCTCTGGTTCAGCAGCGGTCTTATCTACCTTGCACAGATGTTTTTCTCCGCTTCTTTCTATGTATTTGTGGGTGTCTGTGTGCATGCATGTGAGTGTGCACGTGTGTGTGTGTATACACTCAGCGCTTATCTCTTTGGCCACTCATCTGGAAGGCACCCTATCACATGCACAACACAAAGCAGAAGAAACAGCAGATCGGCTGCCTGTAGCATTGCTACTTTACGCTACGATGATCTGAATTCACCCGGATGTCATGGTAAAGGAGGCGTGCAGAATGTGATATCATGACTTTCTGCAGAGCCAGAGAGAAGAAAAGCACATGATGGTTTATTCAGCAATGGTAAATGCTGACATTCAACTGGTTAGATTTGGTTAGCTTGCGGCCCAAGCTTGGGTTGTACTGCATGACCAACTAAAGCAGTGTATAATATATGTTCAAGTCTTTCTTTCTAATGTCTAACTTATCTAACATTTGTTCAGTCTTCGCCAAAATTCTCTCAAAATCTCATTAGATATCTTGGTGATTGTGATAAGATTTGATCCAAAGTAAGAGACTCACAGCAGACGTCCATCCAGATGTGTTTCCTAGCTCATCTATTTTGGGGCAAAACTAACTCTCTGGTCATGACATAAGCATGGACAATAACAGTCAGCTCTCACTTTAATCAGGTTTGAGCACGTTCATGTAGCAGCCTGTCATACTTGATAAATGCTGTTTTATACTCCCTAAGGGATTTTCCTTGTCACCATACACACACATAGATTCATTAACATCATCTCTCTGTGTGTTTCTAATTTAATTTCTATTTTTACAAAAAGAATCATGGTGTGTGTGTGTGTGTGCGTGCACCACAGCAAATTATATACACAGCCATACTTGCTGTAATAGCCCCATGAATGGAACTGCCCCAAACTTTGCAGAATGATCCAGAAAGCTTCAAAGCAAAGATGAACGTAAAACAAAAACATGTTATTTGATTCTACTCATGATTAAGCCCAACACTGTGTTTGCTTTTAATCTCTTTCTGTATCAAGCACAAAGTTCAGGATTATGATTGTGTGCACACTTCCTTGTTCCTCCATCATAAAGACTTAACATTCCAAGATTGAGAAGTTGATCCGAATTGAGTCATATTATTATTGTTATTAGAATTATCAGTGAATCATATTAACAATATCCTGCATTTTAAAGTACATAATGCATCAATATATACAGCGTATGCACAGCATAACACACACACACGCGCGCACAACCACACGTCTACACAGGTGCACAAGCATCACTGAAGCACACAGTGTAACTCCTGGTCATGAATAAGTAATGAGGGGTGTGATAATGCAGAGGGATGAGACCTTTGCAGCTCATGTAAAAAGGCCAGGGTCAGGAGGACTGTTACTTGATATTCAGCCATGGCATTTTCTCTGCAGCACACTTACTCACTCACACACACACACACACACACACACACACACACACACACACACACACAGAGAGAAGCCATCTGCTGAATGATTAATGTTCGAGTCTCTACCTGGAGTGGAAAGTGTGCGTCTTAAAGCAGGAGCAGGAGGTTGACATAATACCACTGGAAAACATTCTGTTCCCTAAACGCATCTCTTTTATGTTTCTTATCTAAAACTTTCATAAATATCTTGACATGCTGACATTTTCAGTAATTTACAAATGCTTAAAAAAGTATTAAAGATCATAAGGTACTGATCCAAAATTGCTAAAACATTAAGTAAGCACAGAAAATAAGTGATACACTAAAGGCTATAACGTTCATCCTTATGAGTATGAATAATGTTAAGTTTGTCCTGGGGGCGATGCTGGAGGGAAGACACTGTGTACTCAAATGGTTTGTCCCCATTGGAGCTCGATTAGCACGCTTAGCAAATTTCCAAAACGGTGCATCTATTAGAATATGAGGGTCACAAAGGCTTAAAATAGAAAAAATCAAACATTGATCCTCTGAGGAGTGTGAATGTGTTCAGTCAATTTCATACAAAGTTGCATATTAAAATTTGATATTCAGTATGTGAACTTTTAGACACCAGAGGAAAGGTCAGGTGACAAAGATATTATGATTCAGGCTCCACAGACCATGATTAGTCCACAGCTCTACTGTGTGTGAATGGTGAAGAGTAAAGCATCATCCTCTGGTGACCATGAACAGCCATATCAAACAGAATGGCACTGTGGCCTGTGGTTGTCAATTCATTTGGTTCCTTGAGCAACGCGTTGGACGGATTAAAGGTCAGCAGAGAATAACAAACAGCAGAATGCACAAACATAATTTCATAGGAGAAACACTTACATCACAGCCGTGCGGTGTATTTCAATGATCCAAAGACACACACACGCACACACAACACCCACACACTCCTCTGAAAATCGAAAGTAATGAGCTGTTATGTAAAACACTGACTGTTGACCATTTATAAGTATCAGGCACATCAATGTGAATCAAATACGTGGATAAGCATAATATAAAACTTCTTGTCATGTCAAAAGTCAAGGCCTTTTGTGGATTACAGGTGGGGCTCAAGGTTTGAATTATCTAACAAAAGTTATAAAGACAGTTTTATATTCCACTTTCCTTTTCATAGCAGGAGACTCTGGACTCTTTTTACTGACTCATTGTGATAAATGACCTTACCTCTCTAACATCCACTAACCCTCCATCGCCCAACTCATCCAGAGAATATAATCATCATGACAATTGTGATGGAGACACTTTTGTCCCCCCAACAGTACAACATTATTAATATGTATCTTTACTTGTCCAACGAGTGTTTACTGCAGAGCTTATATAATATCATCACATTCCTATTGCACACTGTGGATTCACAATGAGTAGATCTGGAGGGGATTACACAAATGAAGAATTTAGCTCCAAAATATTGAAACTCTATTTAACTTTATCTGACAAAATGACCATTCCCTTGAAAAGTACAATTCATTATTTAATAAAAAATGTATAAATGATTTGTCTACCTCAGTAGTAATATAACTTCTGTCTTAAATCTCAAATTATGCCCAGTATTTTACAGCATCAAGTGCATTTGCTGTAGCCTGAAGCTGGTTAGGCAGGTTGAATGGTTAAATGTATTGAGCATTGATTATGTTTGAAACAATACAAATGGCTTAGTATGCAACAGAGCATTGACCTCTACGTGCAAATACACAATCTATATTGCCTTTGTCCCAGTAAGGTCAAAGTTTGGTGAGTGAGATGCTGGTTTAACCCTGGGCCAAGCTCAGACTACACAAAGTCCTAAATCACAGAACCACTTCATTTCCAGAGCAAGCTATCAAGTTATCATGTGTGTTATGGTGAACACGGCTGATCACAGACAAGGTGCAAGTACACCAGGAGGAAATTAGTCAACACACAACAGGTCACTGTGATTTTGCCAATAGATCACAACAAGGAGTTGCTGCTTCAAGTAGTATGTGCGGAGTAAGGAAACAAAAGACTTCTTGTCGCTTATCCACTCAAACTTGGGGAGTGTCTTAGATTTTAAACAGATCTTTTCAAACTGGGGCTCCTGGGACAACTCCAAGACTAAGCAACACTTCTCTGAACCAGGACCATGAACCATGAAAGTATGACATGTGACACGAGCAGCAATTAAACTCTGACCTGAGGGTTGTGTTCCAGTTCAGAAATCTTTGTATGAGACTGGAAAATCTGTGTCCCAGATCTGTGTCCCAGTCTCCATTCACGAGACGTCCTGCTGCTCCATATTAAACTCTCCAATTAGACTCTAAAGGAAACTGTTGCTCAGTAACTTCTTACTTGTTTTCATCATAATCATTGTTATGTCAGGAGTTCAAAACATAATCCTGTAATGACCTTTACAATCAAACGTGATAAATTTGTAAATATATAATAATATTTAAGACTTGGATTGAAGAAATTCAAAGAAAATCTCTGATAATTAGATTTAAATTAAGTTAAATTCTTGTTGATCACGTCAGACTAATGTGTGATGACAAAATGATTAATCACGTGGTGTGTGTGTGTGTGTGTGTTACAGCTGAGCTAATACAGTATAAATTGTCATGAATGTGCTCAGACGAGTGCTCAGCTGCTCCTTGATGCTCTCGCTGGCTGACTGTCAAAACACCTGAAACAACAAATGACCACAGCTGCCCTGTACTTAACCCCTTTGCATGGCTATGATGTACACCTGTGCTCTCTCTCACACACAAACACACACACACACACACACACACACACACACACACACACACACACACACACACACACACACACACACACACACACACACCAATATGGCAATGCAGTCATTGCTGTAAAACCAGGAACAGACCTCACAGACAGACATTTACCAGCTCTGAGGGACCATCATGAATTCTTATTTGACTATCTCTCTCACACACAGGCATGCACGCAGGCACGCACACAGGCACGCACGCAGGCACGCACGGAGGCACGCACAGAGGCACGCAAGCACGCATGCACGCAGGCACGCACGCAGGCACACACGCAGGCACACAGGCAGGCACACAGGCACGCACACACGCACGCACGCACACTGCAGTACTATGAAAAACAAACACGAATGCCTGTAACAGAAGCCAAAATAAAGAGCAAAGTTAATGGAATATTCCATGGCAGCCATCCTGGTGTGGCTATCTCCTTATCCCTGATACTTAAAATAGTTTTGTATGCATTTCATGGTAACTCAATGGTTAATGCCACTACTCAGATGCAAACGTTCCCCAGACTTAACAGGTGGAAACCCACATTTAGCTTGTTTTTGCATAAAACAGCAACAAAGAGAGTGAAGTAGATGGAAATATTCACAAAACTGACGAGGAGGTGGAAAGGCCTTCTGTCTATTTAAGAGCACAAGGAGATCCAGAGAGATTTTGAGTCATCCATTCAAAATGAAAAGGTATTTCAGAAGTTCTTGCTATATTTATGGAAATTGGAAGAAATTACACTGAAGCATTGTACATAAAGAAGAAAAGGGACCACACACACACACACACACACACACACACACACACACACACACACACACACACAAATCAAATCACTTATAACAGCAGTTCAGATAGGCAGAGACAATAATTGCTCTAATTTCCTCACTCAGTACATTTACGTGCACTTTAAAGCTTTCTGTGAGTAGCACACCTATAGATTGTTGATTGTGGGCTGCAGACTTAACGTACATTGTGCGATTATACAACCTGTCATGTAAGCTTGGGAGGTTTTTGAAGGCCTGTTGATTCCATGCATGTACATTTGTAGATAGCTGAATCGCATTTTACCTTTGATGGTACAAATACTTAGATTGATCGAACAGAGAAAGAATGCAAGATGGACTCTCTCTCTCTTCAATCTCTCTCCAATTAATTTCCGAACTTTTGATCTAAAAGGGCCTTATATTTCCAAATGAAGTCGGGATGAGACAGTGTGCTTCAAAAGGGGTTTACGTTACAATCTACGTGATTCTGATTACTCGTGTTGTGTTGTAGTGATGGCCCCATGTAAACACAAATTATGACTCATGGCTGAAAACATGTCTCACGTCTTGCATTCTTACAGGTCCGGCGCTGTGTTATGCCTCAGATATGTCAAGGTAACATGAGACCCTTGTGTGTTGTGGCGCTTAGAGCAGACGGATTAAACAAGATTAGCCTGTGACCATCACCATGACCATCAGTGGTGTGTGTGTGTCTTTCTCTGTCTCTCTCTGTGTGTGTATTGTATCATAGTTACAGCTAGAAAGGGACAGCAGCATCCCGCTCACCCTGAATGGCTTCTTGACGCACACACACGCACGCTCACATTCACGAACTCACACACTGTTACCCGAGCTGCCTCTGCCTCACTATATATAGACCTGCCCTATCAAGCTGCTGGAGCTGTCTAAAAATAGCCTCTCTCTCACACACACACACACACACATTTACACACAGGCAGACTCTTCATGCTCCCATTCCACTCCCTGCATTTTCGTTTTCACTAGCTGTAAATGTAAGTATGTGTGAGCATCGCACCCCATCCCACCCCCGCCGAGTCTTTTCACATCTCCTCTACTCTTTTCACATCTCCTCTACTCTTTTCACATCTCCTCCCTCCTAATTTACAGCCTGCTCAATTTACAACTTCACGTGTGAGACAGAAGGGAAGGGAGGAGCAGATCGGGGTGCGGTGCGTCGGTAATAGGAGTACAAACAGGTTAAAGCCAGGGGGTCGTGCCACGTGCAGCCATGAGTGCCCCTGGTCCAAATGACGGAACTGCATCTGCACCAACTGGCCGCATCTGAACGCAGAGTGTGAGGTCGTAAATGTCACTGTAACATACCGAGCAGAAAGGTCGTTGATTGGACATTAACCTGCACTTTCAAAATGGGGGATTGTGATGACAAACTGAAGAGGGGGTGGTGAAAATTCTGTCATCTTTATCTTCCTTTATGACCCACTTGAGGTGACCACCTGTCCATTGATTACACTGTGCATCTGTAAACGTGACACAGAGTTAATTAAGCTGTAATGTGCATTGTCTCACTGAAATGAATGGAAGCCAGCGTGAGAGAGGAGCGTTCACTTTATTGCATTATAATTTGATTTCCTCTCTGCAGTTATAGCTTATGCCCGTTGCGTAATAATGTCTATAGGACAAATCTAAACAAACCGGCCCATTGCTAGTCTGAAGAGCATATGCCAGGGGTCATGGATAGGTCAGCAATCTATCACAGGACTAACAGACAGACAACACAGAGATTGTCCCATTTACACCTCCAGGCAATTTAGAGATTCCAATTCACCAAAGCTGCAAGTCTTTGGAGTTGCGAGGAAACCTACGAAGACACCAGCACAACATGCAAACTCCACACAGACAGGCCCAAGTTTGAAGTTGGGTCTGTGCTGGATTTGAACCGGGAACTATTTGATGTGTTGCTTTTGTTTACACGGCTTGATGAGAGGAAGTATGATTTTGGGCATGACTTCTGTTTGCCGTAAAATCCTTCCTGTGAGCTGTGTAGATAAACACGTTGTGAAAGCCAAGCGGCTGTGTTTTTTCTATGAAGGTGGCTTGGAGGTTAATGGTTACTCACGTTGAAAATGTTTTGTCTGTCCACAGGAAAATGTCCACTCGCTGCTACATCCTGAGTGGAAGCTTGAGCGGAAATTGACAGAGATTTGTCTTTATTTTTCATCAACACCAAAGTCCCCTGTAACTTGTTGACTCAGTAGGAAGGAAGTTGGTGTGTGTGTGTGTGTGTGCGCGGGCCCAACTGCTCATGTGTAAGGTGTGTTTCCGTGTTTGTGTATTTATTCTTACATTCAGGTCAGGAAGGGCTCCATAGGGAACTCCGAAGAAGAAATAGCGGAAAAACAAATCCGGTTTCCTCATTCTTCCGGCCGGTGTGAGTGTCATTACATAAGAGGGTGAACGAGGTCAAAACACTGCTAAACTAAGCTTGCTCTGTGAAAACTCATTTCATTGTTCATTCTCTACAGGAGGACAGAGAAGAACAATTGAGAGAAGAGTAAAAAACAAAACAAAACGTCACCTCCACACACTCGTAATTACCTTCCCACTGTAACTTCCTGCTGTCAAAATCTCAATTAAAGTGAACATTGCTTTGTTTAATTATTGATTGTGAGCGTATATACAAATGGTTGTTGTCCTCTTGGGGCGCTTGATCTTTTAAGCTCCACCCAGCAGTTTCTCAACCATCAGCATGTTCCTTTACTTAGGTAGGGACTATTTAAATAACTGTAGTTCTTGATGAAAGCCTACAGTTAACTTAATCATTTTAGTTTTGAAAGGACATAGAGCAGCACAGTAGTGGTTGGTTACATCGCTGCAAGACAGGTTAGTATTCAAACTGGGACTTTTCTGTTTGAAAGGCGCTGATCTGGAGTGTGTTGCAACCTGCCTGTCACCCAATGAACCTCACTGACATCTTGCAGCAGATACAGCACATACAGCAGACCGACCACTGCTTTCAGAAATAATCTTTCAAAATGCTTTGCACGAGTACTGTGCATTCTGATTCCACAGCATGTTTAAGGTAGCAGAAGCAGACAACATTGGACAACATTCTAAATTTAATTTTGGTTCTAAATTTACATAGGTGCTACAAAAATAGCCCAGCCTGCTCTGTGATCATCTATTCATTGTCATTTCATTTGCAACAGTTCCTCTTCCTGGTGACAGCAAAGGAAATACAGCTCTATGAGTCACACTGCATCCTGATAGCGATGACATACATACGCAAATAATACTGTCACCATGTTGTGATAGATCAGACCAGTCCGGTTTATAATGAACATATTTCATCCTCGTCACTTGAAGCAGCTGTCAGATATCCTCACATAGCCGTCAACAAACACCTCTGCTTCAAACATCATCACAGGAAGTGTGAGTTGTAGAAGTGTGGTACGGTTGTGTTTGTACTCTGGGCAGCTATTGGAGACTTGGCTTTTACAACAGGATGTGTGGGCAGGAAAGGCCGGTACAGGGCAGATAAATGCGGATACTCAGTGCTAGCAAGGAATTATTCATTTTTTCTGAATAGAATATATTAGATTGTAGTAGCATGGTATTAGGTAAGAGCCATACGATGGAAAGATATTCCCTTTAGTGAGAGTCTTGTTTGCTAGATGTTGCAGCTTTTCTGCTTAAAAGCATAGAGATGGAAAGTTGTAGGGCAGTGGGCTATGAGAGAGAGAGAGAGAGAGAGAGAGAGAGAGAGAGAGAGAGTATAGCTACTGCTGTGTCTTAGCCGGAGGGGAGGACGCTTCTTCAGCCAGGATGCATCTCTCAAGCAGCTGAGATACTGCAAACACACACATGCACACACACATGCACACACACATGCGCTCAGCCTTAATGCTGCCTAAATGGCGGACAAGGAAAAGCTTTTTGAAAGCATATCTGTAAGATAGGAAATAGTAAATGAATAATTTGTTGCCTCAAGAGACCAATGGTGGGGGAGGGCATGTGTGTGTGCGTGTGTGTGTGTGTGTGTGTGTGTGTGTGTGCGTGCGTGCGTGCGTGCTCATGTGTCTTGTCAGAGCATTGGATAGAGAATAGACTCAAAGGCACCATAGAGAGAAGAGAGGAACACAAACACATAGAACACACACTCTCCTGGGAGTGTGAGAGTGAGCAGGATAAATGATACAAAATTTTGTAAATTCTGTAAGTAATCACAAAGAGAGGTTTGTGTATGTGTGAACACATTTATCTGGATGTGGCACCAGATCTGGAATAATTGGGGAAAAAAAGAAATAGCTAAATATGCTGCAAAATAGTGATTAGTTGTTAGTTTTGATTGATCAGTGATTTTGAACGCTAGAATCACAATCAAAATTCATAGAAATCCTGGGGGGTCTGAAAGAGAGAGAAAGACAAGCACAAAAATGAACACGGCTGTGTGTCATAGTCCATCACTTAGACAGACAAGCAGGAAGGGGGTCAATTATGCTAGTAATGATCTTGCTATGAATAAACCAGTTGGAGGAAGTAGCACTCCCATTAGGCTTTCCTCCTCAGGCTATTAATAACCAGAGGACTAATGCCTCCTTCCCAATCAATACACACACATCCACTAGAACACCATTAAAGACACACTCCGCTGTTTGATCAGCAACGCCTGATCACGGGATAGAGACTAAATGAACAGATTGTAGTCAGGCACAGAGTCCATTTGAAACCCTTTGGGGTCGTTAAATATGAGTGCAGGGATCAGCTTTTTCATCTTTTTGTAATTCAAAGCACGATGAGGCGTAAAAAGGTGCCTGAAACACGCCGCTGAAGATTACTTTAAAGTGTTACTTTAAAACTATTCACTGCTAAATAAATGTCTCTGTTACAATATGAGGTTTGCTGCATACTTGCTGCAGTACAATGATTGGTTCCTTCTAAGAATGATGTTAATTATACATACACTCACAAACGAGGCAGGTGGAGCTTCTTCACATCCTTTCAAGGGATAACACGGCGTGCATCCAGGCAGCCACTATACAACATCCTACAGAATTCCTTTCCTGCATTCAGTGCAAATGCAGGATCCTATTGATGCAATATAGGTTCTAGGCACAAGCTGCAATATTGAGTACAATGATAGTAATTTATAAATAAAACTTTATATTATTTAAATTTATTGTACTTGCACAAGTGTCAAAATGGTTTAATCTATGGGATCTAGGACTGTGGTAGTGGTAAACCCATCTGATTTTAAGTGTTTAAAGGCAAATTTCCTACTAAATCAAGAACTGAATAACAATTATGAATACTGTGATCAACATTAAAGGTGCAAAACTGATTCAAGGACCAAGATTTCTATTGATTTGAGGTAAATTTTTGGTCTGCTACCAAGACACATTCATTCGTGAAGGATTCTGGATTTAAGAAATCACAGACTATGAACTTTACTATCTCCACTGCTGCATGGTGAGGCAGGTTGAAAATATCCTGGATGTGGTCAAATCCATTACGCTGACCAACAGAGGGTTGGTTCACAACCCTGCTTCCCTCAGCTGAAATGAGGAAGACTCCCTGAGGGCTGGTTTGTTACTAGATATCATGGCTTGTCAGACAAAAAGGAAGAGCGACAGATGTGTGGATCAATATGACGGTGCACCGCCAAATTGAATTTTTTTACACTCAGGAAAGACAGAAATTTTCACTGTGTCCAGAGATTATGGGCTGGCTGGCGTATAACGTATGAACCATGTAGGGTAAATGGAGAACCATGAAAATAGTGCCCCTCTTATCTGGTTAACTCAGTAATCTCCAACATCAAAAACTATCATCTTTGTGGATGTGCTGTGTTTATTATTAGCAGTTGGCACATGACTTGGTGTGAATGAAAAAAACCCTTAAGCCTCGAGAAGAGGGGCTGGTTTCCTTAAAACAGAGATAAAGTGCGGTAGAGATGGTGGGAGGTATTAGAGAGACCCCATAGCATAATCCATCCATCCATCCATCCATCCATCCATCCATCCATTCGTCCGTCCGTCCGTCCATCCATCCATCCATCCATCCATCACTAATCCTTTGCCGCCCGATACACACGTGTCACACTATCCATACTACCAAACGACAAAAGCCCACGAAAGAAAGAATGAAACTGAACCAGGGTCGGCCTTTGATCACATCACTTTCAAACTGTGTAATTTAAGTTGCTAACCCACCCGCGCCTTTTCTTTCCACAGACAAAAACTAATCCATACAGGTGTGTTTCATTATTATGCCCAGGCTCTGTTTTACCAGTGTGTGTGCTGGCTGGAGCTTTAAGATGATATTCAGTCAGGCTTCAAAGCGGTTTGATAATGAGACAGTGGCTGTCGCCGACTCATAGGGCGTGTGTGTGTGTGTGTGTGTGTGTGTGTGTGTGTGTTGAGGGAATGTGTCCATTATCAGCCCACAGCTGAAGCATATTAGAGAGATGAGATGGAGAAAGAAGAGATGATTGGGCTTAGGAAGTTAAAGGCAAATACTGCACAACTGTCTGCCATTGAGAGGAAACACACAGAGAGAGAGAGAGAGAGAGAGAGAGAGAGAGAGAGAGAGAGAGAGAGAGAGAGAGAGATTCCAGCTAAACATGTTTTAAACATAGTTCATCGTCTGCATAGATTTATTTCCTCTCTGTCATGTAAAACAGGATAATTTCATTGCAGCCGATGGGCCTAAATGGTGGGAAGAGCAATATGATCTGGAAAAATATTTTTGTTGCTGTTTTATAATTTACAGGGCTCTGCTTTTCTCAGACTTTTTAATGTCATCTTAATGTCACAGGCTGATCCTAACCCTGACCCACACCGAGGCCACAGACCTCCCATATGGGCTTATTGCTCTCGGCGGACACATTTTGGATGTTTTTTTTCCTTTTTGACTGACATGCATATACAGTATATACAGCATGTGGGTGTGTTAGAACTTGCACAACAACTTATTTTGCAATGGACTCCCTTTGGAACCCTATCAGAGGCCCCTGCACCCTGAGAAGCACCACAATTACTTATTTTTATTCCCATGATGATACAAAGCTGGACATCAGACATTTGGGAGGTAGCGAGCAAATATGTATTTAAAAAAACAGAGTCATCTGTGTTGATCATTGAGTCAATAGACAAACCTTATGAGTGCTCTAACTGCACACGTACGCACACATGTGACACCCTGACCTGTAAATGTGAGTTCATCCTGTCCATCAAAGCCTCCCCTCCCGGCTTCTGCTTTCAGCAATCTGTCCAATGGCTTCGTTGATAGACTGGAACATAAAGAGAGTGGGGAAAGCAGCTATAAAATTGATTTTTAATAGGTCTCAGCTCATTACGTTTCTCTGTGTGTGTGTTCGAGTGTGAGCGTGTCAGGGTGGGAGGTGGGGCCACAAGCGACGGCTGCTGGGGCAGTTTAATGGAATGGTCGTCACACCTGGTGTTCCAAACCAAATGGTGAAGAGTGATGCTGCTTTTACAGCCTTGTGTCACACCCCTATATGTGAAAAAAACACACACAAGGCAACACATTATGTTTCTCACTTGAAGATTGTTAGTCTGGACAGATAACGAACTCTACAGTGGCAGAAATTACCTCTCTGAGTGATTGAACGCTTGGCAATGAAGCAAATTACATTCAAGTGGTCACACACCCTCAAGCCAATAGAGAAGAAGATTGAGGGATGGAAAACTAGCAAGAGGTCCATTTCATAGCAGTCTATTCCACTGGTCACACAGCTGCACAGTCAATGTGAGAGTGGCAAAATAAATGGTCAAATGCTTACAAATTCCTAGAACCATCTGAGGAAAGGAGAAAATTGCATGAAAGGGAGAAAAATTGATTTGCTTCTCTGTAACATGAGGTAATTTCATAGCTCACTAACTACGTCACAGCTAGAATTCATGCAATGTCCTCCGAGCATGCCCAAGTCCCACAGTGCTGTCATGGAATGTAAATAAAAATCAGGCTTTAGTGTAGATGCATAGATTATATTTGGCATATATTAGATCAACCCCTTTCTTTGCTATTATTACACCCAATATCTCTTTAAAAATCCCCAAATTGAAAAATTGAAACATCGAATCTCCCAATTTTCTGGTCACGGCTGAGTTTCAAAGCATCAAACCACCGCGAGCTGTGAGGGAAATTTAGCGATTTATCTTTTTAAAGTTAATGGTTAACGGCACCCTGGGGAGGCGAGTGTGGCATCAGACCTGTTGGATGTCTTTCATACCTTTGATTTTCTTCTGGTTCTTATTTGATGCATTTCTACCTTATAATGTCACGATGTCCTAGAAATGTTCCACTCCAGCAGATCTGGTTTTGAGTGAAAGTAGGGCCTTTAATTTAAATGTGTGTTTCATTCTACGTTTAGAATACACTATACTGTATTACATCTATTTAAAAGAGAATGGACTGAAGCATTGGTCAGGGAAAAAGATCTTGAGTTAAGTCTTCTTAATGATCATGTTGCTTATGTATGAATTGATAATAAGACAGACAGACAATAAGACAGTGCAAAAAAAAAAATCAATTGGAATATCTTCCTCTAACTCCTCTGTGTGGTTTTGATTTGCTATAAGTAAAGCACGAGAAATAATTTATACTGGCCAAGAAATGATTCTGTTCACAATGTTTGTAAATCCACTGTGAGTTAATTAGCTCTCATATAGTCTCTATTGTTCTGTGTGCCCCGCATATATAGTGTTTGTTATTGTAAATCTATTGGTAGCACTCATGTGTAGTTAGCTGGCCATTATCACCAGTGTTAACTGTGGGATGCTCACATTAAAACAAACACCCCGAGTGACCACACATCCTTGCCTAGGGCATTCCTCTCTCTCTCATCCCTCCATTCTGTTTCATCCTTTATTCAGAGCTCACCTTCCATCTATATCACTACGCTGTGCTGCTCCACAGTTGCTACATTTTACATTGGAAATGTCCCCTCCCTGCTGTGTGTGTGTGTGTGTGTGTGTGTGTTATTATGTGTGATGACCTTCAGATGAGGCCAAATTCAAGTACATTTACAGTTCTTCAAACCCACATATCATCCAGCCTGCACCCAACAGCTCACACACTCCCTATGCGTTCTTTCATATAAAATGTAAACACACTCTCCCTACCCCCAATCCCCTGTTCCTAACCCACCCCCACCCCTGCCCTTGCCCATCACATCTTTACCCTACAGCCTCCAACTCCCCCATGAATCCTCCATCGGATGCTCAAGTGAGCCACATTTCCTGCCTTAATCCCTTTCGTTCGTCTTCTCCTGTTCCATCCTCTTTGACCCTCTTCCTCTTATCAAGCTGTCTTACACACGTTGTCTTCCTGCCTTCTCTTTTGAACCCCTCCACCCAGGCCTCTCTCTTCTCCCGTCCTCCACCCCCTTATGGTTGATTTATTTTGAAAATCCCATACACCCATATCCAGCAGCAGCATCCGTAAAACACTTTCTTGTATACATATTGTGCTTTTAAGTCATTCAGGTTCCTGTTCTCCTACACATCCTGCCTTCATTCATTATTTATGCAAAAAGGCCAGAAGGACAGAGGAGCATTTTGTGTGACCTCTGTAGCCTCCAGGGAGCGCAGGGCATGCTGGGAACATCCTGTGTCTATGGCCAGAGTTACAGCTGATCTTCCTCTCTGTGCTTGTATTTTAACTGGCCCTGCGGATATGACATTCTCTCTTACATACACACAGATACACAGACACAGACACACAGACACACGGACACACACAGACACAGACACACAGACACACACACAGCTTTTGTTTGATTGAGAATACCCCACATGGTCTTTGGTATCTTATATAAAGAAAACATTCCACAGAGTATAGAGATCTTTAGTGTTGAAGCAACATAGGAGCCTATGTGATGCTGCGATCAATACCTTCAGTGCTGCACTGTCAAGGTTACAGGAGAGGAAAAGCACATGTGCTTGGCCCATGTGTGCTTGACAACAGTGTGTCCTCAGATGTGAGCTTCATCGTAATTCATCTCATGTAATTAATTATCATTCATGAGTGAAAAAAATCAGTTCCTTGTGATGGCAGGCTGGATAAATTATTATCCCAGTGTTCTTGCTGGGTGTAATTCCATATCAAAATCTTATTCAGGCGTAAGATGTTAGGCTGTGTGCTGTTGGTCTTGCCATGTAAAAATAAAGAAAGGTGTCATTGTCTTAAACACACACTGTGATGTGTGTTTAACTCGTCTGTTCCAGTGTGTCAGAACTAAGCTGTGCAAACATTCAATACATGAAAGTTTGCTGTCGGCTCAGCACTCATTCTCTCCAAAGATGCCTCACAAAGAATACGCTGTAATGGAATTGAGTGTCATAGGGAAAATGCATAAGTAAACAGTATTTTTTTGTATTCAAGCTTCATATAGGCAATAAAATTTGAGAAATATGATTATTTGTCCATTCAGCTCATTATACTTACACTTTTTGTCATTTCTGATGAGCCATTTTCTTTACAGAGGGGACATGGGGGACAGTCAAAAGGGCCTAAGGAGGAAATGTGTTAAATCAAGTGCCATTTTCCTGATTTTAGTGTAGGGATGCACCTGAATCTGTCATGTTTCAAGAGTGCCTCTAGGAAATGCCTGAAACAGCAGCCTCGGATTAAGATGTCATTTTGAATATGATTTTGAATTGGCTGTTGTGGCTTGTTGTAAAAGGGCAAACCTGGGATGCAGAGTGTGCCAGTTCATGTAAAAAGGTTCAACAACATACAGAGATTACATTTAATAAAACGTGTCAATGAGTCCAAGTCGTTGTGTATTGGAAATAGGTTAACAGGTAGCAGGATGTTACACGTATTTAGTCTAAAACAAGATTGTCACAAGATTTGCATATAGAATGTCTGGTTCAAGTCATCTGAGAAGAAAGAGTTTGTTTGTTTGGTGTGAGGGTTTCCATAGCTGGCTTTGTTTACTGGCTGTGAAATACGTGGTTATCCTCTGCATGATTGGTCCAGCTGTTGTTTATCCATTCACATTGGTGTGTATGTGTGTGTGTGTGTGTGTGTGTGTGTGTGTGTGTGTGCGTGTGCGTGTGCGTGTGCGTGCGTCTGTGTGTGTGTGTGTGTGTGAGTGCATTTCTAGTTTCTAGCCTTTTTTAACAAAATTAATGGCAAAACATTTTAATAAAATGGTTTAAGAATAAGATTATATTATTCTTATTCAAAATTCAATTATTCTTTGAATTCTTGTTTTTGCAGTGTATCATCAACTCAGACACAGAGGATGATGAGAGAGAGCTTGCAGCTTTGAGCTTTCTGAGATTTCTTTTTGTAATTCTTGCTGTGTGATTACGCAGAAGAAGATGCTGCACTATCGTCAGCGAGCGTGCTGCTGATGCAGAGGATGAACAGCCAGTGGGCATGAAGAACGTTTCTCCCCGGGGTATTTTTTCCTCATTCTATTCATTTTCATGAATCACAGGTACAGGCGAGGAGCAATGAGGCAATATGACGTAGAAAGCTAGAGACAGAGAGAGAGAGTGAGAGAGAGACTCAGATGTGGAGTGTAGCTGCGTGGCTTTGAGAGGCAGCAGTGACGCAGACACACACAGCCTGTCAAATTCATGCTGAACGTGCTTCTCATTCAGATCGAAGACTCCGCTTGTGTCAGACATCCTCTGCAGTGGGAGAGAGAGAAAGGCAGAAGAGGGAAATATGCAGAAAAACGCAGTTTACCTGAACACAACTTGACTTAAACTCACGTCGCAACACTACATTTGTGACAGACTTAATGGCCCCATTAATAAATTATTACAAGCTAACATGGGGGTGTGCCAAAGACATTTGCCAAGGGTCAGTGGGTTCATTCCTATAGAAATGGCTCCTGCCCCAGCATAGTGCCCCGCCCTGCCCTGGCACGCCCCATGCTACATTATATCCTTCACCCGCTTCCAAGGCATTCAGGGGGATTGCGGGCCACGGCTGCAGGGCTATATGACCCAGTTCCATTCACTTCATGTCCGACACTCATTTCGCTGTGTGTAATTGGAGCTAGTTTGGAGACAGATGATCACTGCAATGAAATGATAATGAAATAAAATAAACAGTTATGAATTAGTCATACTGCTTACATTCAATTCCAAACCTTTGCTCCAAAAGTGACAGTAAACCATTTACAGCCAAAACAAAACATCAACGTAGCTCATTATAACAAATAAAGGCTGTTCAGCTGTGGGTGTGAGACAATCTTACTCTATGCACTAATGACAAGCCTGGTGTTTGGCGCACTCATCATCCTGTCACTCCCCCGCCATGCTTGATCTGTACCTGTGCCCAATGCAGTGTGACTCATTCATTTGTATCTTCCGATTGCTGCTGACATGTGTCAGAGTCACAGTCATTTCAGCATGTACACCTCTCACACCTCTCACACACTCTTTCCTGGTAACTGAGGGACTTCAAGACAATGTGCCTCATTGTCTTACCATGTGTTGTTCCAGTCAGCTGTTTCTGCAAACGTGATCCACAGCTTTCATGGTTTCATGCTCACTGCAATGCACCATTATGAAATTAGAAAAAATCGCCAGTATCATCAGGTCAAGATAGAATTTTGTGAATTTAAAGTGCTAATAAAGAAAAGTTGCATTTGAAATCAAAGAGGAAGAGAAAAGAGGAGTTGCCTGAACGAGGCAGGCCTGGAGGTCACCAATTTGACCTTTGATCCCTAACCCTAGGCCCTTAGCTGACTGTGGACATGACCGTCTCTTCTCATAGGGCACTTAAGTAATTTTCTTAATTTGGTTCTGAGGGAGATAATAAGGATTTAATCATGTGCTGACCCGTCCCTCACGGCCCATTCCACACACACATGCACACATTGAGGGGTCTTGGTCTCAAGAGACATATGAAGAGAGGTAGGAGCGAGCAGGTCTGGAATTCACTGATTATCTCCAGATTTCCCCAGAGGGCTCAACCTCGGGAATGTTGCTATTTTAAACATGAGAAGTAATACCTAAATAGAAATGTCATTGTTGTTTCTATGTCAGTCCCTAAATGGACATAGTCCCGTGAATGTGCGCAAAACTTGGACGAGACATGTGGGGCTTGCTTTGAACATACTAAGAACATTTGTAGGAATGTTGCACTTTGGCTGTGCAAATTTGTGGAAACTATGTTTCTTGATGGAAACGTGGATTTGAAATGCAGCAGCTTTAATGTCAAGACCCCTGGCATTGGTGCAATGTCCTTGGAATCCTGCAGGACTGAGAGCTCAAATGCAATCCTGAATCCTATTATCATTCAGTAGGAGAGGTGACCAGGATATGTACACACACGCAGTTTTTTCTCTTTGCTCTCATGTCTGCATCTCCACTGCTTTTTATCCTCTCTGCATTAGTTTGTGTGCAGAATAAAAAAACATAAGCACACATTACGCACATATTCATGAAATACTTTTGTGAAAAATCACATTTACATAAGCATTTGGCACCTATATACAAGTGCACACAAACACACACCCACCCACCCACACACAGACACAGACACACACACACGCGCACACACACCTACGCCCATCACTGCGGGCAACCACCCTCCCTGCATGGCTTCCCCATCATTTCTCTTCTGTCCTCTAGCTGTGATGTGATTGGCTGCCCGATGGGTGAGGCTCACTGCAGAGGCAGGGAAGAGGGGAGGGGGGCTTCCCCCACTTAGCACGACTCACACGCACACGCAACCAACCATCCACCCATGCACACAAACACACACACACAGGGAATCCCTCCGTCTCTCTTTTAACACGCATTGCGTTTCTAGTTACACGCCACCTTTGAATTATTCAAAGCACATCCAGGTTTGAACCAGGGCTGTTTCTAGAAATGTTTTTAGGTATCTCAGTGCTGTGTGTTGATTTTAAGACATTTACCTTATTCCACCTTTCTGAGAGGAGTTTGAGTTGTGTATCTGCCAGGGTGAGATTCACATCGGTGTGTTATTAATAGGGAAGTTTCAGGTTTGGCCCTGATGGTTATGCATAGTTATGCCTTCACAAGGTAAGAGGAGCCACTGTGAGGTGCAGCTGTCGACTGGAGACATTAGCTCAGGTTTCACTACTAATGTATGGGTGTGTATTTGTGTGGCACAGCAGCATGCTAGTTTTGGAGCCCCAAGGGGATCGAGGGGGGGACTCAGCAGGAATTGTTTCCTATTCGAAATATTTTGGGTGTGGGCCTGTCAGGCACGTGCATCAGTAAGTACCAACAGTGTGAATATACACACCAGAGATGGCCGAGGCAAGCTTTTATATTTTCGTCAGTTCTATGCAGGAAGTGCCCATGTGTCGAATGCTCTGCTCAAATAACCAATACTGAAAGTCATCAATCGCTGCAAAAAAAGCATTACAGGATGGTACAATATAACAATATAACACATTGCAATACAACATTACCATCTATATGTTCAGTCCAATATGTATATTGGAAATATATTTACGTGAAAGGTAAAACTTTGACTTTAATTCAACTAAGGCAGCACATGAATGCCCTTTGGCTTGCAATTAGTGTTTTGCACAGATAATGCACCTTTATACTTATACATGCAGTGTACTCAGAGTATAGTGTGCATGTAAAAATGTAAACATCATGCTGTCATGTGGATCTGTGCCAGGAAACTCAAATTAAAGAAAACTAGTGATTTGCTTGGAATCATTAAATGAATCCTTTAAGGTATTGCCTTTTCTTGACACACTGACAAGAAAAGAGAGGAAAAGCAGCACTGTTCTCGTTTGACTGGTTCAGCCAGTGACATCACTCGAATGAGTAAATCATGTGATAAGCCAAATATCAAGCAGTACCAGCAGATCATTTATTTATTATATCTCTTGATATAGTTTTTATTTAGTTTGGCTCGTGCCAGTAAAGCACACAGGCGATGTGAATATGTGCTATTTGCCTTTCCCGCACTTAAAAGCCAACTGCACTGTAGCTTGCACTAATAATAACTGAGCTGTAATATGAATGGAGACGTGGAGAGGTCCTTATATGGAGAAGGAGCCATGGAGGCAGGGAGCTGTGCAGTTATCTCATGCCCAACGGTCACGGATGACATCAGTGTCAAGCTGACCCTCCACTAAAAAGGCCTGGACTCTCTCTCTCTCTCTCTCTCTCTCTCTCTCTCTTTCTCTCTCTCTCTCTCTCTCTCTCTCGCTCTCTCTCTCCGCTCTGCGTCATTTCCAAAGGTCTGACTGCCAGCCACTGTGGGAGGGAGTCAAAAGATGTGCAGGTCGAGCGCAGAGCCGTGGCTCTACAGGGTGCCATAAACTGTAAAAATACACAGTGGGTCACAGCACACATATGGAATGTAAAGAATGATGAGAAGCAGTGTGCCAGACTCGTGGACTGTGTCAGCTCTGATAAGATCATGGGAGACACAAATTCCTTGTTTTAGGTCTGGTGATTACAAAGATTGTGTGTGTGTGTGTGTGTGGCAATAGTATCTTCCTGTCAGGTGACAGACCCCAGGCCTTCAATAAGGGATCAGCTGAGTCCTATATTTGGAAACGGGGTGTATTCCAAACTCTAGAGTGAGCTCAGTTACATTCAGCAATCTGAGACCTCTGGTGATGAAAGTGACATTTAGTTTGATCTTTTACCTCGGCGTCAAGAGGCACAAGATGTCTTTTGCGTCATTGTTTCAGCAAGACTGTCTGTGACCCTGTTTCAGATTTGAGCCTGGAGCACTTTGTAGGTTACATGTGTCCCTTTGATAACTCAATGCAGGGGTATTGACTTATTGCACTTGCTTGCATTAGCTGATCAAAGATATATTTGATAGAGGCAGAGAGAGGGTTTGTGTTTATGCATTATGCTCACACGGCTGACGTATGTGCATGCAGGCCATATGCTGAATGCAAATATATATGTTAATTATGTATATTTGCTCTATAAATTCTGTTTATGTGTCTGTTTTGTGCACCGGCCTAGGGAAGATAATTGTTCAATGTGAATCTTGGCCCATAAAACAACAAGAATAAAATAATATATGACTCTCCTGACAATCTGCTAGATACAGTTTGATGTGTTTTCCACGTTGTAGCCCTGAAACCTCATGTTAAGATGTTTGACACGTGGGGGCAGAACATACAGCTAAGAACATTTACCCAAGTAGCAGGTGTTGTTGTACTTTAGTGTAACTTAAAGGTACAGGAATTTCTTTGAGTGTTGTTTTGTGTATCCATTTTGCAAGACTTTCTTTCTTTCTTTCTTTCTTTCTTTCTTTCTTTCTTTCTTTCTTTCTTTCTTTCTTTCTTTCTTTCTTTCTTTCTTGAACAATTTCTTCACTCAAGCTACTTTCGATGTACAGCTTCCACCATTATCATCATCATCATCATCTTCATCGTCATCATGTTCATCATGTCTCTGCATAATTGACCATTTTGGGTGATGACATTAAAAAATCTAAAGCTGTGTAGTCTACTTTGTGGACACACACACACACACAAAACAAACACACACAGACACACACACACACACACGCACACCCACACACACACACACACACACACACCTTCTGTTTCCATGGCTACCTGGATATTCTATTAACCCTTCACTTGGAAGATTACCTACATCTGTAGTCGGAGCAATTACGCGTGTTGATATGAATGCAAACCCCACCGGCAAGAACAAACACATTAAGGCGTAAATTGCTGATGAATAGTCTGTTCTCTTTGCCCTCTGAAAACAAATATCCCTCTGAAATCACTCCAAGCTCTAAGTCAACTGTACACAGTGTTAATTGTGTTTGACGAAGCTTTTGAACTGACCATCAAGCGCCATCAAGCAGTCAAACCTCTTGGTTAATCTCCTCTCCTCCCACTTTCGTCCTCATTTCTTCATTATTTCTCTCCTTGACCTGTTCTTTTCCAGTTTATTTTTATTTATCCTCTCGTTTCTGCTCCTTTCTTTTTCTTTCTATTAACCTTGTATCTGGCCCCAATTTGTCTAGTTTAGATCATTGCAATCCCTCCCGTAACTTATTCCCCCTGATATTTCACCCCCTTCACCCAGCCCTACCCATTACCACTAAGATGGACAGACTTCCTCCCACTTGTGACAATTCATCCTCAATGGCAAACAGTACCTGATTTTAAGAACCACGTCTACTTCACCTCAAGTGCATCTCTGTTCATAGGCCTCTTGCTGGACAAAGTCATCTCGGTGCTGGTTTAAAGTTCAAAGTTTGCAATCGTGGAGGATGAGAGCAAACGTTTGTTTTCTTGAGAATGCGTAGCTTGAATCCTCCTGCATAGCAGCAATCCCCCCTTTCAACCTCAAACATGCCCATGGCCTGAGCTGTCTCTCTGAAAGTCTTACATTTATTGTCCTAATACATCCTGAGGTCCTCATGTACAGGCCCAATATGAGCCAGTAGCAACTTTGAAAAGTAAAGGATGACAGACAGAGCAGCAGCCCTGAGGTTTATAGAGATTGAAGGACTCTTATGCAGACTAGAAGCTTGCAGATCTTGAGGCTAAGACCTGGGTCTTCATATTGAAGTACAAACTCATTTAGCACAGGAATCCCCATCTGCACCCTAATCCTCAAACTGCCTCCAGTCACTGCGTTTACATGCACTCAATCCTCCAAGTATTTGTCATACATACTCGTACTGATTGTTGGGCAAACACAGTATGAGTCTGCCTATTGAGGAAATGCACGAACAAGCATTAACCAGTATGTAGGAAATGTTTGAAAAAGCTGAACCACTGCCGCAATAACAGTACTTTCCACGCACTGAGTCACGCAAATTATGGGGGACTCAGTTATGCCACATGCTCATCACAGGATATGAAGCGCAATAAGGAGATGAGAGGCGGTGACAGATTTGTCATGTCTGTCGGCACACAGAAAAAGCCATCTTTGTTATGTGAATGTGCATGGGGCATGAATGTGAGCAGTCATCTCAAACATTATGAGTGGTTAGTGATGACAGGAACATGTGTTGATGCCCTGAGATGTGTGTCCGACATGTATGCTTACATTTTGTATGTCAGACAGATTAAACTACTTCTAACGGCACCTGTTTAGTAAGATTAAGATCAAATGTAGAATTCTTGTAAAGATAGAAAATTAGTCTATTACACATATAATAGACGCTCCTCTTTGGGCCTTAACCAGACTTTGCAAGTGTTTCGGTTCTTAGATACCTTTACTTTTTCTATTTACCAGGTAAGCTGAGGTAACACCCCACCCCCCACACACGCACCACATTCTAATTTCAAACATAACACCACTAAACAAGCAACATCTTAATTATAGCTTTTCATTTGACTTTGGCAGTCTTCGACTTGTGCAAGCAACTGAGAGCGATCCGGGGCTCCTGACAGAGTGGAGTTTGTGCTTTTGAAGGGCAGAAGCTGCAGGTGTGATTGAACAGAGATGTGGCTGTTTGTCACAATGTAACAGGTGGACTCACTGCATCAACGCTCTGTCAAATAAAGATGTGAACATAGAAAACAGAAACCAGATTGAGCAGATACAGGTGTATTCTATATACAAGCATGTATAATACAGCATGTGTATGAAGAATATTAAACAGCCTTTGGAAAAATGAAAAACAATAGCGATCTGTACACTGAGTGCATGATCCTAACTTGTGTTCCAATTGTCTGCATGGATGGAAGCCTCTGGAGCCTCTGCAGGGACGTGGGTGTTGTTATGGGGCCTCTGCAGTTTGTTCTTCTAATCAAGATAATCACATCAGGTTTTCTCCTTCTAACCATTCTTGTGATGCAGGTCTAACACAGATTTATGTACCGTTCCACTCCACATTAAGACATTAAGCATCACATATAGTCCCTCACCGAGCGTGTGTTGATGCTGCAGTAATGCATCAGTGATACCGCTGCAGGTAGATGTTGGTTAAAGGGACCTCCGCACTGAATTATGGAACACTGAGTGCTGAAGCCTTTCACCCCAGAACAGTGAGGATGCTTTTTGAAAGACATGTACAGATACATGTGAGATGGAGTCACATTACAAATTCTTGAACCACAGAGGAAACATAAACCCTCAAATGTCCTCTGTAGCCTCTGGTCCGCAATCACAAGGCCCAGCAAGCAATCCAGCGTGAACCTCACTTTTCCTGGTTGCTGGGGCAGAAAGTGAACATGTCGGGACATACGGCCTGATCAGCAGTTACCACATCACCAATCGAACAAACAAGGAACAACACAAACCTTTCAGACTTGTACAGCAAAGTGGCTACCAAGGCCTGTGGCAGTTTCTAAATTACCAGCACTAAATCACTTGAACACAGTAAAAGAAACACAATTATTGTGTTGGTACACACACATGATTGCTGCTGAATGAGCATTGTATGTGTGTACAGCCATACAATACCGGCCTGGGGCTCCGGTCAGGAGTGGTCAGCGGGGCTCTTTGCTGATTGGTCCATGTTATGTTGACATTACCCCCCCCCCCCTTCCCCTTACACTACTGCTTCATACTAACACTACACATCTGCACAAAACATGTGAAAAACATGATTTTTAATCATAAAATATCAAACCACAATATATAATTTGCATTCTTGCTTTTGAGATTTTAGGTTGATAGCATGCGCGTGCATTTACACAGGTATTGAAAGCTCATATGTACATGCTTTGATCAAAATTTTAAATGACTAAAAGTTTAAATGTAAATCAGACAATAAACATGTTGATTACTTAAAATTTCACTATAGATTTTATGTATTTTTCTCGACTGAATCATCTTTTCTGTTTGGTTCAAAAGGTCATTATATTGCTGATTTGTCCTCTGCTGAGGAGATCCTGCTTGTTAGTTTGTTTGATTGTTGGAAGGACCTCATGTGCTGATGTTGATCTACATATGAATCCAGGACTTTTAATGTGGTTTCTAACTTTTAGCATTTTTAGGTATTTTCTTCTGTTTCTTCATAATATATACATGGGAAATATTAGGCAAATTCATCCCATCTGATTTGGATCTGTATTTTTTAAATTTTATTTAAAGATTCTTTGTTATGATAATTAAATCAGTTATATAATTATTTCTTCCTCTGCAGCCAACTATAGAACAATGCACATTCTGAGATGCATGTTTGGTTCTTCTTTTGTTTTAACTGTTTTTATCTTGATCACATTTGTTATTTCTTGACCTCCTTCCTGTGTATTACATCTATAAATAAAACCAGGCAATTACATTTATTAAGTTGTATCTGGCTGTCTCCAGCATAAACTTACAGACGCACACACATAAACGCACACATACATCCACCCCCAAGAAGGCCCCAGGGTGATCCTCAGACATTGTGTAGCCATTGTGAAGGCGGTGCTTGCACACACTCACTGGGTTCAATGAGGGCGTTCAGCAGAGAGGTGTGGGGGGGTTGCTTAGGGGTTTAGTAGTGAAGAGGGGTGTGGAGTATATGCATTATGTGTGTGTGTGCATGTGTGTATGTGTGTTGCCTGAAACAGCAGCAGCATCCTCTCTGACGTTGGCTTGAAAGTGCAGGATTAACATGGTACCGAACCATCAACCGGGCAGCATGAAGTGGGTGTTCAGTGCAAAAGTGCTTGTGTGTGTGCGTTTGTGTGTGTGTGTGTGGCGTTAGGGTGGATGTGGTCTATTTGATGTGTCTATCATCTTAGGTGCTGTGTAGGCTACTCTCGTGTGCCGTATGTACAGCAGACAGAAGCTCGGATGGTCGCGCTGACAGCTTCTTCTTTTCTTACTTCTTCCTCTTCATCACTTCTGCTGCACCACGACTACCACCCCCACCCACCCTTGCACCATCCAACCCTTCCTCCTCCCCCCACCCCACTAATTTCCCGTCTTCTATCCAACCATTGAAGTGCATGGATGGGCACACGTGCACTGATGCGTACACACACATAGGGACCCCACCCCTCCATGAAAACACACACTCACACTCACTCACTCACACACACACACACACACACACACACACACACACACTCACACACACACACACACACACACACACACACACACACTGCTCCTATTTCATTATTCAATCTCCCAGCTCATTACCACATGGGGACTGACTATCAGTGGACTACATGATGGAGAACAGGTTTGAGATGGGCAGAACCGTGAAAAACCACCATCATTATTAGCATGCTACTCAGGCAAAAGAAACACAAGCGAGTGTGTGTGTGTGTCTGTGTGTGTGTTGTCCTGTAGATTTCCATTTTACGTGTACTCACATTAATACTTAGTAGTGCAGTTACTGACTCTAACCCAATTACTGAGTCATAAATTCATGCATGAAAAAAATCAATGAGGCGAGCAACAAGAAATTAATCTTTTACAGATTTTAAAACATGTTATCTTTGATCATTTGAGATAGCGTAATTGGATTTATTGTACGGGTGGGATTGCTTTTTCTGTGAGGCCGTTTCTTGGAGATTTATCATTTTAAATAGGAATGTGTGAATAATTGCATACATTGATATATAATGAAAACAAATCATAAGCATAAATCAGAGGGTGGGTCCGCTGCAGACAAAGCAGTGCTCGTTAACCCGCTAGATGTTGATTGGAGATGTCTTCTGGTCGATGCCCATTAAATTAGCACATTTGATGAGACCAAATCACAAATAAAGAAACTGGAACATAAAACAATGTAAAGGATCTGAAGTTTGTTGTGTGAGCGTGATTCTAACTATTAATGAATGGCAAGATCACCTATAGATTTATTGATTGATGTAGAGCAGAGAGGGCCGAATGCATGTAGATAACCCTAAGTAGACTACATCTTTTAATCACCCACAGCAAATCAAGCAGATTCTGTGAAAGTTGTAACATTATGTGCTCCATTCTCCTCTTCAACCATCTGAATCGGAAGGAAGCACAGAATCCATTATGTTCCTACCGAGGCTTGGTTAAACAAACTGGAGGTCTGACAATGTCCTCTGCTTACGACGCAGAGGATCGCCCTGGTAAAAGTGTGATGTAAAGCCCTCTGACGCAAGTAAAGACCAAACCTTTATTTAATCTCAACTCCACCTGGCTGCACATAAACCTGCGATAACGATTTACTGCTAATTCGACAGCAAACACATTTACTACCCATTGTCTATCTGCGAACATGAGGAGTTTCCTTGTGTTAAGTGCCCGCTGAAGAGAGGTCGTCTCCAGGGTCATCACCCTCCCCCCTCCTCCCTGCTGTGATTTCCACTCTCCCTCTCCATCAGGGGTTAAACTGCATCTTTTCTTTTTTACCCCTCTCCTTGTTCTTTCTCACTCCTCCAGCTTTCTCCCATCTTTCCTCTTCTAGCTTTCCCCACACATCCTTTCTGGGGGGAAGGAGGTGGTGGAGGGTCGGCTGGTGACCTTGTCCCTTTCACCCTTACGGAGCCCTAAACTGATTGTTCTGCGGCCAGTGCCTCTGTCAGCATGGTTCTCTAAAGGTTTGATTTATTTCACTAACTAGAACAGTGGCACACAGGCGACCATCTGGGTTAAGCACTTCACTCACACATTGTTACAAGTTAATGTGATCAGTTCAGTGATCTGTGACCTCTGCAGCAGAGCCTCATTCTCTTTTCACCTGCGCAATCCCGCTGCCGAACCTTGGGTGGCAGCATCAGAGAATATACACACACACACACACACACACACAGCACTTACTTATGTATTCCCCTCACATGTAAATGAACCGATACTTTTATACAGCATATCTCAGGATGGATACGTCCTGTATGTCCCTGTGCACCTGCAGCCAAAACGCTCCCTGATTTCTTGGCTGTAAAGTGAGGTCCGACCTTATTCATGTACATGTTTGTGAAGCCGTATGTCTCATATTTGACATCTGTGACACCTGAGTTTGATTGTGTGTGACCCCTGCAGTGTGACTGCAGAAACGCTGCCTGCCTCTCACACACGACGTGGGGCGCTGCTCACTCGCCGTGAAAAAGGAAGAGTGCATCAGAGCCACACTGGGAGTCCACTCAGCGTGTGGCATACAAACCAACATGTGTGTGTTTGTTTGTCTCAGCTGTTTTATGCTGCACTCTTGGTCAGCTTGCTATTGAAAAAGAGATTTGTTTTTATTCTTAGTGAGATTCACATGGTTAAATAATGGTAAATGATAAAATAGAGTCACACTCTTTTCAGGCATCGCTCTTAGCTAAGACAGAGAGAAGCAGCACGCACAGAGGGAGGAGAGAGAGAGAGAGAGAGAGAGAGAGAGAGAGAGAGAGAGAGAGAGAGAGAGAGAGAGAGCGAGAGAGAGAGAGAGGGAGAGGGAGAGAGAGAGAGAGAGAGACTGTACCTGAGAGGCTGTCAGCTGTCAGCCCATCTCATTTAATAATTACTGTGATCAGTTTCATTTACTGCTCTGTTTGAGATTGAGCTTAATGGAACAATCAGTAATGGACTTTCCATCATTTAAACTGAAGTTAGACATACAAAGTACCTGTGTAGGTCTCATGTCCAGCAACTCACATCTGGGGAGCAGCTAAGACTCAGTCATTTATCTTGGATGGTCTTTGATCATTTAATGGTCTCTCTTTATAAATGTAGCCCTTCTGCATTAGGTTTGTTCTGTTCCCTCATGCCAGTGGCAGATACCTGCTGTGTGTTGGTGTGTTTCAACTTTCTGACACAACGGCTATAGTAAAAAAAGACAAACATTATATAATACAAGATGACATACTATCCAGTGACATCGATCAACATCTCCATAAAAAAAATCATAAATGCGTGAGATACATTTTTTTCTTGACCGCAATCCTAGACAATCAAACACAAACCACATGCACACACACACACACACACACACACACACACACACACACACACACACACACACACACACACACATGCACACACACATATATAATTACTGGGTGGCATGCAGAGAGTTCAATGAGGGGAAAGCTCTTTAAAGGCGTTGCTTCCCTCTCCGTGGCAGAGGGTCAGAGGTTGCTGTGGGCTGATCAGTATGGGACTTATCAGAATGCAGTGAGGGGCGGGGCCATAAAAGCCCCATTCAGCTGTCAAATAATCATTAATTTATCAAGTGTATGTGCATGAATGTGTGTTCATGCTTGTGTTCATGGGGGTACTAGATCATCACTGAGTCGCTCATACTGATCTTCACACTGAAGACCAAATGTAATAATCAATGACTTTGATTTGCTTTAAAGTGAACATTGCACTGGCTATTAGACTTACTCATTTAAAAATCCATATCCTATCAATAAGCTTTATTAATCCTTATTGTACTTGTGTGTGGGATGAATAGCTCTACAGATAACACGCCAGGAATCCCATCCAGTGCGCTCAGGTGTGAAACCATCTTGTCAATACACTTATCTGCAGACTACATTACACATTCAATCACAGCCGATCTCATCTGAGATGGCTTTTCCACCTATAATAAAGCACCTGGAATTAGTTTGTGCTGGATGCAACCGCATGAGATGCTTAGAGTTGTGTTAGCAGCAGCTTCAGCTGACCAAATATATCACACGTGAATCCACTGCTGTGTTGTTGCCCTTTTCTTGACACATTTCCTGAGCACTTACATTTCACTCCAGGCACTTATTTCAGAGCTTTGTGCTTTTCTGATGTTGCACCATGTGATGAATCTTAAGTAGCCCACTAAGCATAACCTGACATATAAGAGGCCAATCATACACATAGGCAATTCAAAGTGCTTTACAGAGATATGAGAAGAAAACTTTTCTTTTTGGACTTTAAAGACATGAAAGGAGCATGGAGTGAAAGATATCAATCTGAATCTTCATATGTCCTTGTCTTAGCCTGAAGCTGTAAGTAATCCTTGAGTAATTCCTCGTCTTCCTAGAGAGCTTTGGGCGGGGTTGGGAATTTCCCGATGTTTTGGGCCTGTAAAGCCCTTTGTGACATTGTATTTGATATTGGGCTATAGAAATAAAGTTGTCTTGACTTGACCTGAGTATTCATTCATTGGTATAAAGTTAAAATACAAGTTGTTGCATAGAGTGAAAATGGCAGCTAACCTGATGTTGTTAAAACACGCAACATGTGGTAAGAGTGACTTTCTGTACACTTGCCAAAAAACACACAGGTCTTGACAAAGTCTTTGTAATTTCTTCTTTCTTTTCTGAGAAATGCCACCTGATGTGATCTGAATACAAGGGGAACCCCCAACTCCTCACGTTCAACCATCCATCTTCACGTGTACTTCTTATTTTCAGAACATTCCGTCCTAATGTAATGCACATATTCACCATTCACCAAAAGCACCCCCCTGTCCCCCACCACACACACACACACACACAGTTGCAACTCCTCCTTCTCTTCCTCCTCCTCCTCCTCCTCCTCCAGCGCCACCATCAGAGCTCACTCATTGAGAGCCAGTTGCCGTGAAACAAGATTGGAGACTGAAGTGGCGGGAATCCTCTGATGGGCAAAAGGGGGAAAGATGAGAGAGTGTGGCAGAGAAGAGACACTGACAAATCGAGCTAACTGAGCAACTCGGAGTGACAAAGAGAGAGTTGATGAGAAAAGAGAGGGAGAATGAAATCAGCAAAAAAAACGGCGGAGGAGAGAGAGAGAGGGAGGGAGAGGTTGGAACTGTCACGTTAAGAGCCACTTTCCTGTTTTCCCAGGCTTGTGCTCATGTGCAGCCATCATCACAGAGCTCATAGAGCTGAACTGCAAGAGTTGGACAACCTCCAGTCAAAGTCGCGGAGCAGCCAAGCCTGCTATTGTGTGCATGTTTACACATACTATAGCTTTTTTTCCTTGATGGAAAGTTATTTCTAAAGTTTGCATCAAATTAATTTGATAGCTTGGACAGTTGCATAGGTGGGCCAGTGCCTCTGTGGAGTGTGTGTGTGTGAGAGTGAGAACTAAGATCCATTACTGTCTGACCCATATTGTAACTGTGCCTTTGTCTGATATGTGAAAAGATATGTAAAAAGAGTTTGGAGCCCTAATATTGATTATTCTGTGTACAACATTAGGATTGAGTTGAGTTGCTCAGAATTCTACTGGAAGCCATTTGAGTCCTTGAGTTTTACCCTCATGGATTCCAGGGTGCATCCTAACAACCACTGTCATTTGTTTTGGAATGTCTGCAATTTGTTTTAGCAAGATCACACCCATAAATAGCTGGCATACTCCAAGTGACAGTGAAGTAAGACCTGTAACCAAGACATTTGGCATTCACCTTGCCAAGTGTTTTCATGGGGGACACCACTGATTACAGATTTTCATGTACAGTACGTATGCCTGTTGCTTATGTTTTGATATTATTGCAAGACATTTTCTGCTACATTCTATTGCCATTGCCATTGCCATTGCCATTGCCATTAGTGTAATATTCCAAATGATGTATTGACGTATTGCTCAGTCACTGATTTTGAAGTCCCAGCCATAGTGTTTGAAATGACCAAAATGCCTTGTCCCAATATGTTAACAAGGAAAAATAGAAATCATTTGAAGAATAAGTGTTGTCTTTTAAAATTTACAGTGCATTTGAAATGATTGGTTGGCTGGGTAACTTCACTGCTCACTTTCAGTGGGTGTGGAAACAGAAATAAGGTGATCTAGTACCAGAAAATAGGCATGGACAATATCACTGAATGGATCCTTCAACAGCCATAAAATAAAAGCATGCCTGAATTTTGCCACTCAACGTATTCTTCAAATAGCCATGAACAGAATGGCCCTTAAATCCCGTAAAGCGCCAGAAAGAAAGAGGTGCTTTAGATCCAAATCCAGCCATCAGGCACAGAAGAGGGCTTCAGCCTGTGATCCTGTGATTGATGAGGGCCTTAATGGGGCACTGCAGAGACGAAAAGGCAGGGAGGAAATGCCTCCCATCTCACAACCACTCATTAGCAAGAAGTGCAGGACACGATGGTCGTTAAACAACACAGGGACAATGTCATAATGTGAACGTGTGTGTATGTGTTCAAGCATCCTAGCACACGTGTCTGTGCAGATGCATGCTTCATACACACGTATGCATTTGTGGGGATGTATAGTCTTTGAGCAGTAGAAATGTGCACCTGCTTGCACACGTGTTTGTGTTTATCTGTAAGCGCGTGCATGGATGTGTATGCGATGTGAAACTCGGGTGCACTACTCTACTAATGGGAGCATATTCGATAAGAGACACTTACAGCACTCAGCCAGACAATAATGCAAACACACATCCATCCTCTTGGTGTTTCTATTCCTGCTGCCTGCTTTCTTGGAAAGCTAAATGGAGCATTAGCAGATGGTGTGTGAATTTCAGTAGTGTTTTTTATTCCCACAGTGGGAATAAAGTCGTTTATTTTCTATGTAACTCGATAGCAGGAGAGGAAGAATAGAAGAGCTGGTTGGGAGATTTTACAGTACAGACGATCCATATCTGCAGGAAAAACAAGATTAAAGTCTATATGAACTCATCTGCACTGTCTCCTCACCTCATATGAACTGCTGCTATTTGTTAGAACACAAAATGGGATGCGCTTTAATTCATAAATATGGCAATTATTGACTTGTTCATTCATCACTTTTTGTGTTTCCCCGCAACGTGCACTTGGAATGAGAAAGTTCAGCATTTTTCCTAACTGCCTGAACGTGAATCATGGTGGGTATTCAAGTGCTCCAGTGGCCTTTGAAGTGGAGAAATAAAGAAGGAGTGAGGAGAAAAAAAAAAAAAAATCCACCCGCACATTCCCTCCTTTTCCCAATCTCTTTGTGTCGCTGTGAACTTGCTTTCCTTGGATGAGACACAAAGGCTCCTGAAGAGAAAGGCCTCCGAATCACTGCGACCGCCACACACAGATCCTTTCACTGGAGCCAGCCGTTGGAGCCACAAGCCCAATGCCCTCGTTGCTCTGGTGTGTGTGCGGGTGTGTGTGTGTGTGTGGGGGTCTACATCCCCACCTTGTATAATCTATAGCTTCTCCTTCCATAGAAAAGAATGTGAACACTATACGATGCAGTCTTCCATTGATCTGAATGACAGCCTTTGTTTCTGGGAAAAGCTGCTTGCTATCATTCCTAAGTGAAGTGAAAAGCTCTGTCATAATTAATTAATATTGGAATTGCAGAAAGAAAATGGTGCCATATTTCAATAAACCAGTCCCCTGACAGATTACAGTTAAATTAAGCAAAAACTCATTTGGAAATGACTTGTAAGTACCACTAAGCTAACTGGCAAAATGGGGGGGGGGGGGGTATTTTGACTAAATAAAGAACTACAATAGTGAGCACTTTCCATTTTGACATGATCTAAGCAGCTGTGTGATACCTGTTAGGAATGTGTTTGATGAGAGTAGCACCTTGTCTGTCTGACGATGAGACTAACACCTTCTTCACCATCAAACGTATCACCTTCTGAGTGATTCTAACACATCTCTCATTTTTACTGCTGTGCATTTGATCCCTCTGCCTTGCCTACAGTATAATGTATGCCAAGTGTATCCCAAGTGTAAAGTAGTAAAGTATTTCACTTTTATCACTATTTTCATGATTAAATTGAGAGAAACGAGAAAGAGTGCAAGTATGTCTGTTTCCTGAACAATGCACTCTAAAAGTGTAAAAGTTATTATATGTATTTTGTTCTCAATGAGTTTCTGCTAAAGTGTTGTGAAAACATCCTAGTTCACTTCCTTGGCTGTGACCCCGGTCAATCCCACCCACAATGCCCCAGCTCCGGAATGCAAGAAGAGCAGGCGGGACTCCGCTGCCGGCAGCATTCCATGGTAGAGCCGAGAAACAAAAGGACTGCAAAGACAGGGGAGGTGAAAGGATGAAAGCAGAGGAGGAGGAAAGAGAGAAGGGAGGTGAAGGGGAAATGATATGTTGGTGTGGCGGGAAGGAGGAGGTAGAACATAAACCGAGGTGGAGCACGAGGTGAAAGTGGGGAAGGTAGGAAGAGCGGAGTTGAGTTGCGGCCCGTTTGTTTGTGTGTGCATGTCTGTGTGTGTGAGAGAGAGTGAGAGAGAAAGAGAGGCTTGTAAGCTGGATCTCTCTCCACTTCCCATGGTCTGTCCAAACAGAAAACCACACCAGGTCCCGTTCTCACACAAGCACTGCCCTCAAACATCCGTCAACTCTCATTACCGTCCACGCCGGATTCTCAAAGAGAGCTGGACGGGCATGATGAAATTGGGGTCACAGTGAATTTGAAGGCATGTGATGAGGGCCATTAAGTTACGGGGTGTCTTGTAGAGCAAAGACCTTTGTCTCTCTGTGCAAGTGGCATCTCACATTTAAGGCCACTCACATTGTTGCATATGATGCTGCTTGACAACATCAACTAAGCAAAAGGCTTCAAAGGAGGGGAGCCGCCAATAAATGATCTTCTTAACTATGCTTTGATCTTTTGGAGAATATGTAAATCAGTACATTTTGCAAATTATAGAATATAGGACATAATTCAAAGCAAGAGCAACAAAAATGTATTATTTCATTTTATCTGCCAGGTCTGCATCCTTGTCCAGATTCAGACCAAATTGCACCTATTGTTTGTCATTTGATAAATATGCTGTGAATACGTTGAATTAATATTGGTGTTTTATTTTTTGATGAACTGGCAATAAATATTGAAAAATAGATACAATGTTAACGAATCATTTAAAAACTGAGATTGGCAGCAAATCCCCCCTCCACCAAGTTTCATTAGAATAAGTTCTTAACTTTTTGAATTATCCTGCAAACAAAGAGACCTGCAATATTACGTCCTTGGTGGAGATAATTAGAGTGGAACAGGAACTTTGCAGCCACAGGTTTATGTTGATATGGATGTAGAAAAGCTTTTTCTGACTAACTGAAATTCATTCAGATTTCATTTTCACAAATGGAGCTCATCGCCATGCACAACACCATACACAAACAAACAAACAAACAAACGCACATGCACATGCACATGCACATGCACACGCACACGCACACGCACACACACGCGCACACGCGCACACACACACACACACACACACACACACACACACACACACACACACACACACACACACGCACATGCACATGTTTGTTGATGAGAGGGAGTCCCCGCCCCGACCCCCAAGACCACAGTGCACTGTGGTGACCAACATGTGCCAAAGGTTGAGGTTGGGCTTGGGGCTTCAATGTGCACGTGAGTTTTGACCATGCAGCTTCTCTTCTCTTCTCCTCTCTTCTCTTCTCTTCTCTTCTCTTCTCTTCTCTTCTCTTCTCTTCTCTTCTCTTCTCTTCTCTTCTCTTCTCTTCTCTTCTCTTCTCTTCTCTTCTCTTCTCTTCTCTTCTCTTCTCTTGACAGAATGTAACCACAGGAGGCGAACTTCAACAAGCTCAGAGACAAAGCATGTCCTTGAAAGGATGGATTTTCCTGAAAATGGATGGATTTTCCACGTAGCTCTGAGCCTCACGTGGCTGCACGCAGCTATGGGCAGGCATTGCCTTGAGGCATCTGTAAATGTATTTGACTAATCAATACAGTGGAGGTGTATCAGCAGGGTGTCAAAGATCATAACCACGTGGTGCTGTTGATCTGTAGAATACCTAAACCATCAAAATAAATCCGAATCAGATCAGAGTCAGGATTTTAGAGAAACAACTTGCGATATTTAAAAAAAAATGTTTTTACAATGCATATGGGCCTGTCCTGGGAGAAATTAAACCTTTTAAAAACGTTTAATAATGGCAGCAGAAGCGATACAGGGATAGTGACACTAAAAACATCATTGATTACTCTAAAAAAACAACTCTCAAATGCATGATCACGCTGAAAACAGTTCTGATTACAATGAAACCACATCTGATGACGAGGAAAATACACTATAACACTGAAAACAGTTCAGATCACACCCAAAACAATTCCAACTACCCTAAAGCAACATCACTAAATAGCAATACAGGTCTTTCACATCAGCTGCATTTGGATACATCTATTCTGAACATCATGAGAGGGGGGCACTGGTTTAAATTTGATGTAATACTTTTTATTGCAAAGTCAGCTGTTTGATGTCCTGTCAGAGAAAGACTGGATTGATTTTGATAAGAGTTCCCAGGGAGAGGAGCTGTTGCAGATGAATAGTGATGTTGTAATGTCAAGCACTTTGCCACATACTGACCCAGTGGCAACGTCTGCTCCCATATCAGCAGCATGTGGTGTGCACACGCATACACTATAGATATATGCATCTGCAAATTATTCTGTAGGATTGCTTGCTCTGCAGATGTAGCTGACATTGTTATGTACTTGGAATTTACATGTGTGAGGAGGCGCATCGCTATGCACACACAGACACGCCCAAGACACGCACTGTGTAAGCCATCGGAGGGATCGCTCTCCCTCCCTCCCTCCCTCTCTCACTCTCTGTCTCTCTCTTGCTCTCTCTCACTCTCTCGCTTCACAATATTAGCTCATTACTCACTAGGCTGACCAGACTAAAGGCCTGCTTCACATGGCATGAATGTCACCCGAAATGAGCACTGAGAGAACTCAGAGGGACAGAGGTTAGACTCTTACCTCGTGTTCATCAGGGCGTGACTAAGGACCAGGGGAAATCCACAGCAGCCAGAGAATAGGAGGGACTAGAGAGAGAGAAGATGCTGGGGTGTAGTAGCGGTGATAGGCATCTCTACATCTGGCTCAATATGTGTGATTGGGTTTTCTCATGCATGTGGCTGTATGTGTGCATGCTACACCACATGGATGTGCTATGAGCAGGGCTATGCACATATGCAGGCATGTCTGTGCTGTCACTGCATTTATGTCCGATCAAGTGTATGTCTCTGCAGACGAGTGAGTGTGTATGTGTGAGATGGATTGAGAGAAAATGGGTGTATATTTAGGTTGGTCTCCAATGCAGTGGGACTCCACACTGCAGGTCTGGCTGCCAGCCAAACTCTTCTGTTACCTTGGAAACATGCTGCAGCCTGGCATCTAAGGGGAACAACCCAATTGAACCATTTTGGCCTCCTTGTGTCAGTGGGGTGAGCTCTCTCTGGCCCATATCACACTGCGCAAACACTTCACACAGCTATACACACATTCACATACCTGTGCCCCCTGTCGGGCACATGCGCGCGCACTCACACACACACACACACACACACACACACACACACACACACACACACATACACGCACACACGCACACACGCACACACGCACACACACACACACACACACACACACACACACACACACACACACACACACTTAGATGTCACATTTCATTTAGGAAATGCATGCACACAACTTTAGGGATACACATAATGTGTCACTACACCGTATCCTAGTTGACACCTGTAATCATTCAAGACAACTCAGACATTGTGTGAGTTGAAATGAAAAACAAACAGTAAAAACTAGGAAGTCCATTATCTCTCAGGATCTGTCTGTGATGGTGTGGAAACCAATATGAGACAAGAGTAACTTCTGCGAGAGAAAACACTGTGGTCAGTCCTCTGATGAAAGAGGAAGGAAAGAACCTTGACATGGTTGACCTCTGGGACAGCAGTGAGCGTGCTACCCTCTGGACGTAAGAGATAAGAAGCCTTGTTTTCTATGCAGCTTTCACCTTCTCTGCTTTACTCCTTTCATTTTAATATTTGAAATGCGTATGAGTGAGAGCAAAATGCTAAATGAGGTAAGGCAAGAGGGAGAATGGAAGGTATATAAGAACATCTCAGAGTGTATTATCATGCTTATACGATGTCCACTGAAGGAGAACAATTGCATTTCCTAACAGTTTTTTTTTACTTTCACAGGATCAAAGCATCCCTTACATGCTGACAGTTGTGTCAGTATGTCAGGGATGGAAAAGGATAGATGATGGAAAAAGATACAATGTTTCCACTGTATGGTATGCTTATCGACCCTAAAGACTAATTTTACAGCTGCAGGCCATATTCTGACCTTGTTTTCTCTACTTATGTAAGAGCGCCCTCTTCTGGTTCATAAAATCCTCCATGTCCTCTATAAAGCCTGTTCTAATATCTTTATGATACAGAGATAATAAAAACAAATGTGCCAGGCCTTATGTTGGATTTGATTAAGTTGGTTGATCTGTCCAGCATATTTTGTATACATATTCTCTATAAATGTATATAATAATATACATATTGTTTTTTCTTTATTCATCATCTTGGGAAAATTATGTGTATGCACTGAAGCCATTCAGCCAGAGATCCAGTGGGGTCTTTGAATATCAGATATCATAGCTAACTCATTCATTTTCCATGCATTTTGATCTTATTTATTTAACCTCCAGACATCAGGGGGTCAACATGCAGCTGTGCTTCCTTCATTCTTCTTATCTCATTCTTATATTTGTGAACATGAGCAGAAAAAAAGCAGAGATCAATAAATGATAACAAAAAAAGGAACTTGCACGTGGGAAAGAGGCAGTCTGCTTCCAGTAAGACACCCTGCAAGCTTCCTCTTTCTCTATAAGTCAAACTGCTTCTTTTTCACTTTCAAAACATCAACAATCCTCTTCCTGTTTTTATGACATTCAGCGCACATACACGTAAATGCTGTGCGAACACACAAAAAACCCCTCTGGTGTAACCAGACACATTGACCTCACTTCCTGTAGTAATATGTCAAATTGATCTTACATGCAGAGGCCACCAGACATGTGGTGAAGCTGGCAGTAGTTGTTGATCTGATACTCTGACACTGTTCTCATGTTCCAAGAGACATGATTCAGAGACACATAGTTATTGGGATTGTGATCTCTCTCAAAGGGCTTTACAGGCCCACAACAACAAACGACCCACAACCCTGCCCAAAGCTCTCAAGAAAGACAAGGACACACCCAAAATACCTTAACGTATAAGAAAAAGGAAGAAACTTTGGGAGAGGCAATTCAAAGAGAGATTCCCTCTCAACATTCCCTCTGTGTGTGGTCTCCTCTTGCAGCAATTACTTCATCATTACTGCATCTTTATTGCACAGAATCAATAAATGCTTTGCGTTGCAGGATGTTTTCCCATTCCGATAGAAGACAATCATGTAGTTGCAGGGGATTTATGTGGGGGATAATGTGGAGGATAATGGCTGCAAGTCAGCACATCCCAAAAATGTTGTCTGGGTTCAGATCAGGCCAGTAGGACGTTCAAGGCAGCGCCTGTACAATTTGCATCACCAAGTGCTTCTGGGACGACTCCAGCTATGTGCGGCCTGGCATTCTCCGGTTGTCTAACTAACATATGGAACAATGAGGTGATCCACAATCTCATTCTTACAATGCTCTCCATTCAGCCCACCCTGCACAAAGGTCCTGCCTGCATGGTGGATCCCTGCCCACACCATTACACTGGGCCCACCACATCTGTATCCTGGACAAAGGGATTAGCCTGCCTCTCTATCCTCTTCTACACTCTCAAGGCTGGATGTAATTGAATCCACTAATGCCCAGTAACCACATGCATCCTACATCCCATAACCACAGACATTTGACCGATTTTGAAAACATTAAACATGGTTTGTGTTCTTTCGTATGTCTTGTATTCTTGTTCAACTTAATGTAGATTAACTAGGGGGTGGTTAATTTCATGAGCTCATTATAGTGTCAAAGCTGTCACTCAGCAAAGTTTATCATATTCAGATATTATCTACAGGCGTTTACCTTTTAAGAGATATAGCTAGGTTTTACCACATATGGCCTTGCCCTCGGCCTAATATACAGTATGTTGTAAGAGTTGTAGTTGTAAATGTGTTGGATATGAGAGCCATAGTCATTGTTGTAAACATTTGAACCAGGAGGTTGACATTGATGTCATAACTGGCTGTGTTTTGTTGCCATTTCCTTGTTTCCCTTTTCACCCATTTCCATTACTTGTTCTCATTATTTAAAAAAAGGAAGCAAACTGAGAACAGGAGAGGCCCAACAAGGGACCCTGGAGGGACAGCATTATCAAACTGACCTATAAAGAGGAAGGAATTACCAATAGCATATGTGTGAGGTTCTGTGGGTGTCTCTGCTCTGATGTTTACACTTTCCTTTTGCTGCAACAGTAAGATCGGGGAACTTCAATCTAATTATAACCCAACCTCTAATTCGATATAATTTTAAACATATTCACGAGCCATCAGATGACCCGTAACACACACTCTGGATATTTGTATGAACCATTTCACACCCCTGTGAGTATCATTGCAATATTTCTCCCTGTTGCGTTACAGTAACTTGATAAGGGTTATAAATATTGCGCGACATAGATCAAATGTGACATATGTACGTACATGTCCAGCTCCCTAAATCAACTCCAAGATGGATTATGTGTTGCCATCAAACCTTAAGAGAGGAATGTGATGGCTGTCAATGGGCCAGGTCCCCAGTGAGCTGTCAGTGTGAATGTGTTTGTGTGTGTGTGAGCCTGTGTGTGGCGACAGAGACCCTAAATGAGGGCAGGCCAGCATGTCCTGTCACTTCAATTTCTCTGCTTTGCTAACTGTCTCTTCTGGATTGTGAATGTGAGGGATACCAGCCAAGCTCTCACTTATGTACACACACACACACTCAAACCACAGTCCCACAACAGAAACGCCACCAACCTCAGCTCCCCCTGTTGTCTTTCAGCCCAGCGTGGGTCTTGGCCCAGCAAACAGAGCATCTTTCACGGGTGGATGGCGGCAAGCACAGCCCTGTCAGCAACATCAGCGCCAACCAGCTGACGTGGAAGACTGATAGCAGGGGTGCACTTAAACATGTAGGGACAGTTGCACCATATTGTCTAGACACTGGGCTTTTGCCACTGACACTCAGGGACTTGGATTTGCTGTCAAGTCACTCAATATGTCATCTTGAGATGTTAAATGAAAATGGATGAGATGGAAATTCAATGTTTGCATGCATGTTTGTTGCAAATAAATACAAAGCCCATATTTATTTTAAGCTTGCATGAATACAGATCCGGGTAGAAACAAATGTTATTTTTGTGGGTTTTTGTGGCCCCCACTATCAAAAATCTTGGGACATTTTGAAAAGCACTTGTGGTCACTGTGTGAGATTCAAAAATCAATACAGCAGCCAGCGGAGAACCTGCTGCTGGAGGTCTTTGCCATACGGTTTGACAGGTGGTTTCCCGGGTTGCATGTGAAACCTTTTCCACAGTTCCTGCTGATCATGAAGGTCAATGATGAACTAGGTGCTGTTTGAAGAATGCACCTATTTACACTGTGTTAGCATCTATAAACGTTATACATACTTGTATAACATCCACATTATCCCAAAGTGATTGTGAATTTTAATTGTCACCAGGTTTTACAGAATCAAGCTGGGACCACCGTAGCAGGTGATGTCATGCTCCATTTGCCGGCAGTAAAATAGTTTCTTGCGGTTAATGCGTGCAGAGCATCAGGAGTCCTGAGTCAGCTGTCCAATTTCTTCCCTGAGTGCCACACAGAGCCAGAACAGCATCACAGGCTATTGATGCAGTTTATCTATAAAGCAGCAGGGTGAGAGGATTCCTAGGGGTGACAGAAACATCACCCTTGAGAAGCCATTAGAATATAGGCCCTTCATCAGAAAATGGACAGGCTTTGCTTCTTCCACTAGATGGCAGCATTTTCCTACATCTAGTTCACAGTGGTTTGGAATAATGATGATTACGAGCAACAGCTGCGTGATTCAACCTTCAAATCACATGGTAATATGTGTGTATGTGTGTGTGAAAGAGAGAGAAGGGTTTTAAAGAAATTATACCATTATCAATGTCATCAAGCAGCCTTCACAACAAAGAGAAAGTGGGACCTTAAAGGAAGGAATTTCCCAGTGTAGGAATACAGTAAATTCTATAGCCGCGCACGTGTCAACATGGTCATAACTCTTTACATTTCATTAGCAGAGCTTGTAAAGCACAAACACTCCTTTCCATGGAGATTCAGTGAATCTACATACTTGTCTTTCTGGGTAAGCGTCGTTACTGTGCTCTCACCATGTTAGCAAAGGGAGATAACTCTTATCATTGATGGGACAGTTGTTAGATCTGAACATGCAATCTGCTGAGAGCTGCAAAGTGCACAGGGCTTACAGAAAGCTGATTCTCCTTAAATGCTTTTATAAAAACGAATGAACAACTTACAGATATGAAAGCATAAGAATGTCATGTTCAATCACGGACACAATACTGGTCTTTTCATTTAGAATGCTACATCTTGTGATTGAACTCATGGAATCTCATGGCCATGTTTTTATAGGGAGTTATTGGCATAAAACAAGCAAGCTTCTTCAACACTGCTCTACAATTTACAGAAATAAAAAAGAATCCAGGTTCAGATCAGTTTTTGTCTTGTTTCCAAAATAACAGATTTATTGTATTCACAGTGTGTTTTGAGACTTTCCAGGTTGACTTGTATTGCTGCCACCATGTGAACACTGCCATCTTCACACTTGTCACATTGAGAAAATATCACCTACCGAGCAGCTATTCTTAGAGATCCACCACATCAGAAAAGACACAACTCTACTACAACAGTAGTTGTTGACAAAACACAACACACCGTATCCATTGACTTGGAAGTCCTCCGGGAAATATAAATCCAGTTCTGCAACAGGATACACTTCCAAATCTTTGCTCCCTGTTACACCATGATCTGAATATCTGGACGGGCATAGCGGTGACTCAGCCTCATGCCACACAATTATCCCAATTAACACCAGCTACAGGGTCCGCTATATAATACAACATTGTGTGGTTGCTGCTTTGGATTCAACAGGTGTGAGAGAGATGGAGGAATGGGGGAGAGGAGGAGAGAGAGAGAGAGGGAAAGAGTGATGGAGCACGGCCTTGCGGTTCACTTTGTAACACGACTCTAGTGTGACTCCCTAGGTCGTCACTCCTCATTCCTTTGTTTGATATTTGCCTTGGCACGAACCTGCGGTGTCATAAAACATGCATCCTGAACATAACTATTGTAACTTCATCAACCTATCATTGAACCCTAATGTCCCCCTCTCCCTTCAGCCACCTGTGCTGCTTTCACAGCTCAATTTGTCATTGCAGTCAGCTTTTTGGAGAGGATCTGCCCTGCAAGCACTGCGATCAAAAGAGGCATATGCCGTCATAGATCAGAGGGCAAACTCAGGTGCCCTTCCCTTCCTTCCAAATCATCACAGGTGGTCTCAGCAGTGGGGTAATCAGCACAATGCCAGCGCCTCTGCAAATCCAAGTAAGTGCTGTCCGTCCTCTGATACTTGTTTAGTATGATGAGCCAGTCACATTACCAGTTGTTTATTCTGTCTCATCTATTTCTGTATCATCACATTTAGAAATGATGGGACGGTTTCAAACGTTGAGCTGCTTCCTCATATCAGCCATGTTCATTACTATTCCAAACATCCGAGTCCAAGTCCAAGACTCTGTCTGACTGTCTATACATCATCAGAGAGATGACAGGTTCCCCTAAGGTCCCACAGACACACATGATACACTACCTTTTTCTTTTTTAAATAAAATGTTTTATTTCCCAGCCCTTTATTTTTAAGGATTGGATTTTCAGTTCATCTTGTCCTGACATAAAGGTCTGAATATGTTGTCAACCTGCTACCAATTGCTTGCTCTCTCTCTATCTTTCTCTCTATCTCTTGCTATCCATCTGTGTTTGTATATGTTGTTATATTTGTTGACATAAGAATTCATTATAAGATTGTTTCACTTAAAATGATAATTGGAAAGGGCCTGGGGCATCTGACAGCGATTCTTTAATTTCTCAATTCCTGAATTTCTTCTTCCTTGTTATTGAATTTTGTCACGAAACTAAATGAGCCAATGTTGTTGGTCAAATATGCTGATTGTTTTTAACAGGAAGTACAGAGACCTATACCTACTTGCATTCTTGCACTTTTTCATTATTGCACTAGTTGGGTGATTTCTGATTTCTGATTTCTGATTTCTGATTTCTGATTTCTGATTTCTGATTTCTGAGTCTTGTTTTCTCATGCTGTACTGTAACTGTTGCACAGTAATTTCTCTCAGGATAATAACATTTCATCTTATCTTATCTTATCTTATACTGTTTCCGTGCTATAAGTCTGTTCATTAGAAGGCTTTGACTGTGGTGCGGCATGTCAATCTGAAACCTTATCTTTAGAACCTGTCTTCACCCACTCCATCAACACTAGCACTGCTGTAAACCCTCATTCCTTCACTCCAATCCACTTTCTAACCTTTCTATATTAAGGTTTGCTGCCTTCCTCCCCCTTGTTTAAACAGGAGAGTGAGCGATGGTATACGTATATAATTCATTCAAGCTGGACAGGCATCAAAGGTATTCTGTTGTACATTACACAAACAACATTACTGAGGAATCTGCAACTGCTGTTTCAGTTTAATTGACAATTCAACAACACAACTGCAGAATCTAATATTCAATATCCACCTTAAAGTCTGTACTGTATGACGTGTGAATTATGTACTATCGATGTTTGGGGATACTTGTCTGTTGACTAGATGATAGCTTGTAAAAATATAATAATCATGGGGACCCAAGTTTCAAACGCCTCCAGTTTAAAGAGAAAATGGTTCAAAGCTCACTCACTGATGAAAACGACTCTGTCCCTTTCACAAGGTGTGTTTGGTTATTGTGACTTTCGGACAAACACCCGGGTGGGTTCCTTGAAAAGCCACATTTTCAAGCTTTGCAAAGGGTATTCACATGAACTAAATGATTGCGGATAAAACCCACAGTGCTCACACATCTCCTGAGGTTGTGCAAATAAATGACAACGGTATCAGAATAATGTTGTTTTATAGATAATCTCCTGGAACGTTGAGGCTGTGTGTTTATATCAATGTGTTTCGATGTTGCACATGCCTTATACACATTTTGTGCAATGTGTGTCTGTGTCTGTGTGTGTGTGTGTGTGTGAGTGTGAGTGTGAAATGGAGAACGACGATACAAACATCACCATCTGTCACGTCAGGAGTCTTGTCAAGAATGGACTGGAAAGATGCAGTTTCTCACGCCTTAGAACCCAACACCCAGTATCATTTATAATGATAAAGACAATCGTTTTTTCCACGGCAGGTGGTAACATTACATTAAAGTCCGTGTGAACATATCTGCAGTGTGCATGTGTGTTTTAGTTTCACTGAGTGACATAAAGACAAAGTGCCGGTAAACAAGCCAAATTATGGAAACATCATGTACAGTCTATTAGTGCGTGTTGAGAGAGTGAGGTCACACAGCTCCCAGCAGCTGTCAGATGGGGTTCAGATGCAGTTTGGTCAGTGATAAGAGGGACAGGAAGACTTTTAATGTCATTTCACACACAGCTACATTTTACTCAGGCCTCCTGACAATTTGGCCGTGGCTCGGAGCAGCTGCACTGTGAAAAACAACTGACAGCAGTTTAACAGTTAAATGATGTAAAGATGTAAAAAAGAAATGTAAATGATGAAAACTACTTAACAAAACAAAAAGTTTTTGCACAGATTTTAAGTAAAAATATGTTAAAGTAAGAGCATTTATGAGTGATGCTGATAGATTATTGAATTCTAAACACAGTAAAACATAAGACGATGTGTTACAGTCAGATTTACTACACAGATACACTACACTACACAATGTTAAAAATAAAGGTTGGTCATTCAAAATGTAGAAGGAAAACATTCCTGTTCTATTCAACAAATTCATTTGATTTTAAGGTACAACATTTATTTATTTTTACTACAAACTAAACTTGTGTTTAAAAGTGTTTTTTTTTACGTTATATTTGAACAGTAAAGTACTACTTTTCATACTTTAAAAGCTAGTACATTGAATTGGATTAGGTGTGTGATGAAAACACTTTTGTCACTTACATATACATAATATATTGTAGCATACATAGTTAGAGAAATCTCCCAGCATGCCTTGCAGCAACAGACAGACAGTTGTAATGTTTCTCCTTCTCATGTGGCTAGTTCCTATTACTATGACTGAGTTCTCTGGTGTTTATGTCTGTCTGCCTGCCTCTCAAAGTTTTAAGATGTCATCATAGCTGTGTCGCAGCCCTGGGTGAGACTGTATGTGTGATCACAGTATGTGTGATTTGTCACTTTTCTCTTTTCCAGTCCATTTGTCATAAAAAAAGTAACTAGGCTCTAAATAAATCAAACGTTTGTGAGACTTTCTCTGCTTGATTTTGTCAGGGACCTGAAAGGGATTCAATGTGGTTTAGTGTGAGATATGCAGTTTACATGGAACACATCATACAAAACATTTGTTGTTTTTCTGACAGTGGTGGAAAAAACAGCCAAAGACTCAACAGCAAAAGCTATATTACTATACATTGCTATTCGTTACCATTACCATTTGGTACCATTATTACATTGCAACAAGAAAAGCAGCATGGCATTTATTTCTAAAACTCTGGTTTGTGTAAGTTAGATATGGTAACCTTAGATCTATGCACAGGCATATAGTCCAGAGAGAGACATAAATACACACTGTCTTTGAGATGCAACACACTTCCTGGTGTTGGATGTCAATGCAATGAGACGGATATAAAAATATTTTCTTTCAAATAGATGCAGGACATCCTGATAAAGTTGGCTGGTATAGTGAAAGAATCATTAACTCTTCTTAAAAGCTTATTTTTGTGATATTACTGAGCAGTTTGTAAAGAAGAAAAATCAATGTCTGTCTTATTTAGATGATCTAAAGCTTGCTGGCTGATTACCCAGAGTTTTTATTGAATGTTATCATAGCATTCAAACTTAGTAGTGATATTCCAATCTGACTGAGGATATTTATTTGCCAAAGTCTCCCTAATAATGGTAAAAACTTCACAAATGCTTTATTCATTCCGACGCAACTACGCATACGTATTCTGAGCTTGAAGATACCTTGGTTGATAAATTAGTTACAGCTGAGCTATCTGTGAAGAACAGATACTGCTTTGGAAACGTCAGCCTCATTGGCCCTCGTGATGTGGGGGTGGAAACTGTGAAACATCAACTGGAGTTAAGAATTCCTCCATTTTGTTTTGCAGCAAATTGTCGCAGTGGGAGGAGGAGGGGGAGTGGAAGAAAAGCTTTCTCACAAACTGTTGAACCAATGCCATGAACACATTGGTAAATGTAATACTTTCCTAAAATGAATCTTTACATGATTGCCGTCTGTACGGAGCTTGGCGCTTGTATCTGCTCTGTAATTCAATTCCTACGGGACTGTGAGGCGATCGGTGGTACTGTGATGGTTCAGAAAGTTGGGATGGACTCTGTCTGGCGCCCCAAAGACGGCTCCGCACACATCATGGGATGTAAAAGATCCAATTTGACATGACCCAATGTCTGCGGTGACAGCGTAACATGATGATCACAACCTCTGTAACACACTCCACAACATGACATAAATCATCCATCTGAGGCAGCCGGGCTGAACCTCCTGCAGAGATGCTATCATTTTATTGGACTTCAAATAGCATTATACATCACTTAATCCATGCAGTAAAAAGTTGTAGATATCACAACTCATAACAGTGTTTGATATCTTTGATCTGTCTGTGTAGCAACTTCTCAACACAGCTGGACATATATGGTAAATAGTAAGATTAGTAAGAAATCACGTTTTTTGGATGGTTGTTCCAAAGGCACCACCACTTCATGCGGAATTCACAACATGATAATGACATTAGGAGCTTTTCGGAAACCCTGCAACCATGATTAGCCAGGTGGACATGTTTGCAGTGACAGACACCTCATTAACCCCCAACAACCCTGCTGAGGCACAGAGGCGAAAACACCAAAGTATCTGTTTCTGTGTATCCTTAGTCCCAGACGCGTGCACGCCGGTGCCCCAAAATAACTGCGATGGGACATAGCGTTGAGTGACTTCATCGTGAGCGAAGCAGTGGTCAACACACACACACATATACACACACCCCATTTGGCCTCTAATATTTGTCGCAGCACCCGAGTGGATTTGTTCGTGTGAGTGCCCTGGTTTGAGTGTTTTCATGGCTTCATGTTCAGGGTCATGGAGGTATGATTCACGCTGGGCTGCTGCTAGATCTGTTTCAGCCACCCACCGTCCAATCGAACTAACAGCTGGAAGATTTTACACCATGATGAAGTGTAACTGACGTGCAAAATCTGGGAAGCTGACTCTTTTGCCATCACAAGGTTACTTACTCCTGCTGCTTTAGTAAACAAGACAACAACATTGAAAATTAAAGGTAAAGGAAATTTATTTTATTTATTTATATAAAGCCCATTTAAAAGAGTTCCACACACTCGACCTCCATGAGCCTCACCAGCAGGGATGAAGCAGAGCACGAAACTGATAAAGATAATATAGATTAAATGGGAATCGTCTAAACTTGTTTTAGGGAAAGTTATAGGATTAAAATGGCTGAATTACATGTTTTTAATCACATAGTTTTTGAGCCAGAAAGAAAGAAAGAAAGAAAGAAAGAAAGAAAGAAAGAAAGACAGAAAGACAGAAAGAAAGAAAGAAAGTCAGAAAGAAAGAAAGAAAGAAAGAAGAAAGAAAGAAAGAAAGAAAGACAGACAGAAAGAAAGAAAGAAAGACAGAAAAAAGAAAGAAAGAAAGAAAGAAAGAAAGAAAGAAAGAAAGAAAGAAAACAGTCTTACTTTTCTAAATTGTATATTATATATTATATGTATCATTGGTTCATTTCCAAATCATCTATCTGGTTTCCATAGTAAAGAGCTTTCTGAGAAAAAGATCACTTACTGAGTATTTCCTCGTGCAAGATGCAAGTGTTTCCTAATGCTGACATCAAACCACAGTGTGGTAAGAGTAGATGTGTGTCATGCGTGCAATGCGTAATCAGAGAGTGTCAAACCAGTATGTTAAAGTTGGGCAATATAAACATTTCTTCATTCATCTCAGGCCAGTTTTGAAATGGTAAAATATTACTTTATCTGACCTAAAACAAGATGTGGAAAAGTTAAACTGTTAAGTTCTGTGCTAAATCCCACAGAAAATTATTGACATACCCATAGTTGCTCCAGTCTCAGAAGTCATAAATGTCATTAGTAATAAAGTTTGGCATTTGTTGCATGACTTACTTAAGATTTACTACCTGTATGAAAGGCCAAAGTCGCCATGCACGGCCGGTATGTTAAATGAAGTTGCCTGCAGTGTTTGCAGATGATCTACACTGTGAGTGCTGTGACTGCTGAGACCACAGATTAAGCTGTGGAGCACTTTGAGCCCATGATCCTATACTGTATCCATCTCTTCTTTGTATGTATATGTGTGTGCGTGTGCATGAGTGCATGTGTGTTTTGTCCACATTATTAGCGACAGACATCCTCTAAGCACAGTTAAGGAGCCTTACAAAGAAATGTGTCTGTTTATGAGTGACAGTGGTGGGCATATGAAACTTCATGTTGTTGCTCTTACACGTATAGGTCACACACAGGTGTGTGTGCGACAGATTGTGTGCCTGTGTGCCTGTGTGTGTGTGTGTGTGTGTGTGTGTGTGTGTGTGTGTAAGGGTGCCCTTTGCAGAGGCAGCTTGTAATCAGCTGTCAAAGTGTGCAGTGTCCCTGTTGTAGCAGCCTGGCAGGGAAACACAGTTCAGCTCTCTGCCCCATGTCAACTTGATGATCCATGCAGCAGCAGCAGCAGCAGCAGCGAAGGCTGAACATATTGATTAACTGCGTCCTTATCTGCCATATGCGTGGTTGGGTGAACGTGTGTCTGTGACTTTGTATGTTTAATTTACTTGTTTTCCACTGACTGAATTGGGAACAAACTGAAAAAGGTAAGAAAGTTCATATCAAATACGGTACAGTGATACTACAATTTGTTGTGCTGCTTCTACTGCTGTTATAATAACAAATCCTAAATCTAACCTCATTCTGAAAATACATACCAAGATCATGTATAAAGTTCCCCTCTTTCTATATAAAAAATTATCTCCATAATATCCTACAACTGTATGCGCAATGTCATGTACAACGTTTGCTTCAATAAAAACAAATTGCAAATTGCAAAAAAAAAAAACCCCAAGATCTTTCAGTGTGAACATTAGACAATGTACAGAGAGTCTGAATTTTAACACCCACCAAAAAATCTACAGAAGTAAAACTAAGTTAAAAAATAGTTTTGGGCTGTTTAAGGGTGAATGTAATTTGCAAGAGGTATTTAAATTGTTTAACATGCATGTACTGCAAAAATAGATTTTACAGTGAATAAATGAAATTATGGAAGATGGATTTACATTTAATACTGTTTTTTTGCATTGCGTTATCTATAATATGAAGTTTTGACACTTTTAAAAAATATAAATATAATACTCTTGCATTATATTTATATTGTAGAATGTTGTATTGTTGTATTGTATATTTTACATTTAACACAACAAGATGTCAAACGGTATACAGTATATCAAATTATCAGTAATGTGATATCAAATTTTGTTAATTCATTTAATTTTCTTTTTCATTTAAATGACACATTGTTTGATTAATATTAGCTGCAATGCACACACAAAAATTGGAAATAATTTTTACAAAACATAGTTATCTCTTTTTGCACATTACGTGTAATCTTTTACATATGGGTGTAGTTACACACATAGTAAAGCTTTTTTATTTCATTTTTGGGATTTCTTTGTTATTCATTGGAATTGATGGTAAAGAAATTTACATTTTCAGAAAAAATCAGATTTGTGAAAAACACTTCACAAAAGATCAATATGTTGTTATTGTACATGTGTTTGCTTTGTTAGAGATGATTTATGTCTTTACACAAACTGAAACTTTACAAATGCTTGCACCGTGTGGATCCTATTATGTACAGAAGGTGATTTTATGTGTGGTTACAGATGATTGAGCTGGGCCTCGCCGATGGCAGCCTGATCGATGAGCTGATGGAGCTGACGGCGCAGAGCATCGGGCAGCTGGAGATCCAGGAGCACTTCAACATCATTAAGGAGATCGGCCGTGGGAAATATGGCAAAGTGCTGCTGGTCACACATCGTTTCAGAGGTACGGCTGCACTTCTGATGACCTTTTCCCTTTTTACTGCAGCCATGTGTGCCAAGAAAGAAAGAAAGAAAGAAAGAAAGAACTTGTCCCTTCAGTTGGTGTAGATCCCTAAAAATTAAATTCAAATCTTCTACTACTACTGCTGATAACAATATCAAATATTATTATGATTATTATTATTGGCCTGTATGTCAGCTTGTTTATGTAAGTTTAAACTTTAAATTCAGATGTCATCGCTTTTTTGAGTTACGAAAATAAAAAATAAAGTTGCTATTATTAAAAATATTGTTTTAGATAAACACTTATTGTTGTAAGTGTTTATGTAAGAGTTGCCGGATGAGGAGTGGCATGAACATGTGAGATAAACTGTGACATGGTATTAGTTGGGAAGGTTGGAGAAAAGACAGAAACATGTGTTGCTGGGGATAATATCTTGGCGGGGGATAATACTACCTGCTGTGTATGAATAGGATGTGATCATATTAAACTAAACTTTCCGGACTGATGATGTGCAGGAACTCCCATGGCCTTGAAAGTGATGCCCAAAGCCTCAACAAAGCTGCAGGGCTTCCTGCGAGAGTACTGCATCTCCTTACACCTTTCCTGCCATCCCTGCATTGTGGGACTCTTCGGCATCGCCTTCCAGTCTAACGAGCACTACTGCTTTGCGCAAGAGCTTGTCATTGGAAGGGATCTGTTTGCTGTCATCCAGCCCAAGGTAAATCTACCGGATGTGTGTGGACTAACACAGACAAACATGGTGGTGCAGTTGGACTTAGCACAACTCTGCCAAAGACCAATGTTTCTTAACCTTAAAATCAGATCATAAAATCATAACCTGCAAATACGTTTTGTCCAGATTTTTAGTTTTGACTTTTACTTGATAATGTGACTCACTTCTGGACATCCATAAAAACTGTGATCCACCCTCACCCTCCCCACTGCTGCTATTCTATGACCTTGATCCATGTTTGCATATACCACTAAACATTTGCACCCTCACATTAAAGGCTGCTAATCATTATTCAGCTTTTTCTGATCGTTTCAGGTGGGTATCCCTGAGACGTCTGTAAAACGTTGTGTCCTCCAGATTGCCAGTGCTTTGGAGTTCATCCACAGCCACTGCCTGGTCCACCGTGATGTCAAACCCGAGAATATCCTCCTGTTAGACACTAACTGCTGCCAGGTTAAACTGGCCGACTTTGGCCTGGCCCAGAAACGAGGCACCCTAATACGATTCATCACAGGTACCCTCCCTTACATGGCCCCAGAACTTTGTACCATGGCCCTGCCGGAGGGCCAGAAGGAAGTGAGTAGCCCTCCTCTCAGTGTGGAGCCCAGCCTGGACACCTGGGCCTTCGGGGTGGTGATCTTCTGCATCCTCACAGGCTACTTCCCTTGGGAACGCTGTTTGGACTCGGACGACTTCTACCAGGAGTTTGCCGACTGGTGCAGAACAGAGGAGAAGCCATATGTGGACGAGAACATTCCTCCACTGTGGAAAAGGTTCACTCCGGAAGCCATGGAGATGTTCAGTAAGCTCCTGGCTCCTGATGCAGAGAAGAGGAGCACAGTGGGGGAGGTGAGAGAGTTTGTGGAGAAGGACTGGCTTATAAAGGCACCGCAAACACCCACAATTGAAAAAGTCAGCAACACAAAGTCCAGCAGGAGCAATCCATGGCACAGGGAGGTGGGAGAGCACCCGGACATTTAGACTCACTGACTGCATCGTTGTCTTTTGTAGCATGCGCAGTACATTTGCATTGATGAAAACATTTGGAGGCTAATTCATAGTGCCAAAGTTACCATGTCTGTAAGGCAGAAACTGTTATACTAACATGTTCCTTCATTCATTGAAGTGTTTGTTATTGGCCTCTTTTGCGTTGACAGAGGCGTTACTATGGTGTTTCCTTAGATACGTGTGTATATCAGCTGTTTCCAAGATGCAGCATCTGTAAAATCCAACATCATTTTCACCTGCATGAAATTAGGGTGAAATGGATTGTATTGTTGTTTTAAATTATATTATTCCTTAAAATGGGATTTGTGTAAATCACTCGTGTGATTAGTTTGTCTTTTGTATAGTATTTACGTATAGTATAGTTGTAACCCACTTTATGCCCTGTAGACACTTAAATACAGCTTGGGCCTCTTCTCAGCTACACAGTATCTCTGCACCCAGGGGTTGTAATGTTTTTTGGACTATCACCATAAATTATTGGCCTCTTTATTAATGTAATGGGAAAATGATTTCTAATTAGAGATAAATTCCTAAGCTAAAGACAGGCCTAACCACGGCATGGAGACTTTGTATTGTAGTATTTGTGTTTTTGTACAGTCATTGTGTAATAATTGACTCATTTCTTAAATAGTTCATATATGTAATATATTCCCCACACAGTTATGAGGTTGTTATCCAGTAGGACTATTTACACAAGGAAATTAAAGGAATAAATAAAATTCACCCCTCAGTTTTGCTTTTTATTCTCTCACATATCATGACCTCATTGAAACTATATCCTTATCCTCAGCTAGATCCATGTTCTCCGTCTTCACTCTGACATGCTTCATTGTCCTTCCTCTGTGCCTTCACATTGAATACTCTCGCAGTATCTGCTGCAGCTGGCCCTCCACTGATGGATGTCCTACTCCTGCACAGGTGCTTTCAGGACACCGCATGCTGGCTTCTGGTCAAGGCAGAACCACACTTGGCCGGCGGCCTGAACTTGCTTGCCCTCTCATACTTTACAAGCATATTTTCGGGTATTAAGCTAACCGGGGTCATCTTTCAGTCGACCTCGCCTTCCAAGTGCACATTCGGGCGTGCTGCAACAACACTAACACGGCAAAAGGCTGACCGCAAAGCCCATTGTCGGCATTTGACTATCCAACTATGTGCTGCTGTTCACTCATGTACTAACAGTACCAGTGTGGCTGGACGGATAAAAACTTTGATTGGCATGCCGGTTTCATTTAACAAGGCAAAGTAGCCTGTGTGTTAATCTTGTGCACATAAACAATCTTGATCCCCGAATACTTTAAAGCTGAATGGTTCACCCGCTTTAACTCTTGATTTTCTCTACATTGGACTTCTTGTTTCCTCTTTTTCTAAATATCTTGTGCATACATTTATTGATATTGCCCCAAAACTCTGTCTGGCATATTTTTGTCATCTGAAAAGTTGTCATCTCCACTAGAATTTTTTCAAGTAAATCACCTCAGGCTTTCACATTCTATGATTTTTTTTTTTTTTGCGTTATGGCCTCTTAATGCATTTGCCATCTGATAAATGCCATGGCGTAAACACTTTGTGACATCATTTCCTGGAAAATGCATCTATCAAAAGGATGCATTTTTATCATGTGGGGTCTTGTGTGTGTGGTACACAGACTAAACACACAGTCGTGGACTTTCCCCAACATCTTATCGACATAGTTTTCTTTGCATCAGCTGCTTGAGAAATTCCACACCACATTAGTGAGCTACTATGTGCAGGAAAGCAAACAAAACACATGTACTTGTCAATATTTAGTAAAAACAATAGTGTTTGACCGATTATCAGCAGGATCTCCCAAGAAGTAAGCTGATGAGTGTTTCTAGGTAGGTGGGACTGAGGCCAAGAAAGAACTAGTTCGATTTTGATTCACATCTATTTGAATGTCAATGAATGAGAAACCTGCAAAGATATAATTTTACACACTAACAAATAAGCCCAGAGCCATTTTGCTACAGGATCAGGTGAGATGTCCATCATATGATCTGCTCCTCCATGTGTAGAGTTCATATCAAACAAAAGACATATACAGAAGAAGACACGTGTCTCCCATTTGGATTGCATTACCCAAGATGCAGTATTCCTCTTTTCTGAGAAACACGCACACGCGCAGGCGCAGGCGTAGGCGCACGCGCACACGCGCACGCGCACGCGCACACGCACACGCACACGCCCACGCACACGCCCACGCCCACGCGCACGCCCACACACACACACACACACACACACACACACACACACACACACACACACAGCCATGGACAAGATATCCAGGCTTTCTGTGGCACCTGGGAGCACTAATAATACCTTCCCCTCTGTAATGGAAAATCACCACAACTGGGGCCTTTCTCACTGCTGATGCCATGTCTGCTTCCGTGTTACCATAACAATAGCACCCACGTCCATAAAAAGCCAGTATGAAGTGGATAAAGAAATGTAAGCAAGTACAGTTTAAACCTTTCTTTTATCCATTTTAGATGTAGATATTTAGGGCATATTTTGGGGGTTTGGGGTACGAGCTAAAGAACTGTGTGTGACTTGTGTGACTTTGGGCTCATTATAATGCAAGATGTTTCTCCCATATAATGTACCCTCTCCCGGCTATATAATCCTTTGGAATATTTTCTGAACTGGATGTATTAATTAACTGATGGTTTGCAAGTTTTTATCCAAAGTGAACCCATGCCCATAAAGCTAGAGGACATGGAAATGAAAAGTGTATCCGTCATTCATTCATTGCACAGTAGGTTTTTTGTAAAATAGGCGATGGCTATCCGTACAATAATATATTGAATAAAATAGTAACTTTTGCTGGGCAGGTCTCATTCACATACCTGCCAAATTTGGTGATCCTGATAATTATGACTCCCAACATGTCGCCTGGCTCAGATAACATTCATAAACACATCCTGATAATGCCACACATGACACATGACCTGTTGGCAGCTTAAAGAATATGCAAAGGAGTAGTAATGTACATGATTTGAGGCAAAAGGGTTAGAATATACCAAAACAGCTATATGATTCTTTAATGCAAGAGGAGGATTCTTCAGAACATTGCATCAGTTTCAGCTGCTGTGTCCCCATCAAACACACAGTCATGACAGTAACTGTGCCTCAAAGCAAAAGGTTGATAATGTAGTTGATTTGTACAAATATATCAGAAACTTGATCTCCACCACTAGCTCCATGTTTCAACTCATGTTTACAGCACTTAAGCAGCTCTTTAGATGCCCTGCTAAACCCCACACATCCTGTGGAGAAGTGGTTACTGGGACAGAATGAAAATGTTCCTGCTTCCTATTACAGACCACTGTGTCTATTTCAGATTGAATCCAACCTTAATCCTACATCACGATCGCTCAGCGAGCCGCATCACTGTAAGATTGGGTGTGATGTTTACTTATCACATGAGGGCTGCAGCTTACAAATTAGTCCCTTTGGGTATATCAATGGCGGTATGATGTCAGAGGTCTTTAGATAACTCCCGACAAAACATATGTGCTGCAGCATGTCTGTCAGTCTCTTAAAAGCAGCACTAGCATGTCTGTCAGTCCTTTACGGATGGCCTTACTCATGTTAACATTTGTAGTGCGCAGCTGCTCTCATATGTCTTGAGCACCGAGGGGAAATGTTTAAGCGATTATAGAGAATGTTAAAGTGCATGGATATGAAATTGAATTCTGAATGTTTTGAGCACAGCCGCAGTGTCAGTATCAGTTTATGCAGCTGCATTTAAAATCCCAACACACAGTAAAACATGTAATCAATTGCATTGTTACATTCAAAAGCAGAAGTGAAATATGTTAAAATGATGAAGCGTCGTCCTGATGATGCGTGATGAGGAAATCGGCTCAGTGTGCTGTGTATCAAACTATATAGCATAAAACATACAGTCTGATATTCAGCATCAGAGCAGCTTCCAAAGTCTGGGCGCCTGGTCGCAGGATGAAACGCTTTCCACATACAATTGTGTCAAACACTTCTTTGTGTGACATTTGCATGGCTGATTGATTGGACCGATACACAAATAGCAACAACAAATAGAGATGAAACCAACAAGAAAATAAGCTGTTTTAATACAGTAAATGTAAGTTGTATGGCTGAAACCAAATAATATACATCTCTACATTCATATCATGATAGTAAGTTGTAATGTTGATGAGAACGACAAAAGAAAACGAAAGATATTGGCAATCATGTAATACATAAATGGCAAACGTGACTCTTAACTCTTGTCATTATTGTTACTATAATATTTAGATTGATACAGGAATCCAGATAATATCTAATGTGGCAGCAAATAAGCATACAAATAACGAATTATAAAGGCTTAATATAGAGGCTAAAGCTGAAAGAGAGTGAAAATGAAAATATTCAATATAAGCATGAGATTACTGAAATAAATGTTTCATAATAATTCATCTTTCATACTCATATATATTATAATGAATTCAATACATCTGTGTCTGCAGCATAGCAGCTCATCGTGGAAAAGGCAAAACAAAGGGAATCGCATAAAAAACACAAAGCCTCTGAACCTGAAAGAGAAAAAAATCAAAAGACCAAACAGGAACATGGAATTTTGATTGAAGTTCTTTGGAGTTCTCAGTCCAACATCACACGTCAACTAAAGAGAAAGAACACCTTCCATCAAGAGATTTGCTGATGAGCCAGTATGAGCCACCTGTAGGTTTTTGCATTTGAGCTAATAACCTGTGGAAGTGTTCATCCCATGTTTGTCTCACCCATCATGTCAGGCCTTAGATAGTGCTCACCCCCCACAGAATCCTCTGTGTTGTAGTCAGATTTAGTTTGGTGGTTCTGGTAAACTTCAGCCTCAGTCTGTGAGATTTCAGGGGCGGCTGCAATGTCGTCATAACTTGTTTCATCCACCTCGTAGGTCGCCACATCTGATAAAAATTCAAATACAAAATGAAATTAAAATATTGTTCAAACTTTAGAAAGTTATTGTGAGAGGGAAACCTTAGGAGGTGCTTAATGTTGATGTTTCAAACTTTTATCAAATTGGTTCAAATCTTTCCTTCACTCTGAGCACCATTGTTGGCGCAGCTGTCTTCTGAGTCACTGTCAGAGGAGGTGCGTCTCTCTGAGTTCAGACGCTGAATCAGTGGCTCATCATTATTGTCAATATCATCATAAGACAAAGAGGATGTGCTCATGACATCTTTCTCACTGATCGCTGAAGACGTCAACTTCCTTTCTGCGCCACAAACAGAAAAATATACGAAAAATAAATCATTAAAGCATCCCAAACAGCACCAAACTTTAAACATTAATGAGGAGATTACTTTGGGACTGACCGCTGGGACTGAATACATTCATTTCATTTACACCGACCGCAACGTCCTCATAGTCACCACTTTCAAGCTCTTCTTCTCTTCTGAACGGTGGTCTCTTTTCATCTGGACACAATTAGATATTTAATCAAGGACAGTAAAACAACAAAGAAAGGCAGTGGAAACAAATTATTGCCAATAAAATTCTGAATTGTAAAATACAAATCCTTACATTTTCTTAATATGGTGCCAACATTTTCAACAAGACTGACCTCTTGTGGGCTAATACTGTCACTACGCCATTTAGGTGGATATGATTAAAATGAGTGAGTAGATTTATTTTGTGATCACTCCTTTATGTCAAGTGTAACGCATGAGGTCAAATTAATGATTAATTATAAATATGATTCATTTTAATAGAAGAAATAGAGGAGAAATCTCACATTTGATTTTCTTGTCCTTCTTGTCCAACTTCTTTTTCAACTTGACAAGTACAAGTGCAACGATTACGAACACAATAATCAGACAAAGTACTGCAAGAGAAACGATCAAAGCATAGTTGATGGGTGCTTCAGACAACTCGGGTGGGCTTACATAGCCTGAAATCACACACAAACACACCACATCACACATTTACTGATCTGTACCCCAAGCCTGAAGGAACGTTTGGTGAGTATGGATGGTTGCTTGCTGTTACCCTGACAGTAGATCTCAGCTGGTTTGCTAGCCTTACAGCTCTCCTGTTTGACACAGAATTCGATCTGCATGTCAGCTCCACTACAATCCAGTTTCATTTCCAAGTTGGCCTCAAAACAAATGGAAACGTAGAATCACATTTTTGAACTAATGGAAAGATTTCAGTTCAGGAGCTAAAATGAGGGGTCAGTTATAGAGGATATTAATTCAAGGGAAATCCACTGATTTTACACAATATTCATTCTATTTTAAACCAGACTTAGTTTTCAAACTTATAGACCACAGGACCAAAAGAAATGTGACCCTTATTATGTCATTAAGGTCAGTTTACTTTTAGTTGGATCCCCTTTAAAACAAAAACATAGAAAGTATAAATGTGGGATAAGTACTGAGTTTACCTTTTCCTTATATTTGCTCTGTGGATTGTTGATAGCTTTTGTACATCCCAGCTTGTCACACAGTTTGTCCTTCATGCTGACTGGAAATGACTCGTGGGGACACACTTCTTGCCAGTCACGTCCATAACTGACACGTATCTGACCGCCACAGTTTTCCGTGGTATTGAAAATGACATTCTCTGTGAGAGACGTAAAGAGTTCAAGTGTTGGAGAAACAGCATTTCTAAGTGTTTATCTGAATGGAAAAACACTAACTGAAACATTAACGTTAATATTATAAGCAATAAAATGATGTGAAATCAATATGATAACAAGATTACCCTACAAGACAATATGAATCAATAAATGACAGAAAAATATAAACCAAGAATATAAATGAACCTTAACAGTTTCATCTTGCTCTGTGATATTAGTTTTCTTTATCTAATAATTAAAATATTTGTTTATTTATTTAACAAATCACTTCTTCCCATTTATTGCATTTGTTTTCCTTTACTTAAGGTTCTGTTGAAGGTTTCTCTGCTTTATATGTTTTTCCTTGGTAATTACTATTCAATCACTTTTTATCCTTCAGGTGGGTGGCAGAGGCTGAATGTCGCAGCCCGCCCGTATATCTGGTGGGAGATTCCTGCTGTAAATACCTACCAGTGTTTATGACTTACTTGTACAGTAAACGGACACCAGTTCACAGCTCTCCTTGCTTTCCCACCTCCTGCACTGACCCAGGCGGTAATTGTAGCTCTGACAGCTGACGCGGTACGCAGGCTTCCTAGCTGCCTTTCCAACGGAGAGGCTCTGAAGCTTAATGGCACCGCCACACTTCATCTCTTGACAAACAAAGTGTGAATACTTGTCGTTCCAGTTGGTGCTACACACCCCAATCCCATTGATCTGCACCTCACCATAACATGTGTTAGACAAGGTGATTTTGGGCTCATCTGCAAAAGAAAGAAGAGGAAATAGAACCTCACTCTACTGCTCACAGGAGAACACCACCACCTGCAAGAACCTGATGGAGGGCAGTAACACATGTGCAGCACCACTCAGTCATAGGATCTATAGAACTTGACCTGTTTTCTGTTGTTTTGAAATCACACTTTATCATCAAAAAATGTCCATAAACAGTTCCCGAAACCAAACTTATGAATAAAAATAACACAAATAACCTTTTAAATAACCTTTTCAATTGTTATTAAGAAGTCATTATAGTATCTCTCACAAAGTCAATGAAAAGTATGGCAAAGGTCATGTAAAACAATGTAACACACATGCTCACTCACCCACAAAACAAATCTACGTCCTTATACACAATTCATTTGAATGTCATTTAACCATTCTGAGAGCACGCCTGATGAAGCAAGTGTTATTTATTTTACCTATGTTAGAAATTTAAAGTGTTGTTTGTTTACCTTTGCAGTTGATATGAAGCTGCTCAGTGTGCGAGGAGGTGCCTGTTGCCTCACAGTCCCAGATGGACGTTGGATTCTGTTTACCTTCACTACACTTGAAGGTTTTGGGCCACAAAGCTTTTTGAGAAATAATTTCATGTTTCTCTTCTTTTGATGTAAAGTTGCCACAGTTCAGATGCTTGCAAAACACCTGGCCCTCTTCTTCTGTCCAGCCCTCACTGGAAACAGGAGACACAGTTCCCTCAGAGTGAACAAACACCGGACCGGCACAGGCCTTGGGTGTGTGTTTCAGTGTCATCTTCCTCCAGTCTAAGAGAAGAAGCAGCAGGTTAGATTCCCAACATTTCAGGAGAACAGTTTTTAAAATCATTTCATTGTATGAGTTGGATTTTGAGATGCAGAAAAGAGTTACAGGAGAAACAAATGTCTCACATACCAAAGCATTGCAGACCTCCAGGATCACAGTCGGATTTAGTAGACATCTGATGGCCGATATTGCATTCTGCCAATGAGTCAGTACTTGCTAAACAACTGAGCTTTGAAATAGAAACCTGGCTGCTTGGATGAGGGCCGATGTACTGGAGGTCTTTGCCAGATTGTCCACATTGTAATGCGTTGCAGATGATGTTTCGTGCTTCTTCGTTTTCAAGAGCTTTGTGGCAGACTGGACGCCAGTCGCCTAAATAGAACATCTCCAAATTTCCAGAACATTTGTCTGAGTAGAAGTTTGTGGAGTTCTCGAACTTGGGCACAGCACTTCCTGCAGCATAACAAACAAGAGTTCATTTAGATTTTTATGTGGGCTCAGCAAGTCATACACAAATGTCGAACTAGTGTATCACAGCTGCAGGTGAAAGTGTTATTACAATAGACCAGAGTGAGAGCTTACACTGGCTTGTTTTTGTTGCATAAAATCATCAGTTTTCATATTACACTTATGCAATCATTCATACATAATACTGTTCCATGATGCTAAAATGTAACAGATAAATATAAATGCTAAACCTGATGTTTTTAGGGCTGTTTCAGCAATGTACAGCAGTTTCTTTCTAACCCCCTTGACATATTCCTATCTATTTTGTGTAGAAATACAGTAGATGATACAGTATTGATATAAGTAGAAAATGAGGATGAGATCATTACCTGAGCAGACAACAGAGACTTGAGAACATTTTGATCCACTAATTCTGACCATGTTGCTGTCAGCCAGTCTGGTCGTCTGCTTTGTAGCGTGTAAGCTGCTGATGGGCACATTACTCTGTGGCTTAAAGAAGTGTGCAGCATCCTCAGTAGACAGCACGTAGCCTTTCCCACAGCCCAGGTCCTTACACAGCATATCAGACTTGCTCTCTGACCAGGTTTCCTCACACACGCCTCCACAGACACCGTCTATACAAACCTGGACCAACCCCCAGCATTTGTTTGTCAGATTGACTGTGATGTTTCCTGTCGTGAAAACAGATAATGATGTTACTGTGAGTGCAGGCTGCTCTTTCACAACTGAAAACAAAGCATAAATAAGTGAACTATTGAATGTCAAGATGAATTCTGTTCTTCTATCAACAATGCACTTCCCTTTACTTACTCTCTTTCAGAACAAAAGCAGAGAATTTTATTTTGAAAAAAAAAAAAATATATATATATAATATATATATATTTTTTTAATATATCAGTTTGTAATTAATCGTCATACTTTGTAGATGAAAGCAAATACAAGCTGTTGTCGGGTAAAATATGCATGAAGAGGTCATACCTGATTGTGGGGAAGACTGAGGGCTCAAATTTAGGCTTAATGGTACTTAAACAAGTCACTCTGGAGGGCTCAGCAGTGAATTGTGGTGTCTGTACACTGATTATATCAAAATACCCCTCCCTGGCATGTGTTTTAGCCTTATATTGTCAATTGATCTAACTTGAGTGAGGACAGGACTGTGAGAGTATAACTGGCATTAAAAGAGGACAAGAAGCGTACAAAATCCCTTTCTCGTCTGGACATATGTGCAAATTGCATGTTAAATACCTCAGGGATCACAGAGAGATCCATTTAATAGATATGATGATCAAGATAATATAATACATTTTTATTTAAATTAAAACAACTTTAAGATCCTCACTTTTATTCTGAAGGTCAGATTTCTCAAAACCTGACTGAGTGAAGTGAATTTAAAGCGCAGCTGTTAAAAACCATGAGGCAGAAAAAACAAGTCCATCTTTACATTACCTGTACAGGTCACAGTGGCAATAGTAGTAACCGTGTCGTTGTTGTCTGTTCTGCTTTGTGTACCGCAGGCTAAGAGAGACTTCTTTGAGCAATTGTTAGATTTCCTCCAAATATCCTTTCCAGCACCTCCTAAGATCTGTTGAAACTCCTTTTGTTCCCCACAGTGCATCCGTCGACACACATCGTTGGCGGCCTCCAGGTGCCATGTCTCATTGGAACCAGAGAGCCAGTAGTTGTTGTCACCATGTTCAATCCCCACCATTCCAGAACAGGGCAAACTCCCTTTCAGAAATACCACTCTGTGCGCTGCCAGGGGTGGATAGTGGACAAATACAGACTAATGAATGGATAAAATCCACAATAAATGCCTTAAGAATGTAAATAAATGAAAAAAAAAAATCTTTGACGAGTCCTTGAAATGGAAGCAACAACAACAAGAAAAGGCTAAGAATGCCGAAGAGATGACTCACCCTCGCAGGTGATAACAGCATGCTCCGGTTGTGCCGATGTGCTGCCACTAAATATACAGTCACCTAAACTTTTGGAATCTTGCCCACATCTCAAAGCCTTATGCAGGAATGGACTAGAACCTCTGATGAATTTATCAGCAGTTACTTCTCTTGCATTCCCACAACCGAGGGACTTACAGACTATATTTGACTCGTCCAATCTCCATTCATTTTGTCGGACAGCTTTCCACTTGTCCTCGTACCGTATTTCCAGTCTGCCGGCACATTTTCCTGGACTATCCAGCAGTTTACTTGCCACACTATCTGTATCATGACAGGACATAGAACATATGATCAATGAAACCTATGTATGGATCAATAAATCATCAATCAGTTTTAATGTTATCTAAGTACCAGAGACAATGGTTTTCACTAAAAGTTGTACAGTTATTTATATATATTTATACATGATTGTTCATAATTTATGTACACTTTCATCCACATATCAACCTAATTGTCCCCTAACTGAGAGACAAAGACTGAGCCTGGCCTCCACTAGTGTTAACCTGCACACTCTCTAAGCCAGGAGGCTGTTAAATCAGTATCTATTGGATCTACAGTGTAATGAATTATCGAAAACAACAATACCATAATATCACTGATAAAATCAATATTCTGTGTAGTATATACAGTATTAAGTAAGATATTTAAACGACTAAATGAATATTTTTCCAATTATGTTGAGACGGATAAGGGATAAGATAAGCAGACTATGATTAGAATATGATATTAATCTATTTTGACAATCTTTGTGTTTGATATTCAACATTCAATGACAGATCAATGAAATATCTCTGACACATTTAATGATCATTCTATAATTAACTTCACAAACATTTCACTACAATTGTTCAGTAAATGTACAAATGTATTAAGTTATCATAGTTCAACATAAAACTCACTTGCACAGACAACAGTCGCAACAGAAGAGCACCGGAAAGAGTCGCTGTCATGCCGTTTAGCCAAACAGTGCCACAGAGAGGCCTCCCTGCCTGAACAACTCACATCACTTATAAGCCCTGTTTCGCCTGTTGAAGGCTTGGAAGATGTTTCAATCACCTGGAAGAGATCATTGTTTATTTAGCAATCAATAAGTGGAATCTACAATGAAATCTGTTCACAAACCAGGAAATGTTGAAAGAAAACCTCACTTTTCCACAATTCAGTTCTCTGCAAACCACTTCAGCATTCTCTTTGACCCATGGTGAGCCACACACAGGCGATTCCTTATTATTCACTTTAGTATAAACTCTCCCGTGACAAGTACTGTTCTGTGCGTTCCTCAGAATTATGTTGACGTGGTCTGTGGAAAAATATTGAATGAATAAATAATGATCTAAGGTTATAATGGTTATAAGGTTATGAAGGTTAAAGGTTATAAAGGTTATGGATGACTGCTGTTACCTGAGCAAGTGAGTTGTGTTCCTTTACTGATCACAGCGGTGCCGCAGTTCATCTGCTTGCACCTCAGCTCAGGTGTAGTTTTGTTGTTTTGGACGCGAACAGTTTGCCAGGCATTATTCTCCTCCACTTCAAGCTGACCAGAGCAAACATTGCTGCTGTTTCCACTCAGCTGCAGCCTCTCATGATCTGTAAACATGATCATTTATACACGGATACATCACAATGTTGCAACAAAGTAAGTTAGGTCGGGAAGAGAGGTTCAATTAATTCACCTGAGCATATGACAGTGGCGGGCTTTGAGCATTGAGAAAAAGTCGGTGCACAATGCCACAGACTTTTTTCATGATTGGTGCCTGAACACTTAATCTTGATGTTGTTGTTGCTGGAGGGACTGAACTGCTTGGGTGTCATCCTTGAGGGGTCAGCAGGAATTTGCTTGTGGTTACCGCAATTGAGACTTTTGCACAAAAGATCGGCGTGATCCTTGTCTTATTGAGAGAAGAATCAGACATTACATTGTAAATACATTTTGACACGCTTGTAATGAAGGATGTAATGAAGCATTAACACTGTTATGCAGCATAAAACTATCCATGATTTCAAGTTTTGTTTCAATTTGTTAAAAATGGCATTAATACAACATGAAGATTGGCCGCTCTGTTTTTGGTTTTCTCCCGGTGACCAGCAGCTCATCTGGATTTAAATAAAATGTAATCAACTTCTTCACTGAAGTCGTAACCCGCCCCACACAATTTCATCAAAAAACATTCACTTCTTTATCATCTAAGATTATTTTATTTAATAGGAACAAATATGACAAATTTAGCCAAAGAGCTCATTTTCATCTTTGGTCTCATCTAATTTTGTTGGTATCCTGCTGACAGAAAGACTAAGGAAGGGTGAATGGAGCGGTAGCCGATTAATCAGGAACACAATAAACGTCATTAAAAGATCCTCTCTCCATTCTGCATGTTAAACCTAAACACAGTGAGGCAGCTTTGACAGTCTGGTTCTTTAACTTTAACTCTGGTTCTGCCACTGCTTCTTATTCTGTTGGAACTATTTTACTCCTGTGCTGCCACCACGCAATAACCTTTCTTTTTTTATTTTTCTCCTTTTTAACTTGTTAACCTTAAATGTGCGCTGCAAATGAACTCGCAATGCCTTTCCTAAATGAATACTTTGACCGATGGGAATGCCGTAGAGATAAAACAGACCATCTCATCTCTGCTTTGGTTTGTGTTGCTTTTAAACACAGTTGATCTCCACTGAGAAGAGGCGATGACAGACAGAACTCTGCCACAGACTGAAAATTTGAATCTTGTGGGGTTCAGGATTTTTGGCATTCATGAAAGGCTTTATATTTGTAGGATAAACTGGAGACAAAATTCCTACCCCAGTTGTCACCACAAACGTAGCCACTCGTCCCACTTTTGTTGAACTGCACAGCTCCAGCACACGGACTCCCGTGGAGCTTAAATTCAACTCTGTCTAGAAGAAGAAGAATCTTTTTTTGGACAAGCTCCATCTTACCTTACCTCTCAAATATTCAGTTTGGAAAAAAGGTGTCAACTTACCTTTACATTTAATCTTTTTCACTGTGTGCGGGTAATAAGGTGGGATTCCCCAGCCGGGGAAAGCACAGTCCCACAGGTTACACTTAGACCCACAGTGATTTAAATCTAGCTGACTGCAGTCCACAGTAGAGAGCCAGACAGTTCTCTTTCCATCATGATCCTTCATGATGAGGTTCTTCGATTCATTCATGGACAATCCACAGTTGATACTACTGCACGCTACATTTTCATTTGCCAGGGTCCAGTCATTGTCTACGTTTCCAACAAGACCCCATCTGTTATCATGCAAGATTTCAATGTAGCCTTCACAAGGGTTTTCCCCATCCCGAAGAATCAGCCTGTCAACTGTTTGTGAAACATACTGCAAGTTATCCAGTTGTAATAGTCTCCATTTATTCATTCATTCACATGCTGCTTCATCATTTTGTGAGAAATACTTTCGGTATGTTATTATAACAATAAATCAACTGCATCAACTTTCCTCTCACACTTCATAGCAGAAATGCTGTCTCTAAAAAGCAAAAATGTCTACCAACTGTTCATCCAGTTCATTTCTTATAAAGGCTATCTGCTGTGCATTTTTTTTTAAAGATTAATGTTCTCATTCCTCACAATAAATGTATAAGGATAATAATGAACACACTTTCATTGGTGACTAAAGGTCACGTGGTCAATTGGTAATGTAATGTAAGTCGCTTTGGATAAAAGCGTCTGCCAAATGATCGTAATGTAATGTAATGTAATGTAAAGGAAGAGTTCAAGCTAAAGAGAGCAGGTGTGACTTGCCTTGTGAGGTGAGCGGCTCAGGCTGAGCAGTGCAGAGCAGAAACAGGAGGATCCACTTCATCTTCACAGTGAGGCACTGCAGTCCACCGCTAAGCTTTATAATGTGAAGGATGGGCGCCAAATACACGCCAGCTACAACTCCACTGAACATCTTTAGGCAATTATCTATAGCTGTATGTGTTCTTTATGAACTTTTACACTTGACACACTTTTAAACTAAATATTCTGAATCAAATCATTTGCAATCTCTATGCTTAAATTAGAAAAACTTGTTTCCAAAAAGATTTGAGGACAATTTTTTAGGTCAGGTACATTCATATCCAACTAAAAAATATTTCTGTTTTGTCAATTAATTTATTTACATTTTACTGCAACATCTGATTGATTTAATTACTATTACCGCTACATTTGCAGCACTTTTTTTTTTCAATTTAGAGACACACTTAAGTGTTTTTATCTTAGATGATCCTCTGTGTGTTTTCTTCTTTAATTTTGCCAAATATGTTTTATACACAGAGAGGGAAAGAAGAGAAAGAAAGAAAACAAAATAAACCATGAATAAGGAAAAGTGATACAAATATCAAGTCAATTTTATAAATAAATTAAACTAAACTAAAACTCAATTTAACCCTAAAGCTTGACTTGACTACACAAAGGAAAAATGTACTGCACATGGATTTAGAATAAATATGTGACATAAGTGGGACATTAAAATTCGAATTTGGAATGACTTACAGCTTGATTACTGTCATTAACATTAACAGCAACATACTGTGTGCACCTGCCTTCAATAAAGCACTAATTAGGCGCCTGATCGACAGTTTTCGGACTTATCTGTCTTTAAATATACAGGTTTAGCTCTGCTGAGACACTTGTTAGTCCTTATAGGAGGTGAATGAAAGCCTGCGTCGGAACGAAACATGAATGCGCTCTTATTCTGAGAAATACAAAATCGTTTTACTGGGAAATCAGTCAATCAATCTGCTGGTTATTATCAAAGGCCGCTGCAAAATCCTCCGCCCGGCTTATCAAGATGACAATGATTGGCTGGCACACTCTCAATAAGGGTTTTAGATTGATAACTATAAAACAAAATCTGACATTACATCTGACTGTGACTTGATGTTTGTAGGACTAGGATATAAACTACTCAACTACTAACTCAACTGCATACTATACTTTGAATGAGCCCAAAAAAAAAAAAAAAATTCAAATTTTCAAGTATCTAAACTATATTTTGCTTAATTACTGTAACTAGGCCAATATTTGACATGTGAACTCAGGCAGGCTGTGGATGTGGTCTGAGGTTGCAGGTGCAAACTGACGTGCAGGGTGGTGCATATAAGCGTGCGGCTTTGTGGCTTTGGTTTCGCAAGAGAAAGAGCCTGACGGTAATCAACAAGGGTGATCAACAGGGGTTCTCTCAAGTACCCTTGAGCAAGGCTGCCTACTTTCAACTGCTGTACTGCGAAGATAACTGTTTGTGCAGATGATGCCTCAAATATTACAAGCTGATAATCGTTAAATTGGATTCAAACTTGTTGATTCAGTTGTTAGTTAAGCTCAGTTATGCTTATGGTTGCAGATTTAAGATACTTTATTTGTCATGTTGCATGCAATTCACGCACAAATCACATGCAATTGAAAATTTTCTAGCATGATGGTTGAGGGTTGTCTGTTTTCCATCGATGCCCTTAACCTAAACTATGACTTCATACCAGCACAGTACAACATAAAACACCATACAAATACAGCTGCCCTGTTGTGCAATTTGTTTTGAATAACTTTAAGATTTTTGAATTTCATTATTTTTATAATTTCTCCTAAATCAGTAAAGTTAAAGCAATTTATTTTTGGCAAACCTTAGAATTAGAAAGTTGTTGTTAGGAAATGTGTTTATCATCATCAGATCACATTTTGTATTTTCAGTGATCTGGAAATTAAAACATCAGGCTGCTACTAAAGTAAAGGTTTCCTGGGTCATGATTGGAAGAGTGAGTGTAGGTGGGAGTATTTTGTCTGCAGTCTAATCCTAATCCTAATAAAATTAAAACTGTCATCTGTCATTAGCCGCACACTTATCACATCATTTAACATTTCACTGTGATGCAATCATAGTATAAACAGTTTAGAAATATTTATTTATTAATGTGTTTCGATGATCTGATCAGCGATGTAATGTAGCCAACTCAAACCAAGAGTCAAGTGACAAGAGCCATCTTAGCAGAAGTCAAGCCACAAACCTCAAGGTTGCGTTTCTGACTACAAACATTCCATCTAAACAGGAAACAAAGCGATCTGACACTTCGATTAGCCTCACACTCGACATTTATTCTCAGAAAACACGAAATGGTCAATTTCAATGCAAGTTCATTAGATTTTACTTAAAAGAACAGATGTTTGTGGATTCAGAGATTTTATTTGATTACTATGTTATGAATCGGCAAATATCTATTCATTACATTACGAGCATTTGGCAGACGCTTTTATCCAAAGCGACTTACATTACATTACCACCCTTCGCAGAGGGGGGAGCAATTTAGGGTTTGGTGCCTTGCTCAGGGGCACCTCGGCAGGGGCTCGAACCGGCGACCCTCCGGTTCCCAAGCGGAAGCTCTACCCACTGAGCTACTGCCCCCCACATTCGACCATTATGCACTGCAGTGAAGAAAAGCAGAGTAAAAAGTTAAAGGGCACTCTCACCAGCAGCCTCCCCAGGGTCCTGGGTGTCAAATGTCACAATATGACTAGAATATTACCCACACTGGCCCACACACACACACACACACACACACTGTGACGTTCTGCAAACACCATGACATTTACACTGCCCACAGTTTAGCAGGTCACAGTGGCATTATGAATCTTTACTGCATAAACCAAAAGACATTTTTAGAATTTTCACATCTGAGAGTCAGTCCACCTCAATTGGGTAGATCAGATATTGTATATTATAATTCATCCAATGAAAAAGTACTGAAAATAATAATTCTGTTTTAAGGTTTGAATCTTTTTGCAAGCAGGAGTAATATGATCAAATACAGCAATGGTTCAATCACAGTACTTATGATTGATGCATGACCTTGTGACGCGTCTCTTGAGCCCTAGAAAATGTGCTTGTTGACAGAGGTAAAAATCATTCAAAAGAAAATGTATTTATTTGGTTTCCTGGTGTACTGTTGCTACCTGTAGCTAAACTGTGCTAAAATGGGGAATGATGTGTAGAAAATCTTGAAAGACCCATACTTCGATCTGAACAAACCACAAATATGATAATGTTCCCAGCAATGACAGCACAATCTACTGATAGAGTAATTATTACTCATTTTACCAATATTATCTGATATACTGAATTATTTGCTGATACACTAGGCAGCTTGATTTTTGTACAAATGATTTGTGTATAATTAGGTAGAATTCAAACTTGATTATTCTACTCAAAACCTTTCAAAATATACAAAATATTTTAATTTTAGGTTCTAGTGTGTTGATTCATCCACAGAGCCAAAATACAAAGATAGATTACTGAAGCTTTAAACTGTACTATTGAGTAGTATTGTGCAATTACCCAGATACAAGGTAGCATGAAAAGACTCAACACAACGTATAAGTCATTTATTATGAGGTAAAATGCAGTATAAAACACGACGTGCTGTTGATTCACTGCATGTTTCTGTTGAGCAGGTTTACACCAGTAGGTGGCAGAAATAGACTGTTTTGAATTCGAACAACTTACTGGGGAAGGTGCTATAAATGTCAATCATACTTTTGAAAATCATGACGGAAAATATAATTGAATGGAACAGGCGGAGGACAAAGTCAAACAATAAATCATATTTGCACTTTCTGCTTAGTCCACACACATACACACTCTCACATAAACACACACACACACACAACCACTGCTACACTGTCAGGTTTGTGATATTGGTAAGATACAGCCAGTAAATGTTTTATCTTCTGTCTTGAGGCAATTTTGTAAAAATCAAGACCCTGTATTTGCCCAGAAAATGGCAAGTTTGAAAGTACAGCAAGGACCAAGAGGAAACTGGCGTCGGTGAAAATCAAAGTGACTTCTAGCTCGGCTTTCATCCCTAATGGAGATGAGGCCGAGCAGGCAGAGGAGCGGAGGGTAACCTGTGTAAGATCATTCTATAAATGAACAGCCATGCTCGGTATTAGTCATCTTCATGTTCCAGCAGAAAAAGCTTAGAACGCACACAGAGACACAGAGAAACAGAGCAAAAGGTGAGAATGGTGTTTGGTAAGATCTCCGTCGCAGCACCTGCAGAGTCCCAGATAGTCCAGATTTGATGCTCCAGGCAGGACGGCTGCAGTGAAAAGCCAATTAATCATTACTTGTAACTCTATACAGCTCTATGAGAATCCATACTATACTATCTATACTATATATGCATATTTTGATGGACACAACACTAGTTCTTGAAAAATACAAACCAGGAATCCCAGATCAATTTCCCCTCACCTTTTATTTATTACCACCTTTTATGTGATACAGGATTTATTTTTGTTAACAGATACAAACACTCTCCTTTCTATTTTGTACTCTAATGATTGGTATTTGTGCACAACATAAACAATATCCTTGGAGTAGCACTGATGTACAAGCCTTGTCCAGTCAAAACAAATCAACATAGCCAGTGTCTGTTACAAATAGCTTCATGATGGCGTGTGAAGTAGGAAGAGAAGAACAATACGGCTCGGATGAAAGAGTTTCATACTCCCCAAACTCAATCCCAAACATATGAAAATGATATCTGGGGACATAATCAGTGTGCCTGTGTCCCATGAAAAGCGCATATTATTATTATTATTATTACTACTACTGAATTCTTGTTCTTACACTTGTTGTTGTATGATGTTGAAATATCATAATACAAAAGATAGAAGAAGGATTTCTGCTTAATGTGATATGTTTCAGCTGCATGTCATCAGTTTAAGCAGTACACCATTTTGTGACATAATTGGAATGATAGTAATTATGATTCAGTGTCAAAGAAGACACCAGGGACTTCCTGTATGAGAGAGGTGATAACACCATTAATCTCTGACTAATAATTTGCATTAATCATGAATGTAGCTCTCAAATCCGCTTTACATCTATGAGAACATGCAGAGTAACTTCTGAAGGGTTTCCTTTAATCTGCAGTGCATCACACATGCCAGATGATACAAAGTGAGAATAGTGCTCATCAGTGTAATTGCCTTGCCCTTCAAGTCAATTTGCTCTAACAATGGTTGAGCAGGTCTGCGTGGGAGTTTCTCTTGGCTTTTCTCTTTCTGCTGTCACTGTCACCAAGCTCAGTGGGCGAGTTAGCAGAGGAAAACTTTTGGCCTATTGCATGTTTTAAACAGAAACACTCTTTTTGAGCTTTTTGTTGTTGTTGTTGCTCTTTCTCTGCAATCGACTTCCATTAAATTCCATCAAATCCATGTCAATTCGACAAAGGCACAGCAGTGTTGTCATATCATCATATCTTATGCCTGAGTTAAAGAACATGTGTGATGTGAGGCAGTTAAGGCAGTGTCAAGCGAGGCAGTTTTGTAGGTGGTTAATTTAAATGCCTGGTGTCCATTTGGATCATTGGTGAGCACCCTTCTGATGGCCAAAATTATAAAATGGACACCCCTGACAACTTGTGGTTCGCATAAGATACACCGAATCCACACACACACACACACACACACACACACACACACACACACACACACACACACACACACACACACACACACACACACACACAAAGGCCCAAAGCCAGGGGAGCTGGGGCCGTCACACCTACACACTCTGGTGGTTTTTCCAATACCCATGGGTGAGAGCTGTTATTAGATGAGATGAGACATAGTATGATGGTCTTGCATCAGGGCTGTATATTCTCTACAGTATATGCATGGCCATGAGATTGAAGTTCATTTACACCAGTGATGGTTCGCATCAGGCGTTGTGATTATAATGAAAAAACAGAGAAATTCATGCAATTCAAAGGACTTGTTAATGGCTCTTACCCCTCTTCTTTGACAGATAATTTCCGTGGAGAGAAGAGGAAGAAGAAGAGAGCAGATTCATTTGGAGAAGCAGCTGACCGTGGAGTCAAATATCCAGTCATTACCCGTGTGAAAAGGAAATGCTCCCCCTTATTTTCCTCTCCACCCCAGCTCTCCATCTGCGTGCTGCGTTTGAAGTGGGTTTTGATGTCGGCTTCATCTATTATGGATCTGGTGACATTTTTATGATGACAGCCCCTGATACATTTAGCAGAAAGGTATGGAAATAGGACCATGGAAATATACACCTGGTACACTCTGTCCTATCATTATCTCTGTTCTTTTTTCTGTCCTACCCCCTCCTCCACTCTATTCTTATGCCTTCACCTCAGTCCTTCAAGAAGAGTGAGAGACAAACAAAAGTACACAGGACATGAATCAGACAACAAGTCAAAATAGTTTATTATAGAAGAGGATTCATAGTCGAGGCACTACCTCACATTTAGTATAGGCACTGAGCTACTGCACTGGAGTCACAGCCACGACTCGGCCTGCAAACCAAAGCCTGCCAGCCACATGCAACCTGGCAATGCAAACATGTAGGACATCACATCACCATGCTTACGTACACGGTAACACTTTGATTGTACTCGGAATAAGACGGGAAAGTCAATCAAATGTCACGTATACGCCATGAGACTGAAATCAGTGGCGTCCTGGAGTCCTGATTGTGTGATTGTACATGTAAGCATTCCATTGGTTTATGGCATAAGAAATAAATATATGCTTCATTGTTTACCACTTAAATTCAGATTTAAGTAAAGAAGTAGGTCGCATATAAATTCTCAGTCTCTGCATCTTCCCATATGTAGCTGTAACAGGGCTGATGGGTTCTGCATTAAAGAGCCTTTGAACGTAGGCTGACTTCCGTTATCATTTTGAAAATCCAACCGCAGTATAACTCTGTGACTGGCAGGCTTTGGCGAGGGGAGGCGGCCTTTCACGTATACATTGCATTTGCCATGGACTCATTTATACATACTGATGGCCTTTTCCTCATCTCTATTGATGGTGTTACACACACTGCTGTGTTACATCAATCTATTACAGCAACAACAGCAACCGAGCAATTATTTCCACCTGTGTGATCATCATAATTATTATCATAAGAAGATAATACCTGCATGTCTGCTCTTGTTTCATATTTTCGCGTGAAACTAGTTAGCAGCATACATTGGTTTGTTACTTATAGGGATTACCAAGCCTAAATTATGTGTCGTGATCATGTCAGTATATCTGTGGTTTAGAATACATATTTAACATTTTAATAAGCAGCACTTGTTGCTGCTGAGTGACAGTTAACCCTCAAGTGACCAACAGGGTCAAATGTGGACCCAAATATACTTGTACTTTGTCTTTTGCGTGTGATACATGCAGTTAGAAAGTGTGGCTTCATGTAACAGCGGCCTTACATGTGGGATGTTTTGGTTTCTATGTTCATTATTTTTCTCGTATTACTGGAAAAATGTACACACTGTACAACTCAATAATGGTGTATTGGCTGTGTAACATCTGTCTCCAGTTGTAAACATATCGATCATTTGAGGGTGAACTCGCTGTATTCACTGGATTTAAATGCATAGATCAAGTGTCAAAAGTTAATGTGTGTATGTTTCTATTAGTGAGTGGTAGAGGGGATGCACATGTTTCCATGACTGTATTTTTAAACATAATACAGTCTTTTATAGAATAAAAGTACATGAGTGTAAAGCCTAAATAGAGATATATTTAACTCTTCACTGCTTCCGATAAACCAATTTACCCCTCCCCACACACAATATCTGAACAAAGTCGTCCTTTGATATCTTTCCCCTTACTTTCCATACATGTCATCACATCACCTCCCTCATCATGTGTACATACTGAGCACATGGCAGTGCAGTTCCATTGAGATTACAAAAGCATTTTTTTTTACCAAAACAGCACGGTACAACAAGAGAGATCAGAGCAGAGGAGGGATTCTGCGGTTGTGTTTCCCAAAATGTTTCACTTGGCCACACAGAAGCCTTTTTAAAAACCAAAAATGATCTTCATACACAGACCTTTGGAGGCCAGAAGAAGCCTCTTGGTTAATTCACAGGCTTCAAAAACCGGTGTTCAAGGGGACATATTATGCTTTTTGTTATTTCCTCTCATTTTTTTATAGTTAAATATAGCAGGGAGGAGGCAAAATTGAGGTTTACAACAAAACAATGCGTCCAGTAAGCCAAATCTGTAGGTCTTAACTCACCTGAAAGTTCCTTTTGATTAATCCTTTACCTCCATTACAGCTTGACGTTAAGAAGTAATACATGTGGTAAGATGACACAAACAAAATGCGAGTCTAGCTGGAAAGTGTTTGGCCAGCATCCACCATGTCGTGGCTGACCAATCAGAACACGGTGGGCTTTTGGTGAGGGGGCCTTAAAGGAAGAAATAAATAAATGAAATAAAAACAGCTATTCTTCACTCGGTGTGCATAGTGGTGCTGCAGCAAGGGAGAATAGAAGCACACCACTGTGTGTGCATCAAGAGACCCTTCAATGGAAAGTCATGTCTGTGTAATATGTCCCACCTAAAAACTTTCAGTTTCCTCTTGCAACAGGTTGACAACCACTGACAATATCCACAAAAATACACCTGTTCCCCTTTTACAAATATACTGTAAGTCTCTTGCCATTATAGCAAATATACCTATCTTGTCTTGTGACATAAATTATATAGTAGATATTACATTTACAGTATCTCCACATCCTCAATATGACTGTATACACACTCTTACAGCTGTGCTCCTAAATATTTGCCCGGATCACATCATGAAAATAGACAACACTTTACATTTTCATTTGAAAATATTTGTCGCATCACAAGCCCAAGCAAAGCTTTGCAAGAGGATTACATAACTAGTGGCAAACACTTTGGGGAACCCAGCACAGATCTGGACAACAGCACAACAAACCTGTCACCTCACAACCTCGATCCACCACAGAAACAACTGAAGGGTAAATGATCACACATGAACAAGAAAACAACAGCAACAGAAAAATACAATTATATTTAACCCCTGATCACCTCATTAATGATAATCATGGGGATGTTTGATACATTTTCCAACTATTACATTTAGGCCCAAGTAGGATACAAAAAAACAACGATAGCACGTGTGTGTGTATGCTAAAGGAAGAGGAACACATTTATGCTACCTGTGGAAGTTGAAAAAAAAAGTGTTCAAATATGCCCGCACAAAAAAGTAGTGGAAACAGTGAACTTCATCATCTCCCATCGACGCTCTGTGCTGATTGCACCCCATTGCTTTGTCAGAACCTGAGTCTGTGGCCCTGTTTTCATAAATCCAGACGCAGAGCATAAACATGAGGCCCTGAATGTTCCTTAGAATGGAGAGAATGGGGGATAATGAACAGCAACCTCTGGCGCCATCATAACTTTGCTCTAGATAATAATAATAATAATGAATGTATTATCCTAAATTGTAGTGTATTAAAACTATATGTAATAGTAGTAGGGCACTTATTGCTTGTAGTGTTGCCCTATATCTCTGCTTCCTCGGAGATTTCAGACCGAAATGGGGAAATTGGCCTAATGACACTATGTTAATGCTCATGTACATTTTTGACTTAAACTAGAATTCATTTACATACATATTTACATATAATTGTGTATTGTCCACACATGGCCTGCTTAAATAATATATTTACTGTACAACGTGTAATTAGCTTCTACCTGTACTGAAGTCACTTGTTCCTTAACCTGCTGCTTTTCCAGGGATTTTACCCCATTGAGTAATTAGCTTTTGTCTGGATGGATGTCAGTAGAAATGATGATTTATGAGAAACAACGGAATGAGAGAGGGAGAGGGAGAGGGAGAGAGGGAGAGAGGCAGAGAGGCAGAGAGGCAGAGAGGCAGAGAGAGAGAGAGAGAGAGAGAGAGAGAGAGAGAGAGAGAGAGAGAGAGAGAGAGAGAGAGAGAGAGAGAGAGAGAGAGAGACCTTTGGTACTGAAGTGTCAAAAATACACAAACACATATAGACACACAGGCGTCTGTGTGAGTGCTCACACACTCCCACTCAGTCACAATCAAACAAAACACACAAAACACACATACAGTGCGAAAACTGGAAAAACAGTGAAATCAGCTGATCTTTTATCATAACAGTAAGTGTTTCCAGACCTGTTCCAAGACAGTGACTGAATGATACAACGCAGCAGTTTGGCTTTGCTTTGGTTTTGGACAGAGAAATAAACAACCAGAGAGCCGAAAATATATCCACAAAAACTGTGTGACAGTGCTCCTCTGCTCATTGAACACAAACGAGCAGAGTGTTCTGTTGACAGAACGGCATGAATTACCTAATTGTCATTATTACGTGGGCATAATACCAAGAATAACTGTGCCAGCAGAATGGTGAACTTGAAAACACTTGGAGACAGTGTGTGAAAACCACATAAGCCGGTGCTGCCATCAGACTGCTGAACGGGAGAACAGAGCACATACTGAATAGAGCACTCGCTGTACAACAATGTGTTTATTGGGGGACATGTTTGGTAAGTTTGGTACGTCACCTCCTTTTCACAGTCAATCTTCACAGTCACTATGATTGGATTTGCAATCGGTTTCCTTAATGTCACTCAAAATGGAATAATCATTTCTATTGAATTTTAATTGACAGAACAATTGCTTAATTGTCTTAAATCAATCCACAATACTCATACACATCTTCCCATTGCTGAATTTCAGGTCACGGATGCACATTTCAACTCTTCTACCGTAAATATTCAAATGAGGCAAACACAGTTCCTTGAAGGACACGATTGTTTTGTTCTACCTTGTTGATAAATGTACAGTAAATCTGTATTGTGTTTGTGTGAGTGGGTGGGTGAGCCCGATTGAATATGTCTAGCCTAAGATGTTGTTGTGGCATTGCAATGTGAATGACACAACACTCCTCACATCGTTGGATCTCCTGTTATCCGTCATTAGTGACAGCCACAGATGTACTTTGTGTCTGAGCGGGAGATAAAAGCTGTTATTTGTTCATCCTATCCGGATTTACATCTGCTGTAACATCCCACTCTGAATCTCCGGTCCAAATGAGCATTTTACCACATATCCTGTAATCACCTAATAAACTCTGGTGTATTACAACAAACTTTCAAAATGTCTTCATTTTATTGATTCCATTAAATCTATTCTCCAGACAGCAAGATGGGGGAATGAGGCAACTTTGGGAGGCAGCTTGTTCTGTCATCCATTAATGACACCGGCAGAATTGCAAATTGCTTCAACTACTTCAGTTGCCTCAGTATACGTTGCAAATTCGTTTTTCTCAATAATCTGTCCTGGAACGTCTTGTTCACTGCTGCACCACCATCTGGGACTACATAGACTGAGCCGGGATTGACAGCTGTGTTCCAGAACGTTAAATCTATTTAGATGAACTCACAACACAGCAGTAAGACGAATGGCTGCTAAACTGAGAAAGAACAACAGAGGCTGTGTGCCAGGTCACATCTGACTTTCATGGGTCACTTACACAAAATATTCTGCACTGCATCTTTTCTTCATGACTCTTGGACCATTACTCTGGACTCTTACAGGAGATATGTCTTGCTGACTGTGTTATGTTAGCAACAAATGGATGTCCAGAACATCACATAAAACTCTCTGTTCATGGTGATGCAGAGATGACACGTAGGGTGCTTTGTGTCTGGCTGTGCTTTACCTTTGGGAGGCTCATTCTGAGGGAAACAATGGCCAATTCTCACCATAACCATAATCACCAAATCACAATATACACAAGTCTAAACCTTTTGCCGGCTTTTGTCATGTTTACAAATCCCCTTTCTTGTGATAGTGTTGTGGCCCAGGTTGCCTACACACAGACTGAACTTTTGCAACTATTCCGTCTAATATGTCATAAATATTTTACTTTATCCTCATATGAATGATGTTCACTGATCATTGTCAAAGCTTTCAATCATCCCACCAATCCTGTCATTCTAGTGTCCTCGCTTGCATTCAGACATCCCTTTGAACTCATGCAGCACAAACTCCATACAAGTGCTGTAAATCTTCTTTTCTACTTCAAATATAAGTCAAGGCAGAACTTTAAAGACGCTTTGGAGAGCACTAGCTTGTAAAGTTACAGCTGTCTCATTTGCATCCATCGCAGCATTTGGTTTACCTCTCGTCTCTGAAACTCAAGGCTCATTTGCACACGATTTAGGTCTAAACTGTGTAAACACAGTTATCAGATATATCAGATATGAGCCACTGAAAAAGTGAAAAGATTGGATACGACCAAAACAAGGCATTGGGCATCGAGATCTATATTTTGCATCTATTCTGCTCTTCCTATTTCATCCCTAATTTGGCTGATACCAAATTGAGGTGAAACTTTATAAAAACTAATGTTTAAATTGTTGTAACTGCATTCACTCCACATGCGACTTCATCCCTGTGCTACAGTCTGAGGGTTCAGCATGATGATTTATTGTGTCAGAGTTGTAGCAGCCGTGAGAGACGTAGAGCAATGTAAGGTGCCGACAGGTTCAACCACAGTCAACGCTTCCACACCGAGACGCAAAGAAAACACAGTGACTGCGGTTAACATCCGCCAATATTTCTCTGATCCTAGAAAACAGATTGAATAACTAGCAGGTGCTTGAGCTGTTCGCGGTATGATGTGAAGGACGGCTGTTGTTATTGACACTGGGGTAGCGTTTGCTAGCAGTGCTGACTTTCACACATACACAACACTGCAAAAAACATTCACATTCTGAGAACATCACTGTCAAAAACTCAGCAAAGTGTTGTTCCTAAGGTCATAGAAAAGTGTCCAAGCTTGCTGTCACAGCAGCAGGTGAGAGTGACGCTGCTGCAAAGCAGAGAGACAGATATGGCCCTATGTTCCTTTAAAATCCACAAAAGTACCCTGCTTTTATTCTGAAAAATGCTCAACAGTTCAAAGGCGTGTTGTTTGTTTTTTTGCATGTTTTTGTCTTCCTTTGATTGCCCCAGAGTAGAAACGCTGTCAGTTTTCTGTCCCTGTCTGCTGGATTGTGCAGCTCCAATTTGAAAAGACTTGCTGAATGTGGAAACAAGTCATTTAAATTGCTGCGTAGAAGATCCCACCAACCAATTAGCACATCTATGTATCCACAAGTGTTTCTGTCTATATTTTACTTGTCTCCAGCTGCGTGTGAGCTTGTGTGTCTGTCACACTGTCTCCTGTAAGCAGAGGGCTTCCACCGCATTACTGGGTCCCTGGGCGACTCCACCGATGACTATGAGCATGCAGGATGTCTGCGCCAATGCAGAGGAGCAGCGTCCGGTGGGCATGGGTGCCACGTACTCCCAACGTCGCTTCACAGGGTTGTAGCTCTCTACAGTGCCCAACGGCGACGGTTCGTTACCTGCAAAATGGATTGTTACATGTTAGATGGAAAGATTATTTTCAAAATGCAGCAAGAGAGCAATTTAATTTATTTTGCACAAAACAACAGGAGACACACAGATTCATAGCATCATAGAGTTACACACCTAAATGTATACAGCATATTTAACATAACGTAAAATGATGAAAGAACCCAGTTCCAGGGTTCCAGAGTCAGATTTTGATTTTATTTGACCATATGCTTTAACATGTGGTATCAGGAATGAATACGACACGTGATTTGCATTTACTCACATATTTGCATTTTAAAATGCTGTGCAAGGCATTGCACCGCTCTTTGTGCCTACAGTAATGTCTGTCCACTGCACTGCGGGAGTCAAATAAATAAATAAATCTCCTGCAGCAGCAATGCAGCAAAGATACAGAAACTTGAAACGAGCCAAAGACTTCTGTCTTTATCATCATGTCAAGTTTGAGTTTGTGTATTTTGCACGCTAAGTAACACATTTCTTCCTTTAACAAAGCACAAAAGTACAATATATGTACAGAGAAAAACCTTGCTTTCATTATGAATCACCCAGCATTAAGTTGTTGCCGTTTCTATGGAGACACCCATCTCAGCAAGTCTCCAAATGATGTGGACTGGTGTGTGTGTATGCCATACACACCTATGGTGTGTGTTTATCTACTTAAGGGAAGAAGGAAGGCAAGAGCAACCGACATAACCGAATCAGCTAGATCAAAGCAATCGTGTCTTGCTCAGGCCTCAGTCCCCTTTCATGAAGACAAATGCACAGTACACACACCACACACGCACACTAAAACGCACACACACAAACACATGCAGCAGCAGCAGCAGCATACTCGTAGGATTTGTTGATGCTCAAAGGCTTCCCGTTGCTGCTTTGATTCTGTGCCCACAGACGTCATGTCAATTCATCAGCTGCTCTCTCCTCCTCTGTGCTGCTCCTTCTCTCCTCCTGACCTCTATACTAGCTTCCATTTTTCTTTCCCTCATCTCCTTCACTGATTTTGGCTTTTTCCATTAATCAACCTACTGATTCCATTTGAAATTCTTTGTATCTTTTTTTTGTTTTCCGATCAAATTCTTTCTTCGACAGTCTTCATCCCTCTCTCTTCTTATTCTTTCCAGCGCAGCCTGTCTCTTCCATTCCCCAGGTTCCTTTATTATGCCTGTTGTCCTCTCTTTCTTTTCTTAGCCCTCCTGCTCTCATTGCCTTTCCAAATTTTCTTTTCCTCTATTTTGACATGCATCCTACCTTATCTTTTGACTTTTTCTCATAAATACACAGCATGTGCATTGTTTTAATTTTAGTTTGGCTCATTGCTGACACACACACACAAAGAGCGTGGGTCTGGAGCTGGGGACTGCTTTGTGTTTGATACATATGAGGCTTTTGCACCTGGGACGTCAAAACATGGCAAGCTTTTCCGTAGCTGAGCTGAAAGACATAATACCTAAAATGGCCTGTGTGCGCAGCTGTGCTGTAGCAAAGGAGAGCTGAAGTGTATCAATGTGTTTTGAACATTAAAAGCATGAGAAAGGTTTCAAAATAGACCTCCATACAAAAGCCTGAAAGACTTTTGCTCGTGAGTGTAACATGCGGCGCTGGCGAAAGAAGCACTGACATCAAGCTTGGCATTTGCTGCTGTTTTCGTTCCAGTCAGGCTCTGTGTGTGTGCTGGAAATAGCTGGGAGTGGGTGCTCTAGTTGATGATGTTTAACCAGTTATCCCATGGAAATAAGACTTCATTACCAGACAAAAATATCTCAGGAAAAAAAAAGAAAACATGTTGATTTATTCAGAAAGAGGTCCTCTGACTGTGAGAGAAGCTCATGAATGCAGTATGAGGTTGAATATGAGGGTTAGAGATACAGTAAGTCTGTTAAATGGACCATAAGCGTATTTAAAGAATTAAGGTTCTAAATTATCATGGCTTTGGGTGAATTTTAAAATAGAAAGGTACATGCGCGGATAGTTGTATGTATGAGAATGTGGCGGTGTTTGCTGTGTGTGTTCAATGAGTAAGCCAGTCTCTGTGTGTGTGTGCATATTCCTGATAATGAACTGAGGCGCCTGAGCACATACGCATATATTACCCTGCATCATAAGCCAGAAGAGCCCTGTCTAATGCAGGAATCAGTTGTCGGGCGCTCATTATATTGATAGATAGATAGATAGATAGATAGAGAGAGAGAGAGAGAGAGAGAGAGAGAGAGAGAGAGAGAGAGAGAGAGAGATGAGGAGGGGTGTAGGTTAATGGGGATGCTGTGCCAGAAATAGACAGAGGCGCCAAAGAAGAGATGGACAGACGGAGGGTGTGTGGGTAGAGGTGGCGAAGAAAGTCATGTTGACACACGCGCACACACAGACACACACTAGGAAAGATGGAAACGCACACTCATGAGTGCCCATACACAGCTGACATACAGATACACACTGATTGCAGTGATGTGTCTGAATGGGCAGCACAAACAAGTGGCAATTTTTCTTCTTGTAATAACAGAGTAGCATTAAGAATGTTAAAGTCCGTCCATGTATTTAAGATTTTATGCACGAACACTTAAACACAGAAGGATAAAAATAAAAAGCCTCAGTTGGATAGGGAGAGCCTTTTTATTGAAGGGCTAATCATTAAAAGCTGCTCTGATTGGATTCAGCATCTGTTGGCCTTCCTGTGGGTACTATTTTCTCTTCTAAAGCTATTTATTAACAGTTCAAATAAAAGCTTTTATAACAGGAGGGTTCATTTGGGCAATTCCTCACAGCCTGTTGAACATTTAATCTTCCAGGGAATATTTCTACACAACTCTGAAGCGCAGCTAAAACCCATGAAACAAAGCCTTAACAATGTAGAAATATATCTGTCCTCTTGTTCTTCTTATTTAAGATATTTACGATAGTGCCTTCGTCACACCAACTCAGGTAAGTGGTGGAAAATGAATAAATGAAGTACAGCATTACTGACTGTAAGTGAAATTTAAAACCCTAGCAATTGATTTGTGTCCACGATGTGCCAGAAGAACACACAATAAAAACATCTAACACACAGTCCTGACACTATAAAACTTGCTATGGCTGACATTAGCAAATTATATTCTATATTTATTCAGCATAAATGAAACATGCATGTCAACCTGATTAATCTACATCCAATATTTAATATTTATCTACCTTTAACACTGGTTTGTTCTCCACCAACTCCTAATGCACGATACATGAATTTTACCTGTCGATGGCCAAATGAGTGTGAACAGTGAGCTGTCACGGCTACATAATGAAGCTGCCTTCTATTGTTGGAAAGAGTGTTGACAATGTCACACACATCAGTTATGCATTGTGAACATGTAAAAACACATGAGATCAGATATTCACAGCTCTATTTTTGCATACAGCTATAAGTGATTGGTATTGACATCTGACATCTTATGAACGATCACTTCCATACATGCACAAGTAAATAATGCAACAAGTGCAAGTATCAGCAAATCATTTCTGTGTCTTGGTGTGTGTCCATTGTGGTGTTTTGTTTACTTTTACATTGAAAACTAAATCCTCCTTTTGCAGTGGCACATGTGGGTTGTTTCAGGTCTAAACCAGGTAAACACAGGTGTCGGATATGGGACAACTTAACTATACTCTAGAAAATATTGTTGTTGTTTTGTTACTACAAGTGACACTGAGTTACTTGCTTTAATTTCAATAATACAAATATTGATTAAAGTTGGTTTTAACGCTGCAGTCCTTACAATGGAATATCTTAAACGTCAGTCCTAACCTACACATTTACATGCTGCATATTTAACGGCATTTAAACACTCACTTGACTTTACACAGACAATTTCCCTTTTTATTGTGTTTTCTAAAAAAACAGAGAATTTGAAATGTGCAATAAATCATCTTTGACTCACAATTCTACAATCTCTCCATGGATTAGGAGGCAAGCAATACTCAGATGACATGCACGCACACACAACACACACACATGCACACGCTCTATATGTAAATGTGTATCCCACTCGTTCCTCTCTTTCCTTTCCCACTCCTCCGCCTGCTGAATCTGCATTCACTGTATCTCTTTCTCTGCAGGCCAAGAATGGCATTTTCCTTTCTTTGTCCCACACGATCTCTCGGTCTCCCCAGCCTACCTCCCTACACACACACACACACACACACACACACACACACACACACACACATACATACACAGACACAAATGCAGACGCACACAGACATTCATTGCTTTGCAGCCGATGTCAGATCACACTGACAGAAGAGAGGAGGACAGACATGACGTCATAAAATCAACAAGTATAGTCTTTAAACACCACTCAAATGCTTTCCTATTAGTATGATCATGATGCACAAATTTGTTTTCAGAACTGCGGTAAAGCTTTACCTTCCTGCGGAGGAAGCGTAGACATTCTTCTGTCTGTGAAGGTTCTCAATTATAGAGGTCATAACACCTGTAAAGTTTACAGTAGCTGGTCTTGTTGTTTAGTCTCATTAAAAAGTAAAGAGATACATTCAATCTGAGAACTGTCAGGTGATGCTGGTGTTTGTGTGCAGTGCTGAATGGAAGAGAAGAATGGAAGAGATTCTAACAGGAATTAATGGCTTGTGAAGCTGTCAATAACTGTGAGTGTCTGTGTGTGTGTGTGTGTATGTGTGTGTGTGTGCGTGTGGGTGTGCGTGTGCGTGTGCGTGTGCCTGTATGTGTGTGTGTGTGTGTGTGTGTGTGTGTATGTGTGTGTTTAATCTTGCTGATGCACACCTTTACAAAGAACTAGACTGCCAATATCTGCTTAACAAACATGCCATCAAAGGAAAACGCTGACCTTTGATTAATTTGTAACAGTGCTGAATCTGTCTTCACACTAAATTTACTTCAACAAATGCTGCTCAGTCAAGGAGAAAATAGGGAATTAATGAAAAATGTATTAGGCGGTGTGTGCGTGTGAGCATTTGTATTCTGTGTTGTGTGTGCGTGTGTATGTTCGGTATGTGTTTGTTCAGCCTTAGCTGTGGATGAAGCACAGATCACATACAGGGAAAAATGTTTGTCCCATGCTACCATCATATTCCATTAGATAGATATTCCATTATGTATATGTTGATATTCCTGGCGAAGTTGAGTGGGAGTGACATGGTCTGCGTAATACTTTGTTACATTGGATCATTGAGGGGAGGAACCATAATTGAAGGACTTGGGCCTTAGCGGAGTCTTTATCAATGCTGTTAGTGTCTATATGCTCTCTTATAATGCTGTCCTGCCGCCGGCTGTTTCTGCTCACTAAGCAACCCCAACACTGCACATTTTGCTGATTGCAACATTTGTAATATATCAATTAATTTAAATGTACACATACATATATATATATTTATATATGAATAATGTGACACTGCAAGGTCATTTCATATATGTCTATCTTTGTAAATGCAACCAAAAAATCACCTCTTTTTCTTGAAGTCATCATGTAGTTTCTTATTAAAAACAAACTACCAATCTTTTTCTCCAGGAAATGGTTTAGGCCTTTTGCTTTACGTGTCAATAGTTTATGACACGTGAGAGTCAGATTCTCTGTTTCCAGGCCTTCAGAGTGGAATTAAGAGAGGCGTCTTTGATCCCTTTGAATCATGTATCTTTATGTCCAGGTAATATAAAAAGGACACCGAAAAGAAAACAGGAAAGGAAACTCATAAAGACACAGGGCATGTTGCATTTTCATGCTCTAAATCACACAAATAATTTGCACACAGCAACTTCTATATTTGGAAACGGGAAGGAAAGAGGGAAATGTTAATATGTTCCCTTACATTACCCTGGTACTGCCCATAATATGGCCTTTTAGTGTTGAACATCACTGAACATTTGCAATTACTACTTGAGGCTACTGAGAATTACCATAGAGAGTAAATGCTGCATTGATATCATTAATGCATTAATACTTTCCCATTCCCAAAGTGCATAATGCTATTTTAACGCTATTTTATTTTTATTTGTTCAGTGTGTATGCAGAATGGAAGTCACAATGTTAATTGATTACCATCAGGAAAATACTCCAAACATGTACTGTGCATATAACTGTAAAACAAAAAGCTACCATAGTAAAAATGATTGACAGTTAACACTGGTGCAGGAATGTCATTTCACTCACTGACTACATTGTTATTCTCTCTCTCTCTCTCCTCCTCCCTCGTCCTTAAATTGAAACAGGAAAAATAGGAAATGCTGACCTAGACCACCGGCTACGATGACTCTTCCTCCCAGGCATCCTGCCACAAAGTCTGCCCTCTTCTCCCTCATCCTGGATGTTCGGCTTGGCTTGATCCAGATACCTGCCAGAGGAGAGACGGAGATAAGGTAAGTCATCTTTGACCAGGTCAGTCAAGTGCGACAGAGAGGTCAACCTTCCTGTCAAGGTAAAAATGTGCTACACTTCTATTCATATAGTGCAGGCCTCAATTTATACAGTATAGTCCCAAAGACAGTAAGCCAGACAGATACCTAGAATATAAATCAGACAGACATTGTTGATCTTCCATAAGTTATTTAACCAGAATCTGAAATGGATCTGAACAGAAGATGATTTTACAACCCAAAATAATGAGGAGATTGCTGTAAAACAGATAAGAGAGAAAGACGATGGAGGAAATGCAGCTAAAGACTGAAAGTGAGGGTGTCACAAAAGAGATGAATATTTGAAAAAATTCAAGGTTTGCCTCAGGAGTTCCCTAACTCTCCTTTATCTGTTCCTCTACCTGAGTCTGTGTGCTACTTTTTCTTTCTCTGCTTGGCTTGTAGTCGACGAGCTCAGCAGATTTAGTTTCTCTTATTTGCAGTGGTTCTGCCTCAGAGCCTTAACTACTCCCTCATACATCCCCTACAACAAGGCATCCGCATCAGCCTTTGTTGAATGTAATTGCAGTACAGACATGTCGTTTTGTTTTCACACGCAGTAGCAAAGACAAATGTTACATAAACTCCCGGTAAATAGATACACAAAGTACACAATGAGATGGCAGAATGCAGTGGCTGTGGCACTTTTTCTCCATAACGTGTTGCAAGCTAATGGTCCTAATTTGAAGTCATTCACACGTGGGTGCTGAACAAGGTGATCATTTATTGTATTGTAATTATGCACATTCAGTGGATACCTTCTGGTAACGACGCACAGCAACATGAGTCACAACTGAGCAGGAGCTGAGAGGGTTTGACAGAAGTCGTTTATTTAACAGTGTTGTGGAAATCCATGTGTTTGAGCAAAAGGCATTGAGGTTTAGTAGGTTTAGTGTTAATATTTCATCTTATTTGACTTGGTAACACAAAACAAATGAATCCACAGCCTATACAGCACCACTGCAGCAACTGTAGTCTTATTCATCTATCTATATTTCATAATAATGTTTCCTTCCTTTGATCTGTTGAGCCTATTTTCCTGAAATGTATGTGACAAAAGAGGAAGAGGGAAATACGACTGTAATCATTGATGAATTACGGTGGAACACACACAAACATGTGACTTTCAGGGTCTGTATTAGATTATGACATCCAACAGAAACCTAAACCAACATGACAACATTTCTCTTTTTACAAATCAATTTTTGTTTTACTCCTCACCTATGTTTTTGAGGCCTGGGAAGTCATCGAAAGAATGAAATTGAAAGTATACATAAATGCACCCCCCACCCATGCTCTACAGCGGCGTATCCATTCTATTACAGGCCTCAAACAGAGAGACAAACTCATTTACATGTACATGCAACTTAGAGTTTATTATTCACCTAACTTGGTTTTTACTGGACTGTGGGAGGAAATCCTCACTGACTTGGGGGCGGAACAGACAACTCCACATAGATATGAACCTTAAGGACATCTCGCTGTGATGTGAGGTCACCCAATGGTGCCATGATGATTGGTACCTGCAGATTCCCTGCAGGGTAGCAACCTAACTCTGTGTGATAGGGTCAGGAGGTCAATGACTCCTTGGGTTGAACTTCAGAGGGAAGTGGATTGATTCGTTTCAGGCCCCTGGCATACATGGGGGGTCTCTGTCTTGCTGTCAGTCTTGCCAATGTATGAACCCTGGCTGGCAGAAGCAGCATGAAAAGAGAAGGATTAGGTGGATGTATTGATTACTGTATGGATGAAGGATGAACTAATAAATAAAGCTTAGTTCCACACAGTCAACCAGCCTCAGGCCCGTTAACCGTCACCAGAGAGCTATAGTTATCTGACATATCACAGAGGTGCTTGTTTGCAGGTGTACCTACAGTGCAGCCAAGTATCCAAGCATCAAGGAAACAGGCAGCAAATTAAGAGTTCGCACAACCCGGATAGAATTCAAGGACATGAAACTTTTTGAGGTTCTTCTCCTTCTGTTCGTTGAACCGTTGTATGAGTGATGAATGATTGTAATTTAAGTGCAGATTGGCTCTACTCCATCACAGCTTGTAGAATTGCGAGACACATTAATTATGGTTGAAAAATACATTTTTGACAGTTAGTATTATAGCAGGGAAGGATCAGGAGATAAAAACAAGTGAACGTGCATTTGAAGCAGTTTTAGGTTTGCTTTTGAACACAGCTCACCAGTTCAGTGGGATCAGTCACGGTTTGATGGTTTTGGAGTCTTCAGTATGTTCACCACCCAAATATTATGGAGTGTCAGTACAGGTGGAATTTCCTCCTATTAATATAATTCCAATTTAACATAACTGGTATTTGAATGATTCTTGTTTGTTCTTCAGAGCCGTCAGCTGCTGCTTTGCTTATGTTTATATTGCCGGTGCTGTGTTCACTGTTGTTCTCTTCACTCTGACATACTTACAGAGACTTTGGTGACCTCATAGCTGGCTACTGCCATGGTGTGAACTCATGTCCAAATGACTTAGTCTCAACTTGGACTCCTGTCAAAAAAATTGCTTGTTCCAGACTCAACTTGCCATAATCAAAGAAGACTCGAGCCTTTCCACTCAGAGGGACTTCATTCTGTACCTTGATGCCACTGTGGAAATGTGTGCAGTGAATTAGTTAATCTCCCAAATCCATATTCAGGGGATGACAACAACAGCTTCTAGTCACTTTGGCATCAGCTATGATACTAAAGATAATACAGCCTTGGCCTACACACACCAGGTTTTTCTCAATGACAAAAGGGTTGAGATATCAGAACCTACAGACATAAGCACAACCACATTTGTGTTTACAGGCTCATAAAGACATTAAAGTCAAAGATATGCCAAGCTGGCTAAGTGGCTTTTCTAGTAAAAGGAGAACTCCACCTAAACACTTCCCAACTCTAATGCACTTAGATATTCAGTTGTTCTTTATTGGCATTATTTCTGTTATTAAGATGAAAATGAAGCATTTGTAGACATGATAGTATAAAGTAATATTACCAGAATGGTTTCTCTCATGACTCACCATTTTACAGAGACACGCCAGAGTGGGCAGTGGTATCAATTTCTCAATTTTCTCAAGTTTATAATTTGTAACTTGGCAAGCACATATCAGTCTAGACTTGGGACTTTAGTGCCAACTCTAGAGAGTTAGAGAGCCAATCAACTTTCTCGCACTTTCTGCTTTGCATGAATGTTTCTGCAACCTTAAAGGGGACAAACGAGCTAATCTGAGGAGGAGATGCAGCCATTGCTCAGCACAAATGATTAATAACATTCGACTACAAAGTTTAGAGAGAAGATTGAGTAGGCAATCATCAACTTCGGCCTACACCCTGCTTGTTAATTTTGGATAAACCAACTCCAGGAGCTACACACCATCATCACCACCACATGCATGTCTACAGACACACACACACATACACACTGGCATTGTTTGAGGAAGCTTGAGTGTTGAGTGACGTGTGGGGCAGATATCTGTCTGGTGGACTCAGCTGGAGGAGAGGACAGTGGGTTTATTTAAAGCTCCGAATCAATCGCCTTCCCTCTCCTCTTTCGCCCTCTCAGACACCAGCACCTCACTCTGTGCCTGTCACCATGCTCAATAAGTCAGGCACACACACTGGGAGAGGCATAAGAGACTCAAGAATCAGGAGCGCACACACACAAACAGATGACCATGCATACATACTGTGAAAGGTGTAAGATAGGTGAATGATAGACAGGATATGCATGTAGGAGAACAAAAATGTGTACTCTCACTGCTTACTCAATTCCCTTGTTTGCTCTTAAATATGCTGACACACATGTACACACACACACACACACACACACACACACACACACACACACACACACACACACACACACACACACACACACACACACACACACACACACACACACACACACACACACACACACACACACACACAGATGCAGTTATATCCCTCTCACTCAACTCAAAATGCCATCATGAGACAGTAATGGGAAGATATTGGCAAGGAAATGAGGTGAGGATGACAACAGGTCGTCTCTGGGATCACAATCTGAACGGCAGAAATGTACTGAATATTTTAGGCACAACAACAACAACAACAACAAAAATCACGTGTAGGAGCAGAAACCAATCATGATTAAATTCTCCAACACAGGAGATAAAAATGGGAAAAAAAGTATGTCAAATTGTTTAAGATACAATCGTTTAAAAATGTGATTCTTCTGTACTGTCTTTTATCTACCTTTGGAAGAACGCACTTATTGTAAGTCGCTTTGGATAAAAGCATCTGCTAAATGACCGTAATGTAATGTAATGTAATGTATTGGATTAAAATCATGTTTTTGATAACTATAGTGCTCTTACAGTATTTAACTTTGAAATGCAGTGGAGGGGGAATAAAGTGTACTTTTTTAAAAATGGAATTTAAGGAACATTTAGCCTAAGATCACAAATCGCAAAAAACTTGCTGTGATAAAGAAACTTCTGCATGAAAATACTATTGCAATATCAATATACAATATCATCACTCTTAGGCCGATCTAATCTGTTTCATGAGTTAGTCAAATCTATGCTGAATTGAAACCTGAGCCACAATATTGTTATTATAATATAATTGTGAGGGAGCCTAAGACATTACACTCATCAAGAACAGAATATCTTACTCTTGTGATATTCTGCTACAGGAACAAGCTCAGACATGAATATCAACACACTCAGCATTACTGAAACTGAAATGCAATGAAGAGATCATTTTAATATATCCCAGGTTTTGGAAGTAGGTTGATTACTGTCACAAAGGCTTTGTTTTGTTTTCCCTACAGGCTCAACTGAGTAACATCCAGGTCTGCTGAGTATGATGGCACCTCGTCGCCACCATATGGTTGAACACATTTCCATCTGCTAGGTGACAAGACCAATGAAGTCACGGTATACTGTAAAGACAATTACACTGAGATGAGATCTGCACAATATGAAAAATGGGTGCCAGCATGTAGTGAAGGCAGCTGGGTCAGTCTAGAAGGCAGCAAGCCTGTCAAAGTGAAAACTAATAAACACACATGTCCATACACACTGTAAAATTATGCATTATAACAAGCTGTCAATCATTCCGGCTGCTGCAGGGCAGGAATGGACTGAGTCCCAATGGTTTTTCACCTCAATTTTGAATAATGTATAATGCAGTGCATCATTAGGAACACTTTTAAACTATAAACAGCAGGGTATATCTATATAAAGCCACATTAGCATACATTAAGAATGAAGAAGTTTTATGAAGATTTATGGAGGCAAATGTAATCATGTCCATTAAATGTTTTTTTTATTATGTTTACAGTAGTGGAGAGTGGTTCACATGCAATATACAGTATATAATCATGCGTATATAACAAATGATGCATTATATAAAATGTCTAATGCAATATAAAAACTAGGGCTGGACCCAAATACTGCTTTGAGACTTTGAGTACATTCTGTTTGGCTGCCTTACAAAAAAAAGTAACAAAGATTGTGTCAAAGTCAGAGAAAGACTGAAGGGAATTCACTCCCTGTATGTTTGGATACACACCAGTCAGTATCTTGAATGGTCACAAAATGACATTTGACTATCCGCCCACTGTGGACACCTATCATCTCTCCATGGGTCAGTCTGCCAAAACAGTCATTCAATGCACGAGCAAGCAGCCAACATGGAGTCACAAACAATGGGTGTAAGAAGATGAATAAAAATCCTGCAGCCTCTGTCAGCGCTCCATATCTCTGCCGCTCTTTTTATGCTCTGTTGAATCACATATACGCTGCTATAAAAAGCCTTCCAAACTCTCATTGTCGTGCCGCATTCTTCCCTATTGGATCAGGATTTCTGCTAGAACATTCTCTTTCCCTCTGCACTTTATGTTTTGAGTAAATTTATTCCCCTGTGCTCTGGAATGAATTAGCATTTGGGATAGATGGATAATCACATCCACTTGCACAGCCTGGGACACACGCATACACACACACACACACACACACATCACACACATACAGCCGGAGACCTTGGCTGCAACACAGGTTTGATTAATAGCGCTCTACTATCGATTACAGGGATCGATGCACTAATCCGCATGTCTTACGAGGATTGAGGGGATGTGGAAAGCACTGTGGAAATCCAGAGATCGCTCTGCAGTGCTGTGAAAACTTCCCATGTTTAAGTGTGCTTAGACATGACACATGGACGGTTTATTAATAGCACAAGCTGTGATGTCAGAACCACGTATATCTCCACACAAGATGCATAAGCTGAAGGTGGATCAGGTTACGCCGGAGAAGATACTTCAAATGGATTATAGCAGCCCAGGCTTACCCACTAGGCTTTTAGGTGACACTGAAGAGCAGCAGAGCGAGGGGTCTCATCCTGCTCTTACCTGGACCATACAAGCTGGAGTTTTCATCCAGGTCTCCAAAGGAGACTCCTTGGCCTCCCAGAAACACTGTTAATATTCATGCTAGATGGGTGGACCTACTGTTTGATGTGCTTTAATCATTTCCATTCCATTCCATTTCCATTGTAATGGTAAGACTGATCCTGAACCTTCCAGACTACAAACAACTTAAAGCTGTTGCTGGACAGAATCCATACATTCACTAACTGAAAGCAGCTCCAAGTGGCTTCATTTAGTAATCAGATCCAAATGAAGATACAGGGAAGAGTAGTGATCTCAAATGCCTAGATGTTAATAATTGAAAAACAACATTGGGAGCAGTTATTCAACGGTATAGGCTGGTAGTAAAAGGTTAGCACATTATGCTTACATTCCACTAAAGAGATTTACTCTTTGCAGTCACATCACACATCATCACCATGTTCTACAGGCTGGACTGAACAGGCAGGGAGAGTTATTGATATCTACATGATTTGATTTTACATTTTGATTTATTTTAATTGTTGTCTTGACAGATTTTTTCGCATCCTCCAATAAAACTGTGATAGTAGTTTTTTCTCATCTTTATCTTTTTTTGCACTGGGCATGTTTTCTTATTTTTTATTGCTCCTTGTAAGCAATGAAATGAAACCTGGTATTCCCTTCACATTCACTGTGCCTCTGCAACATTCCATGGTAAAATATCAAGGATTATGTGATCACCATGATGCATCTATAGGAGAGACAGCGCTCATCCAATGGTATCAGCTACTTACACAGCTTGGCAGAGAGCAAAAGGAGAAACAGCAAAAGGTGTCAGAGTGAAAGACCTGTGCAAGCCAAAGACAGAATAAAAGTGAGAAATCCCATTCCCTTGAAATATCCTCAGAGTAACAAGAAGGGAGATGGGGAAAAGAGAGTGTAAACATGGCAAAAAAATGACTCAGAGAGTGAGAAAGAGCTTTGAATCATCGCTTGTCTGTCTCTCTCACACAGATGAAGGAGAGCAACACTGAATTGCACAACATAATCATTCTACAGACATTAATAGAAAGAGATGTAATTAGCAGGAAGCTGAACAAATGTATTTGATTGTCCCAGAAAGCATTGGCTCTGGCTCTGCTCTGACAGTGGCAGAATAACAAGCAAAACTATGAAAGCTGCTGTTTTAAGGTGAATCTGTGACTACAGATAACATATCAGTTTGAGGCTCCCTCTTTTGTCTTTCATTCTTTCCACTTTTATCTCACACAAAATGGTTCGTTCTATTAAACTCATTTCACTGCATCTCGCTGACGTTCAAAAAATACCGCAGTTTGTCTCCACTCGCCTCCGTCGCAAACTTCCTCGCAGTTACAGTCGATAATGAGGCAGAAAGTGAATAAAGCCAAATCCTGCCTCAATTAGAGCTGGAGCCAGCTGTGTGTGAAACGCAGCCCTTTGTATCTGCGTCCATGTCCATGCCGAGCTTGTGTCTGTGTGTGTGTGTGTGTGTGTGTGTGTTTGTGCATTCAGGGATATATGTGAAATATGAGTCACTGCATGCCACACTGTGTCAGACTACAATATTAAGTTTGATACATGTAAGAATGAATTGTAGAAATGCAATAAGCAGGACAAATGATGTGGAAGCGTGTCATTTACTTGTTACCCAGCTAGGCCAGTTGATAGACAAGTCATAGCAATTGTTACAGTTTCAACAGTTCCGAGAAGTCTTATGAGGGATGTGTGAACAGAGAATGCGTAGTCAGAGCAGTATGTTAACTGTCTACCCACGTGTAATGTCATCAAGTGGATAAATGTGGGTGTGGTTACCGCTCTGGTTACAGTAAACAAAGTCATCAAGCAGTGAGGTCAGCTCAGTGACAGCTTGAGCAAAGGAGCTGCTGATTATGAGTCTTATGAGTGTTTGTACTGCACTTGATATTTCTACAGTCTGAGTTCTGCATGCATTCATTTGAATTTCACCAGTTTTTCCATTAAAAATGATATAAAATGTAGATTCCAGTTGCAATATAGTATATTCATTCAAAATCTCATGGCATAAACTGGCCACTGTGACCACATAAACACCTTGCAGCCGCATTAAAATTAATTAAAAAACGTTGTAATATTACTGGTTAAACAATTGAGTAATAAGGCATTTGGATTTTCCTGTGTCTGCTATATGTATGTCTAAGAGAAAGAGCAGTGACAGAGAACACTAAGATACATCTACACAAAAACACAAGGTCGAGAAGAGCGAGAGGATTATTCCCACTAACGGTCAAGCACAAGCTGAGTGCAAACTGAAGGAGGATGGAGGGTCTAATGTAAACATTACAATGGAGGACACGCCGCTAGGACAGATTATGTCACCTTGACAAGGTCATCACAAGAGACGACGCAGCTGTACATTTAAGGATATTGAAAGGTTGTGATTAAGTCAGCGGTGTGTAGTCGAATGTGTGCGCTCAGGGCGGTGAGGCGCGTCAAGTATCTTTCAGCCCTCTTGATGTGAGTTCACCTGACAGATGATTCAGACTTTCTCTCTCCTCCTCCTCCTTTTCCTATCCATCTTTCTTTTCTCCGGGAACAAACAAGGCTTCAGAGGAGAGCCCGGTGGTCAATAAATCCAGGTCACCACATTGAGCACAGTTAGTCTGGTATGCAGAAAAGTATATAAAAGAGAACACAAAAAATGACTGAAACAAATTCCAATATATTCAGTGGATGTAGATTGGTGCTTTAATGAGCTGTCACACCAGATCTGCTGTTAAATGCACAGTTAAAGTTGTGTCACTGACTGAAAAATGGCAGATTGTTTCCCTTTGCTCTTCTAATAAACTGGGATTCACGGCACTTGGGTCTCAAACACAACTTACAGCTTAAAAGACCATGTCAGCCTTAAAATGTAATGATGTAATAAAGCCCCACCAAATAAAACTCCCATGACTGAGTTATTCATACGCCACCCACAGTCTACTCCATATGCAAGTTTCTGTTGCCATGCTTCAGAGGAATAACGATTTCTTCGGATCTCAGCACTCCGTTCATTTAAACACACTCTCTTGGGGTTTGTTTCATTAGTTGCCTGATTTGTGACTGAATATCATATTGCAAGTGCACTTAAGTACTCTTTTGTACACTTTTGTATATTCTCGATGTTTCTGCAGGGCATAGTTTGACAGTCTTGTAACACAGCAGACGTACACACACACCCTGCTAGATGATGTGAAAACAAATTTCACACTTAATTGATTTTGATGGTGTTTTATGAGGTGAACAATTGTGCAGGATGTTTGGGTGAGAAATCAATGCAATGAATTTAAAGAAAACACTGTTTGTTTACTATATTGTTCTTTCCCATAATCAGTATTTGTGTGCATATATATTGTAGAAATAATCAACAGGAAGGAAATGTATGAGGAGAACATTCAAACTGTCTGTGTTCTGTCTGTTCCTTCCCTCTATTCTTTCCCCATGACCACTGATTACTTTTTAGTCGTGACTCTCAAGTACATTTACCCTTATTACACTGATATGTGAACTGTTGAATGAAGGACTGAAGTATTTCTCCGATATCTTTCCACAGCTCGATTCAAGTATGTGCTACAACCATACTGTGTACTCAAATGCACACGCATGAGAGTGTGTGTTTGAGCGTACACACTCGGCACACACTCAACACAGCACCTCCCTTGCAAGCACTCCCTCGGGTCTATTTATAGGCTTGGTGTGACAGAATGTCCAATCGGACCTGAACACTTGTATGTAACACATGTATGTAACGGTTATTCTGTGGTGAAATACCTTCATACTTAAAATAATGACACCTTAGAGTTATTGATAGCACCCCTCCATTGTAGGATCATTTAAATATGTGTGTGTGTGTATATACTAAGCATAAAACCACTGACATTTATTCGTGTACCACCACAACACATCTTTAATGTTATCCTGCATGTCGAGTCTGTGGGTTGAAAACAAATCACCGTGACGACCTGTTGCATTTCATCCCCACTACAATTCCCTGAACAACCACGGCAATACCACTTTTGGAAATGAAGCTCATTATCAGCCTCGCTTGAGAGCGAGAGACATAGGGATTGAAAGTGAATGTGACTCAGTTAAACAGCATACGAGAGCTTTAAATTGTCTATTCTTCTTTAACAATGCACCATCTAAACTTCTCTCCTAATCAACATGATAATGAAAAACAGGAATGTCACTGAGCTGATTATTGTGTAATTGTTTGTGAATCAGCAGAGGCACAGAAGCAAATACAGTGTGATGTGAGGTGGATTAGAACAGCGGGTTGCAGATGAAAACAGTTTACAATTCGATGTAGATGAAGACAGAAGAGGCGAGAGTATGAAAGCTGTACATCCTCAGCAGGGCCACAGAAGACAATGGCAAGGAGGGATTATGATACAAAAATATGAAACAGAAGCAGGGAGGAGAATGTAAAGAAGAATGTGAGAAGCCAGGGGAGTGTGAATTGGAGGTGAGAGGACGAGGAAGAGGAGGAGGACTGTGTGAGTTGAGCAAAAACCTTTAAAGGGCAATAAAACCAACACCAGGCCCTGTAATCTTACAGAAACTTACATTGCCCCTAATAAAACAAATCATATTTACATTCAGTACTAAGCACAGCAGAAATAAGTGGTTCTTTCATGAGAGAGAGTGAAAGATGTGTGCATCACACATTTTCAGCACAAAAAAATGGTTGGCAGGCTCTTAGGAGGGGTGCACTTGATTGGCGTGGGAAGCAGGTTTACCAGCAGGCAGAGTTAAGACTTTAGTGCCCATGAAAGCTGCAAAATCCATATCAACTTTTACTGAAATCCTCAGCCAAATGACCCAGTATGACTTTCAAGCTGAGACAGGCCGCAGGGACAAAGTAGACACTGTGACCCACCATAGATGACAGACAAGGGCAGAGTGAAGTCAAAGAAAAGGTGATAGAAAAGAACACAACGCACAATCCTTCTACAAGCCATCGTCGTGGAAGAATCAAAGTAATAATCTGGTAGTACCTTAAAACATCAGCGTAATCTGTGTTCCAGCTTCAAAGAGACAAAACAATAAGGGAATTGTATCCTCTTATTTTCCATAGGGTTGAAACTCATGATTCCACCAGTGCACCTAGAATCATTTTCCAAACATGACCTTGACTTTTGTGTCATTATGTACACCAAAAGATTGTACATTTTAAAAGAAACCAATGATTAGGAAGCCTTGAATCAGAACAGTGAGTTGTTAGACTAAAACAGCTAATTTTAAATAATTCTCACTTTGAAAAAACAAGTATTTCTTTTTCCTATCTTTAATCTTATCTTTTCGTGTTTTTCATTTCTTATCACATTGTCCTATTTTGAATTACCAGGCCTGCTCAAACAGATGTTAGCACAGCAGTAACATTAGAGGATAACTTTCCATACTGAGGGTCAATTAGTTTGACCCCTGCCTGGGTAGGACACTTCAGTGAATGTTAGAATAAAGACTCTTCCATTTAAACCGAATATTAATCTATATTTTGCTCAACATAATGGCTTTTAAATCCTGGTAAAAACATAACAAATGTAACAGTGAAGTGGATCGATATTTCATTGAGTTTTTGTACTGATCTTTTATTCATTCATTGCCACAGGCTTTTCAAAACGATTTGAATCGGACAGAAATATGAACAAAATGGAATGTGTCAGAGGTCTGCATGTTAGATTTTCACTGACCTGAAAGATTTAATGTAGCATAATAATTCATCTGTGAGATCAAACAGCTGAGAATTTGGAGTGAGACTTTTCTAACATTATGAGAACCTGCCTATGTGCTCCCAAACTCACTTGGCCCAATTCAGAGTTGTTTGTGTGTTGTTCTCCCAGAATGAATGTTTCAAACAGTCCAAAGCAAGTCTATCAACCCTGGAGTTGACAGCCATAAGTGCACTGATCTGTTATTGCCAATGGAACATCCTTCATTGAAATTAATGATTTCCTGTCTCCATCAAACCACCAATTCATGGAAATGAGGTGAAGACGGCTGATAGAACCTTTGGTATCTTACAAGTCTCATCATTACCGTTAATGGAATGCTGCCAACTTTCATCTTTCACTAAGTGGTAACAAAGGGGGGGAACATGAGTTAAAGCTGGTACCGCGCGATTATTTTAATATACTAATTAATAATCCTGTTTCATTGTGCTGTCTTATACTAACGTAAGAATGTTACTCTCTGTCATATTTGATCACACAATCCATTTATCTGCTGTTTCAACATTTAAGGTTTCCATTTTCCAAGTAAATTTTAGAGAAATAAGATCAATGGGCGCATAGAACAAATCTTTGGGGAATGATGTAATGTATTATTTTTTGTAACGAATAGATTGAAAGAAAAAAAAAGTGAGTGTACAGAAGATAAGATTGCCAGTACGGGAACAGAAATAAGGTGGAATGGAGAACTCTTAATACAATGATAACAATGTTTATGCTAATTCATGAAGACGACTGTGTTGCAAAATTGTGTAAATGTACAATTCTGCTTCTGCTCTGCGTTGAAATACTGAATTATATTAATGTCATATACAAATGCCAAAAATTGGTATTTGCTTTGAAATGCTAATTATTCATTTATAATATATTCAAATTGCTGCTCATTATACTTCTTTTATAGGACCATCATGTATCCTTTGATTACTTTAATAATAATATGTTCTTATGTTGATTATTTTCCATGTTTCCAGTCTTTATTGATTGTAATAGTCAGTACTATTTGATAGCTTGAGTTAGTGGGAACATGACACAGATTCACTGTGTTGTAAAGTGCTGTTCTGCAGACTGCTCTTGCCATGTTGGTGACAAATCAAGTTGTAAACTGAATTAACTGCAGCTTTGGTTTTGTACAACGGCAATGCAGCCTGGAGAGAGAGTTTATCCCACCAGAATTCTCCTGCTACACTATTATGGCTGTAGCATATTCTACCGTCAGAGAACACGGTATAGAGTTTTTTCCCCAGTCCTGGTTTTGTCAAAGCCGGCAGAATAAATGTTTGGGCAATAAATTGAAACGCTGTCCAAACATTGTCATGTAGTGAAGAAGGCACTGAATCAACTAAACTCTCCTCTGTTTAAACGGGGTGTTCGTCTCCTGCGGGGGCAGATTATTTACATTATGGCCCTGTTCAGCGGGACTGTAGAGCTGATGTATGGTTGGATAGAGGAAGCCGATTTTATTTTGGAAAGCTCTGATTGTTCCCGAGTAACCCGAGTGCTTAGGTAGAAGTTCACCCTGATATTTAGTACCATTGTGCTCTCACATCAACTGAGAGCATTAATACAAATCTGGCAGGCATCCTTGCCCTGTATGCATCCTTGTGGCTCCAGCAATGACAAACCTTTCACACACACCTATGAATCCAAAAGGGTCGGATGCATACCTATCTGTGTAACAGCAGTGAAAACTGTGCACTTAATATACGACAGTCGTGATGTTTACAGGTGCTGTTGAAACCAAACTGAGGTTGCGTGCCGCACTGATCTGCCGACATATTTTAGGTTTATATATCTCTCTCTTTCTTTCCTCACACACAGCGATGAAACACACTGAAGACCAGAACATCCATTAACCCAGCATGCCGTTCTGCTTTTCACCTGCTCTGAATACTGATGTGGAGACATTTAAATGCAAATCACCTTGATTAAAACATTTTGGAGAATGTACAAAATGAACATCTAAAGAACCGACTGGTTAATACCACAGGCCTAGTGGGTTATAACCTCAATTAGGACCACTATTATACAAAAGCTCCCTTTCAGAATAAACCATAAACTGCTGACAATACATCTTGACTAAACATTCCATAGAGAAACTTAATCATGTGAAGTGTATAAATATAAATCATGAACACCTTTCTTATTGTCTCTTCTATTCCATTGCTTAATCTACAATCACAGCCTGAAAGGTTCTGCTTCTACAGCATCAGAAAAACACTAAAGATAAATGCAGTGTATTGTCTCTCCCTTGATCTACAATCTGTGTGCCAATCACCGTGCTGCTGCTGCCGAGCCTGTTTACTCCCTGGTGCACAGGAGGACGCACTCAGAAGAACTGAAATGAACCAGCAGTAATGAAGATAAAATCCAGACCATAAAACGACACGAGAGCTGCAGTACAAATTAGGCACACACGCGCTAAGCAGAAACAGACACACATGCATGAAATGTGTAATGGTAAGTGTCTCACGTTATCTACGGTCCATTTGAGGATAAACTGCAGGTATAAAGAAAGGAGTGTGATGCACTCTTTCATCATTTCAGTCCAAGCTCATGCTCACACACAAGGTGAGAATGAGCAAAGATAGTTGAAAACCTATTATCCCTCAAAGCTGAGACAATTCAACACAACAGGGAGGATTCAGAGCAAATTAAATGTTATATCGCATGCTGATAGGCACGGGAAGGTGGGAAACGATGCAGTGTTAATGTGCACCGATGGGAGGGTAGACTTGATTTAATTTACACAAGTCACACATGGTACATACTCAGAGTGATGAGTGATGAGTGATCCTTTCACGGGGTGCAACCACATATCATACACACATGGGTTTAGTTCCACACGAACACACACAGATGTGGCACACATGCACAGAGTCTCACTTTTGGTTTAAACCGAAATATCATCATGAGCAGCTGCATCACCGTTTCATGTGTGCATGTAAATAGTAGCCTGGAGTTCAAATATTAGAAACGAGCCTGAAAATATGGACTTGAGAACACAATACACAGAAACATATATGGAAGAACTATTCTCAATTAGCAAAATTCTACCAGAGATATGGATGACAGCAGGAAGGACTAACTGCTGCAATTCAGCTTTGTTCATTTTTAGTTGTTTTACATTAGATGCTTGCTAATCAAAACGACTGAATGTGATGCACAAATTAAAATGAAACCTGAATAATATTAGGACTGATTACACAGGCCATGGAGCAACGGCCACAAAGCCTCGATTTCTCTTTCTGACCTTTTCTCCAACTAGTTTAAATGGTTATTTACTTCCATGAATTACTGTCCAGACTGCAATAGTTTCAGTGGATGTATTCACTCCCCTGTCAATCAATACTCGAGACTCACTGAAACAGCAACAACAGAGATGATGATGATGATGATGATGATGATGATGATGATGATGATGATGATGCCGGTTTAGTGCCAGCTAACTCGGAACAGAAGAAGCTCCTTGGATGAGTAACATTTTATTGATTAAAAAGCCCAGCTGCCATGATCTATTACTGCAAGATATCCAATGACCTGGAGACCAGAAAATATTCAAGTGGAATATATTTTAACAGGTATTTGCAGGCTGTGTTATCATCTGCAGGGTCTGATCCACCTACGAGTAAGATCCTCAGATCAGGGTTTCATGTCAGCATCACAAAACATGCTAAAATTGCTTAAAATGATAGTGTTCAGATGAAATTCTGCCGTCATATCCATGCCAACCACTGAGAGCTCACTCACTAAACCTCAGAGTCCTTGGTGAGATTGATCTAAGTTGTAAAAAATATCCCAGACGCCCAAAATACAACATGCTCTTAAACTAAAACCCATAGGGGGCACTGCAGGAGCATGTTCTGCTCTTTTTTCAATGTTGATTTACTGTTTAGCCAACAGCCAACTTACTGAGTTAGATAATGGTTAAAACACACAATTCTTTTTTGTCTGCCTTGAAAAACAAGCATACTTTACTGCAGCTCTGCTCAACTCTGCTCTGTCTGAGCTCTGTAATTGTTCTTAATAATGGGATTAAGAGCAGAATTTGTGAAACTTCTGTAAATACTAAAAAGGAACAATAATAGATTTGATTATTCTGTTGTTAAGGTAATGAGTCATACCCTTGGAGGTGTTGACATAATATAGCAACTTCAGAACATATATATCAAATTAAAACTGTGTGAGGGTCGAAGAGTCGCCACTTACCTTGATCCAGATCATACTCTTCCACCGTGTTGACAAAGTGAGGTCTGGAGTAGAAGTTATGTGGGCCTGGCTGCTGGAGGCCCCCCAAGCTGAAGAAGCTCCGCTCGTTTGCAGCGCAACATGAAAACGCCCTCCTGCTTGGGATGCAGGGGTAACGCGTCCAACTCTTCACCTCCAGATCAAACGCCTCCAATGCCGTCACTGGCATCTTTCCTTGGCGACCACCTGGATGGGGGAGGCAAAAGATCCTCATTTACCTCCTAAAGGACATATACTGAAACATTTCTGGATTATTTGACGCAATGTGTGGCGTAGATGTACATCTCAGCATAATACTTTATAAAAGTGACATTTCAGGGAATACTACAATGTTTACTATGTGAACAAACTCATGGGTGTCAGCTATGCTTGTAGATACACATTTGGTGTATATATAAACAATATTTTCCCCACAGACACATTTTTCATTGCTTTTTATTGCCCTGCTTCTGTCAAATAAGTTCATTTGCATTAATGTCAAACCTGGCAACAAGTCAGAGAAGCACTGGGACCATATTTAATCCTGGACTGAAGGCCAAACACAGCAGCACAGTGCTCCCCTAGGACAGCAACATGTTGCTTACATCTACAAATCATATAATAACCTTGTACAGTCAAGCGGTTTAGAGAGGATTTAATGGGCTCAGAGTAGAAGTGAAAGGCGGAGGAGGGTTGGAGCTGATGGACATATTGGACAATTTAAGAGAAGTAGGGAGGGGAGGGAGGGATTGAAGGGACGAAGAGACAGAACCATATAAAGACAAGGAAATGAGACAATGTGAATAAGAGAGAAAGTACAATAGGAGAGAGGAAAGAGCTGGATAATGTGTAGGAGTGTGAGAAAAGAGTGATTGAGGGTCAACTAGAGTGGGTAGTGAGGCGTGGAGATCAATAGCTGGAGTGAGACAGAGATCCTGAGTGGGAAGGATTAGAGCTGGAGTGATGTGAGAGAAGGAACAGGAAGAACCTGTTCATCTCTGTGGTGCACAGCTGAGCCTACACGGGTTAATATATATATCACTATCATTTAAAATGTTTTTTGAATTACTCATTAATCCAGTTCGCATTTAAATGTGTTCATTGGTCAGACATTTGTGGGTTCAGCGGTCAACATCTGGAGCGGTTGTTTGTCTCAAACACAAATGACTTAGGGGCTTTTTCATTTGCCAGACACACATAAAGATTAAGCAACATCATTTATTCTCATGATCGCTTCATTTTCAGATCCAAATTATAACACATTTTTTCCCGAACTTCCCTGAGTTTCTTGCAAATGAGTACAAACTCTCTACTGCAAGGCAGCAAAGAAATGCAAATGAAGAAAACAAACAAATGGAGGGGGGAAAACATATTCATCATTTTGATAACAGTTGCAAATGCAGCAAACAACCACAACAACAAAGACAACATTCACGCCACATAATCAAATTGCGCCCGTGTGTGTTGTTACACCCATTAATAAATTGCGTTCTTGTTCTATACGAGTGCTCATACATCAATAAGGAGCCTTTTTGTGGAGGACAGCTGTACAGATTACACTTTATTCTCAAAATGCTTTTTCTCCCAGCAAAGGGTGTAAATGTTTGCACACCATTAAAGTCAGAGGGAGCGTTTTAAGTATGTCCTGTGGTGCAGCAACCATCAGCACAGTCTACAGTGTCAAATGAATATTCATTTTCTTCTTCTCCCTCTTCTTTTACTTAACACAATGTAAGGAAATACATTTGATCAACTTGGCTATTTTTATATCTGCATCTTAACTGGACTTGAAGTGGCCTTTTCATCCCACAGGGCAGACACACGAGACCAAACATAGACAGGAACGAGCAGATTTCTTGTTTCCAATTACCTCGATGCTGAAATATTAAAACTGTAACAAACTGTGTAATTGTTGTACCCTGTAGTAAATTGCATCAATCTTTTGGCCAAATGTTTCTTCAGTGAGCTAATTAGGTGAGGTTTTGTTTAAATAAATTCAAGTTCTGTCTCAGCATTCATGCAGCATTTAGACAAAGTGTCAAAGCTTCAGCTCACAGCAAACCCAAAGTGACTGAATGAGAACAAATGTAATCTGTCCAATCCCAGACGTCCACTCAAACTGGCAGTATTATCATCAGGCTCAAAAACAAGTGTACAGTTGGTGCATGGTTAATTTCTATTTTCAGTTCACTTTTTCATTTTATTCTCCTCTTTCTCCCTCTGACATAATCTGTACCAAGGCTTTGAGGGGCCTTATCTGACCTGAGGGATTTAGTTCTCTCCTTTCATTGGCTCAACCTTTCACAGCTCTAAAACAATCAGGCAAATAAAGTCACAGATTTTAAACACTTATGGTGAAAAATGCACATTAGTGTTGGACAAATGAAGCAGCATGGACAGAGCAAAGCACCTGCAGCTTGACAGTATTAAGGTTAAACTTGATTATAAAATGAAAAGGAGATCTCTTACCCATCACATAGATTTTGTTTCCTCTTAGGACAGGCATGGCTCCGTACCGCGGCGTGGGCATTGAAGTCAGCGGCTGCCATTGGTCTTTCTCTGCCTCATAGACCCGGACCAGGGCCTGGGGCGCCGTGTCTGCTCCCATACCCCCAAAAGCATACGCCTTACCATCTGAAGAGACAAATACAACAGAAAGGAAACTATAGTGTTTGGCTTCACAACATGCTGTCAGCTCAAATATAAATGTGTTTTTGTTATCAAGGTTGTTGGCAGGAGGCCATGAGGTAAAATAAGGAAACTATTGCACATTGCTCTCCAACCCAAACAGTCAAAGAAACGGATGCATTGGCCTTTAATCCTGTCATGTTCCCTATTCGTCTCATCTGTCTACAGTCGTCAAAACAATTTACAATATTTATGCCAGTGTCTGAGAAACTTCCACATGACCCTCGGGTGACTTTCCCAAGGACGAAATCAAACTATTGCAGTGTCATTTCAAAGGAGAAGGATGAAAAAGGAGAGTAAAAGTGCTGAGATAGCAGCTGTAGCGATTATGTTGAAATATTGTAAGGGTGAGAGAGGAAATTGAGAGATAAAGGCAATGGAGGGTAGAAGTGGGGCGAGGAGAAGAGAGGAGAGGAGAGGAGAGGAGAGGAGAGGAGAGGAGGAGAGGAGGAGGAAATAACCGTTTATTAGCAAGTTGTGATGACTGAAGGAGGGAGACAGACAGACAGGAGGGAGTGAGACAAACAGGAAGGTGAGGGACAGACAGGATGAAAGGGAGAGAATGGACAAAGGGAGAGGATGAGCGTTGAGAGCGTCTCAGTCACACTAACAGATGACCGATCCAGTTTGATTTAAACAGGGCAGAATAAAGCAATAATAAATCTGTCAGCTAGGATGAAGCAGAACATAAGAGCAATCACCAGGCAGCTCAGCACTCATGACAGTAAATCTGATTTTACTGTTGCACATAAAATGAATGACACAGCAAGGACACGAGGTGGAAGGCAGCACGAGAGGAAAACATTGTGCCCGCACACATATGGCACAAATGAACTACATGTGTTGTGTGTGATCACGTGCTTGAAAATATGATAACACATGTTGTCCAAACATTTTAATGACATAAAATTGACTTTCAGAATTTTGTTTCTTGGTTGTTTGTACCAAGGAAAATAATGACCATTGAATACTTAAAAAGTGGGGGCCAACAGAAGCTGAGAGAGGATGTGGAATATTGCATTTTTTTTGCTGTTTTCCTGAGATAATTGTAATAATTTAACTATTTGTTAAACTTCCCAACATGTTTAGCGTACTTAAATAATCAAATAGAAATCTATCACAACTTTCTCCAGTGGCACAATAAAGAGGAAACATCAGGCATCCAATTATATTGTAATTGTTTACCTGAAAGGATTGTTTGGCAGTTAAGCTGTATCCTTTCAGAGACATTTCATCATTTACACATCAAAGCCTAAAGTGAAGGACACATGTGCGTGTGTGTGCACCAAACAGAATCCACAAAAGCAACGGGTGAACCCAAGTAGATTAAATGAAAATGAGAATGTTTGTGTGTACATGTCTCGACGTAGTTGTAAAAAAATCTTTCACTTCCTATTCCTCTGTGTGTGTGTGTGTGTGTGTGTGTGTGTGTGTGTGTGTGTGTGTGTGTGTGTGTGTGTGTGTGTGTTTGTGTAAATCAATCAAAACAGCACAAAGAGCATAACTGCCAAAATGTCTGTTAGAATAAATTGCTTGCCGGAGCTTTTATTCTTTCAAAAAGCTCCTTTCCTCCAGCCGGATGACAAGTGTTGCCATGTACAATAGAACCACAACCTGTTTTCACTGAGATTAATTGTTGAAAACACATTAACGTGTGCACTTTGTAGGAGTTGCTGTTTATCTGGCAATAAACCACAACATGCGGACATGTTGATTATATCAAACATTTGACTATATGTATTTAGAATAAATAATAATCAATTAATCCAGCTAATTCAATCGTGCTGTAGAACCCCACACACTGTTTCTCTCACTGTCTTTCCATAGACAATAGATTAATAGCTTAACGATCAATCTCCTGAGAATCCAGACAGCAAAAACATTTTTAATGCGAGGTGAAAACACAAGTCCTGACATGCCCATCCAACCGCATCCAGGCACAGAGATAATGGTGGCCAAAGTATCATGCCAAAATACAGAAGAATTGCTTTGCAATGTTTGTCTTTTTAATTCAATAGAATTAGTAGAATTTAGTAGAAAACTTTCTTAAAGTAACTTTCCACCTTCTGGTTGCAGCTCATGGGGCACAATTATTCAGAAAAACAGGTCAAAGAGGGATCTGAGAATCTAACACGTGTTATTTCTATACATCCAGAATTATTGGCACTGCAACCTGATTTAAGCATCAGTCCACCAAGCCTGACTAATACTGGACTCATGCTGATATTCACTGTCCACCCACACTTGTTGTGCCTTTGAACTCTGCAAAGCCGCAGCTGACTATTTGTTTGTGTATATGTCCGTGTGTGTCTGCGTGTGTGTTTGTCCTTTCTTCTGGCTCTGCCTTGGTCTAATCATACGCACTCTCCTCTAATTAAGGAAACAGTGCGCTTTTCCCTGCCCATCGCCCTGGGAGACTCCATGGCAACCTCAGTTTAACCCACAGGCCATTATTATGGGCTGGTTATTTGGCAGCTTAGTGATTAAAATGCGTCAAAGCCAGACCAGTGAGTCACCACCTGAAGTGAAGAAATAAGTGTACAGTACAAAGCCGTCACAATGTTGCATAAAACAGTCGACTGGCCGATGCAAAGAGACTCTACACGTCATTGCAAAGTTCGACATGTCGATAACGACAATTTACTTCATATCAGGTATAATAAACATACATTTTCTGTTCCTCCCACAAGATCAGCATACAGCTTTGATTGAGTCTAACAGCTGTGCCCCCTGAAATCTCACTTCCTGTCCATCTCCATTCCTTTTTGGCCCCGCTTCCTCCTCTTTGTAATGCTTTCACTTTACTTTCATCATCTTCCGCTCTTTTTGTGTTCCAAACACTTAAAGCAAATGCAATATGTGTCACGTCTCTCTCTTTCTCTCTCTCTTGCATATCATTGCACCCTTTCATCCTTCCCTCTCATCTCAATTTCCATTATCTATCTGCATCACAGCTAATGCAACATTTCATCCCGCGCACACACTCTCCAGAGTGTCGTTTCCTGCCATAGCAGAGTATTTAACAAAATACTCTGCTATGGCAACAGCAGACAGGACACGTCAACGACCACATCACACTTCACTTACTACAATTTATGTTATACAAGATAGGAGTGATTAAGATAAACAGGATCTCTTAAGTCATACAAGACAGGTCCAGAATTTTATGAAATAAAAGTTGTGCAACAAATGTATACAACAAACATAAATATTGGCACAACAAATATTATTTACCAGTACACAAATTCAGGGCAATTATAGGGTCAAAGACCAACAGCAGGAAGCAGCAATGAGTCATGCAGCTGCAGTGAGGCAAGCAGACTACTAATGTTCCTAAAAACATGCTGTTTTGCTTAGGTCCTTGTTTTGTTGTGTTCATTGATTTTCCTAACTAAGGCCTATGTGGTTCTGTTTGCTCTTGGATTATGAAGTAAATATTAATCAGTTGTTTACCACGTTTAAGTCCCATAGCAAATATCCTGTAAATTAAGTGCAAAGTAAGTCAAGTCAATTACAGACAAGTAGGAAGTTCTTTTTGTAACAAGTGACCAAGAATTAGGGTCTCAACTCCTGAAATGTATAGCTCTGCAGATCTCCTGCAAACAGAGATATCAATAACTGTGTGGAACTTTATATTTGTCATAGTCTTTCCTTTTGTTGTTTCCAATTACAGTTTCTCTTTCGGGTTTCCTGGAGGCAGTTCTTTTTTTTTCTGATCTGCTGGAAAACACCATGAGTCAGTCAAACCCACATGCAATCGGCCTGCCCTTTCACACTGATTAATAGGTACCTTAGATTGAATAGCACATTTCCAAAGAAGAGACACTCAGTCAATTCAGCTTGCCTCAAAAGCCAAAAGCTATCTTCTTTGCTTGTAAATATTTGTTTACAGTTTGATAGCCTGTTTGCAGACCCGTGCTCATATTTTTAGAAGAGTTCAGCCTGGATAAAACACACTTAGAGACACTAGACGACAGTAAAGTTAGAGAGCGAATCAAAAACACAGTCAAAAAGGGCGAGAGGCTTTTTTTGGAAGAGGCGAGAAAATAGAGTGGTGATCAAGGGAAAGCTTTAATACCATTCAGAATTCATGTGGAGTACAACAGGAATGTCAAGTGGAGCTCAACAGAGAGCAAGGATGAGAGAAAGTAGAAAGAGGAGGAGAGGAGAGGCTGTGAGAGGGATTAAGCTTGGGTTGGCTGTGTTAAATTAAGAACATAAAAAGAGTAAAGGAATTTAATGCCAAAGAGAAATTATAGACGTGCCATAATGCTGCACAGAGGATGGTGTTGTGCTAAAAACATACAGTGCTGACCTACAACTCTAGGTATGTGCTAAACTGGAAAAACTCCAGAAGAAGCCGGCAGTGCAGCCTGGATTAATCCATTTTACTGTGATATTTTAACCAAACTAAATCTGTGCAATTTGTGATGCACTCAGGGTCTGTGATGACTTCAGAAATTGCCTTCCAAGTGAATATCTTTATGATTGCACCGTGACAGCGTGACTGTAGGCTACCATGTGTTGCACAAACCCATGTTCTGTCATTCTCACTCTCACTCTTACATGACATTTTTTTCAAATGTGATGTAAACCATCAGATCAGACCATGTCAGATTGTAATCAGCATTAATCCAAGTAACCAGCCTAGATAATGCAATTGTGTGTCGATTTAGTCAAGCATGTAAACAACCAGCTATGCCCTTTCTGACCTGGCATACCTCTTCTCACATGATAATTAACAACACAACATTTATAATTGCAAGCTGAGAGAATTGTAGTAGAAAATCATCAAATTCCTGCTCTAATCTAGTCTAAGGACCACTATAACTGGCACACTGTTAGCAGGTCATTTCTGAATGGTCATTGGCTTTCCAGTTTAAAATACTGTAAGTCAGGTCTGTCATTCAGTAATTGAGTGAATTTGTTAGGATATAATGAAGTGGGTTTTGTTCCAGCTGCTGTGAGGGTAAGTGGATGAACTGTCTGTTGAAAATCAGAAGATTACTTTTTCTAAATGGCTTAATCGTGATCGATTCATGTAATCAAATAATTACAACTTGTAGACCTTTTATCAAATATGCCTTATTCCAAAGTGCTACCCACTGTTGGAGTCACAGGCCAGGGAGAATTTCACCCATGACAGCCACTGCTGCCGTGAGAGATCGCAGATGATCTCCCATGGTGACTTTTAAAGGGCACTGCACTCTTCCTAGCAAAAAGGGAATTGTTACCAGATCAATAAAGAAACACCTGCTGAGCGAGAGCGAGAGCGCGAGAGAGAGAGAGAGAGAAACCCTTACCCTAATGAGGACCAATCGCCCTCACCTTTTAAAAGACAGGTTAGCATAGGTTTGGGTGTAAGGTCCTTTCTTTCTTTCTTATGTCAGGGATATGACACATACTGTATAGTAAAGTGCATATACACACACACACACACACACACACATACAGAGACTTGGGTCAATAGCAAGGATATACAGCAATCTCCTCTTTAGTGAGCTTGAGGGTCGATCGATAATCCTGTCAAAACCTCCATCTGAAGATCGCTTTTGCAAAAGAAATCAAAGTGCGTTTTGCTTGAAAGAATGTGGTCGCCTCTGCAGAAGAGAAGTATTTATAAGTGTCACACAAAAGGTTCAGCACTCTGAGGTCTGAGTCACTATGAAGCCAGGGCAGCAGTGAAGGCGCCTTTCATTCAGCTCCCTGGGTTAATGGAGTGAAAACACCAGCTAACGCACCTGCAACAACACACATCACAACAGATGCACATGTTGCACATCTAAAGGAATATTATCAGCACTGGGATTTCACTGGATCCCAACAAATCTATCCAATCTATCAAAATGAAGGGTGTACAGAATAGATGATAATCACATAAAGTCACACACACACACACACACACCACCCCCTCAATATTCACAGTATTCTCTTTGTGTGGTCATCGTATCTTGACCTACAATAGAGCTAGAAAGTATGTATGTGTTAGAATAAATATTGTTGAAATTAGCCTCAACTAATGCTGAATCTCAGAGTTCAGCCAACTATTCCAATACCGCAAATACAAGCCAGCAAATACTCAACGGCTCATTATTGTACTCGGGGGCAGTTGATACCCATAAAAAAGTCGATTTTCTAAATGTGAAAGAGGGCCGACACAGTTTTCACTCTGAATCAGTCAAAATTGCTGACCTCATTCCCATACAGAACAAGTAACAACCAACAACACACAACTAGGAGAAACACCTATTTTGCCTGAATGTGACGTACACAAAGTGATTTTGATCTGTTTCTCACACACAGACACAACAAGAGCCTGCATGCATGAATACATAAGCTCTTGAAGTCTCCAGTGACTGTTCCATGTGATAACTATTCTCATTAACTATGAGGTAAACTGACACCAAATAAGCAGCCCTGCATTGGTTTTGCCCTGGTTTGGTGTTTTTTACCCACTGATGATTTATCTTTCCACAAAGAAAACATTTGCTGTCATCACCAGTATGTGTTTTGGACCTTTGCCATTTCTTCTTGCACTGCTGCTCCTGAAACTGTTTACTTAAGAACATCCAACATTTAGATTTTCATATTCTCTCTACTGGTGTTTATATTTTCTTTATGAAAAGATTGTCAACAAACGGAACCTTCAAGACATTGAACCTTACACAAAATTGACCAAACTTCCAGACAGTAAAACAGATTGGTCATGGAAAAGGGAAATGCCTTCATTTAAATACATCTTTCCACATTTCAAAAACATATTTTTGTTGAAGCATGAATGCAGCGTTCCACATTTGTATCTTGGAGCTAACCAGCACAAACACCATCCACTACTGGCAGCAGGGGTGAAAGGAGGTTAAGTGCCTTGCTCAAGGGAGCCAGCTGCATAGGGAATTTGCTGAAAGTTTCTTTTAAACATGCAACCATAAGGTACAAGTGTTCTCTTCTCTTTCGAGACATCTCTACACTTAACTAGCCAGGAGGTAACAGCTTGCACTCGCGTCTCTTCAACTTCCTGACATTTCCATTTCTTCCCCTGTCTGCTACTTCATTAATCTCCCAATCTCCCACGCAAAGCCTTTTCTTGCCTCCTCACCCCATTTGCATCAACTGACATAAAAGTGTCCTAAAGAAATAAAGGAATCATGAGATGGTATTAGACCTGCTAACTCATAAAGCATTTCTACCAAAAGCAGGGATTCAGAATAATAATTACCGTTATCTCTCTCTGACACCCAGCCTCATTAAAGCAGAAGTCTCTGTCCTTTAAACTGTGGTTTGAGACATTAGCCACAGGGTAAGTTAGCTTCTGGTTCCAGGGGAAAAGTGTGGCTTTAAGCATGACGAAGGAGACAACATAGAAAGACTAGCAGTAATAGAATATATTAATTATTGCTGCAGTTACAAAGATGAAAAAAAATGCTTAATTCACTGGAAGAAAACTGCTTTAACTGTTGAAACATTAATTATACATATATTAAAGTTTGCCTTGAAAGACCTTTTTTTGGTGTGCTGGCCTATTTTTATGCATTTGCCCTGTGCAGTCACTGAAATTGGGGAAAGTTTAGAATTAATGTTGCGTAATTCCCACTGGGGCTTCCCGTGCTTAAAAGTACTAACTTTGGATTTTAGCCTTCTCTAGGGTCACATTCTCTTCCTCTTCTGTAGGAGTGCATGCTGCCCTTCCCAGTCTATCTGAAATGGGAGGTCGTCACGATTTTTGACGTATTCGCTGCATTACATCAGAGCTACAAACATTAAATCTATAGAAATACATCCAGTCAGACAGACCTGGGGGATTTGTTTGGGATTAGCCTTTAATGTCATCGGGATGTCAACATGTGACAAATCTGAATTTATCTGCTTAAACACCCACAGGGTGAGAAAGTGAATGTTCTGCCAGCACCCCAGATCCCCAGCTCAGGCCTGACACTGCTAGCCAATCAGAATAGAGAAGGCCTTTTAAGAGAGACGTATCTGAAATAGTCTGTTTTTACTCAATTTGCACGTTGGTGCTGCAGCAAGAGGTGTTTAATGTGTTTTTGCACGTTAATCCCAATGAATCAAAACAGACTCTGATTATAATTTTAGGAATGCAGAACAAAGAAATGTGAAAAAGGCCTCATTTAAATACAGTTTTACCTGAGAAACATTATTTGAAAATGTCAATACAAAGTCAGAGGTAGCACTTTTAACACAGCATGGATGTGTGGCGCTTGTGTCTGCCAGCTCTCTCCTCTCTACTCATAATGTGTAACCTCATCTCCCCCTCTGTGCTGTGAATGCTACATTCGCACATATATGTAAACCCAGCAGGTTACTGGTGCATTAAAACACAAATGCAAAGCAGGGAAAGCATAAACATATCTATTTTTTATGAGGGCCTGAGCCAGTTTGCTCATTAGTGTTTATCTTTGATACACGGCTGTGCGGCACAGTCAACTAGCTGTTTAATATAATATTGATGTATGATGTAGGGAAATGGGTCGGGGTCATGTGAATGTGTTGTTAATATACTTGCAGCACTATATACCTATAAGTCAGCTGCAGCCACACTATTGACTATTCATAATCAAGATTTTCTCTTTTGCCTGAAGGTGAGAAAACTGTTGACGGCTGACATTTTCATTCCCTTAACAGCTGGAGGAAATGAATATGGGATGTAGTAGATGACAAAGATTCATGCTTCCCACTGCAGATACCACATACGTGCCCTGTAGCAAGGAGCGGAACACCTGCTAACTGTAGTGGGCCGGTTTAATAGCCAACAGCAGAGGATGTGTTTGTTAGAAGCTGCAGTAAAAAGGTGCTCGATCAAGCCTCACTGAATATGACGTGACTGAAAAGGTTTTTTGTGGACAGCATATTATCCAGTCCTGATACTGCACATTATAATTGAGCACAAATACATTCTCTATGAGTTTAATTGACATCTTATATGTCGAAGTTCTGCAGCTACTTCCAACTGTTAGGTAACACTCACACTGTATGTCTCTACTTCTGTGCCACAAGGTGACACGCTGGGAAAGCTTTCCAATCAAGCTTTAAAAGGCCACATTCATCAAAATATTCACACGTGCAGAATCAGTGCTTGAACAGATAAGTAGATCGTTGGGCAACTAATCAGGCTTAGCAGCATTCCTCAAGCTCAGTTGAGCCGACCGAAATTCGTCCCCAAGTGTTTGCCTTGAAAGGAAACTATTGTAAAATATCCCTTTGCAGCACATTTCCATGGCGATACTTGTCAATGACACAGTTTTATGTTTTTCTCTCTTCAGTCTTTAGCTTCTTGTGAAAAAGCTTAGTTTTTGTTTGCCACAACTACCTGCCAGAAAGAAGATAATTGATGTGCTCCCGCATGATGTCAGATTCAGCCTTTGAGAGCACTTAGTTTGCCAGGCAATCAGTCCAAATAGCTAAACGGATGAACAAAATTGCACTCAACACTAAATGGCACACTCACTCCAAGACAATATGAAACAGTATCAGCTTGGGAGGATCGTGTGATCTCATTATCGCCATTTTCTGGACGGATACATGTAAGACATAGAAAATGTATGTCTGCATGTGTGATGATAATAATGATGAGGTCCAGTGACACACCAGCTGTGATGTTGCACTGGCATGTCTATGTTTGTCACAACCAAACCTCTCGGACATAAACCTGAGGTGACAGCCGGGCGACGCACACTGCTGGTGATACACACATCTACACAGAGAACGCTCATGCTTCCTCTCACACACTTCATACACAATCAATCTAGGCCTGCATTCATCTTGCTAGTTTTCTGTCTTGCATGTGGTTACAATCACACACGCCTGCCCTCTCTCCTCCCTCTCACTTTCTCATTTCTCTGATATGTCCCATTTGGCAGATTTGACAGCAGTGATTGCTTTGTGTTATGCATGCAGAGTTGGCTGATGAGAGGGCTGCAACACAGCAAGCCACAGCAGCAAACTTGGCAATACGCAGTTCAAACACAGAGAGAAAACATCATTACCCATCATTCTGTGCGTGGCAACACCGACACAAACAAGCAACGACATCTCGTCTCCTTTGATGACAAAACAAACATGTGTCAAAATGCTTCTTGAGGGATTTTCTGATATGGTTATCTGCATGCTCCTGGGCTACACAATGAATCAGACGAAGGAAGATTTAATTACGTATCAGCAGCACAATGAGATCCTGAGGTACTTTAACATAATCCAAACTCCCATTTGGAGGCGGCTCTGTGTTCAACTCAGCGTGTCAGTGATTCTTAGATGAAGCAAAGTAAAGAAAACTAATCTCGAACAATCATTTCAAACTGAAACGCCCGTGGTTGGATTGTGTTATGATGGTCTTTGCCACGGGCAACCATTTATATCACACAAACAAAACACAGTACTACAGTATCTGACTCTTGCAAAGCCTCATAGTCTCTGTGCCGCCTGGAGTAGTGGTGCTTCTCTAAAACTGTTGACGGAGCAGGAAGAGCAAGCAGAGCTGTCTGTCACCTGTGAACACGGTACAGATCACATTTATAGGTTTCTGTTTCCCCATATTGCAGACACACACAGAGGCCTCGGGGCAGTTTCACTGTGTGGCATCACTGGAATTAAGTGTGTTACAGTATATTGCGCTTCACAAAATGCAGCACTGTTGCTCCTTCTTCCAGTGTTCTACAGGCCTCAGGGGGCTCCGATATGAGACACTGGAAAATGTATATCCATTGACGTGGTGAACTCTAGAGTTTTACGCCTCTGATTCGGACAGCCATGTTGTGTGTGTTGTGTTGACTAAGTGAGACTAGGTGCCAACCGTACACAACGTTCCCACTTAAATTTGGCTTAAAGATTTAAAAAGGGAACTTGTGTGTTACTGTAACCTGTCTGTAGTGGATTTGAATCAAGGATGGGAGGCAACTAGAAGTGTTGTGCAGCATATGTGTATTCTTCAAGCCTCTTTATCAATTCTGACCTTACCAGCATGGAAATGTCTGATAAATATGGTAAGTAGGAAAACTCAAAGCTGCTGATTTGACTGAGCTTTACCCAAACTTAGTGCCCAAACTGGCCGCCTTGCTGCCAAATGGAACAGGATGTTCCCATCTGCTGGATTCAGAACTGGATAAGAGCAAAAGAAGGATTTATCCAGAGCAAATTGGTGATGCACATCATGCATTCTTTAAATCCATTTCAGTAAGATAGGAAGCTGTTATTTAAAAGAGAGAGAAGCACTTATTTTGTCTTTCCAACAATTATGCCCTGGTGCTACCTCTGACAGTACAAAGATCCAGATCAGGGATCAGAGGCGCTAAATCTCTCCAGTGTGATCGTGTCCTGAAATAGAACCTTGACTGTCCTTAACTACCCAGTGCATGCCTGGCATTTACTTCAAACCACCACAACACACACACACGAGATTCACTATGATTCTTTCTACAGAAACACAAAACTCCTGGGGGAAAGACACAATTGTTTACCCTGGTCCCTGAATGTACAGCATGCTTTGTTGTTGACTCTATTCCCCAAGTCCCTGCAAGAATCGTATAACACTGACAGTGCTGCACTCCTCTGGTTTGCTCTGCCGGGCTGTTATAAGATAGACATCGGTGCAAGTTTTGGATTGGATTGTTGGAGCGATTATTCATTTGAGGATTTCGCCAAAGAAGCACAACTCCACCAGTGCAGCAGAGCATCACCAAACAGATTGTCACACACCACTGTCGCTGTGACGCAGGCCCCCAAGCACACACACATATAAACACAGGAACAGAACAAAAGTTTAGTTTGAAGCTTTGACTTAGAAACATTACATTCATTAGCTCTCTAATTTGGAGGAGGCTGTTGCACACAATCAATCAGTCAGGTCAGGTATTTATCTATGAAACGATTGAACCACCAAGTAAACAGTAGTCAAAGCACACACATCACATAGACCAAGAGCAGTGATCAATATACATAATTGGATTTGTATATTTGTGTATTTAACGTTTATATATTGTTGACCAGGAACCTTTTTCTTTTTTACAGCAGGCTGTCTGTACTGTCATCTTATCTGAGACAGTTTGTCGACTGTAATAAAGAAATGAGCTGCAAAAAGCTGTAGACAGATGTAGAGGTGGGTGTTCACAACCACTAACAACACTTTCACATTAGTCATTTCAGACAAAATTATGCTGTATCTTAATGAAGTTTTAATGGTTGCTGGAAATATATTTCTTTTTGCAAAAACATTACTTTACATTTTTTAATCGACAGTCAAGAAAGTGATATTTTTCAACACCCTGATTTTTCTCCACAGTGCTTAGAGCAATGAAATGTCAATGACTCCTTCAAACTAGAGTCGGCTCCTGGAGACAGCGGAGAGCGAACTCTGGGGCCCCGAACGACCTCAGCCTTATTAAAATGATAAATGATTTGACAGGTGCCTTCCTCTCTCATTTCTCCCTGAAGAGAATAGAACAGAATGAAATATAGTCCTCCCACAATGCGAGGCAGCTGACATGATTATGTCTCTGTACGGTGATACTGTTACAGTGCCACGCCTTCAGGTCATCCCCTTCCACCACACAGCTACATGAGCGCACACATGCAAAGACACATACAGACACAAACATGTAAGCATGGAGGTCTGTACACAAACTAAAACACACACAAGCTTCTGTACATTCACCTTTCTTATAATGAGATCCAAATTACATGCACACACAACACCAAGACATTATTTCAGGTAATGTGTTGGTAGAATTATTCTCCATTATGGTGATGTGTTGCTTGACAATGGCCCATTAGTGAAGGACGGCAAGCTGTTAAGAATTCATTGGCCCCTGGTTTTATTTGCTCAGGGGAAGTCTGAACCATTCGTCACAATCAGGAGGATGTAAGAAGTGTTGTCAATGACTGCTCTCATCATCATCCTCAGCCTCCCCCGCGGCTCTCTTACTGGATTCTCCAGGCAGTGTGTCCATTTTATCAATGTTGGAGACACTGTCAGGGACCTTGTCGTGCTTTTTCAACCTTTTTGAGCTTTCCTGCTGATCGGGCCACAGATGCAGAGTTGGCACCTTAAGTGGTGCTGCTTAAGTCAAACGACCCGCAGGGAAAGGCCTGTCCCTCCCTCCATTTAAAACAAGCACCACAGCTGTTCAGGTAATGGATGTTGCCGGATTTCTTGCAATTCATTTGTTTTTAATGATTATTACTTTTTAATTAATGGGGCAGGGTGTGTGTTAACTTCTCACCCCGTTGTGCTTAGCCCTACAGAATACTATTGCAAGAATTTCCCTGTTGTTTTTGTGTGTGACTTCTCCCGTGGACATGGATTTCACAGTGTTTCCCCGGCGCAATTCAATCTCAACTCTGAATAAGGATTGTCCCATTGTCCTCATCTTCCTCTCATACCCTCTTGCTCTTGGTTCTCTTCATCCCCACTTTCACTATGAGTGAAGTGCTCATCCATCCTCAAACGCCATGAACAGCTCTCCTCATCATCCTCACCCTTGTTCAATGGTGGGTCCTTCATCCTCATCCTCATTAGTGCATGCAGTGTGTGGTTATTATGTAGTATTCAGTAAATTGTAGTATTTAGTAAACAGCACATCAATCTTCTTTGTACAGAATTCTAGAATAACCCCTGAATATAATTATAAATAATTCATTTTCATATATTTAAATTGAATAATCTTTTTCTATGCCACACACACACACACACACACACACACACACACACACACACACACACACACACACACACACACACATAAGCACACACAGAAGCACAAACACACACACAACTAGAAATCAGGAACTTGCTGCAATCAGTAATGAACTGAGTCGATTATTTGCCATATCGAAACACACATCATTGCTGCAATCAGCTGCCTTTGTATGATTGTCCAACTGTTCTTCTCTACAGAACTGAGTGTAAAATAACCAGCAGGTACTTGGCAGGAGACAGGAAATGCATAACGACTCACTAAATGTGTGTGACAATGTGTTCTTCAGTACACCTGTGCCACATTCCCACAAGTGTGAACCCAGAAATAGTTGTTGTCTTACTTTAAACTCCTTTTTGCTGCATGCATTGGTGAATCTCACTCCCTTTATCCAGTTTCTTTCTAACTGTACTCATTCAGTATGTGCTGGGTTTTCATATCAACAAAAAATCCTCCATTTGTCTGCGTTATGCAGCGGTAAGATGTGTGGAACATCAATTTTCCTTTACAAGCACCGCTTCACTTCTCTGTTTAAGCTTGCATGCTTGATCTGGCACCTGGAGACAGAGTGGCGAGGAAATTGGAAAGAAAGGCAACACGGGAAAGCACTACGCATATACGACACATTCACTTCATCTGTATACAACCAGCTGGCCTATATATCACGGCAGCTCATTCTTTCCATTGTGTTAACACGCCAGAGGCCTGGTGTGTGTTTAATTTAAACCTGAGATAATTTAAGAATACATGTGATCCCATGCAGTGTTCTTGGACAGTTTATTAATGCACACGGTAACCAGACAGCCTTTCCTCACTAATGCACACATTAATAATCAATGAGTGACCAGTGTGCACCCGCTGTTCTGTGATGATCATGGTGTTTGCCTTGTGTGAGTGAGTATCTTGGTGAGTTATGCTTCATGCAAGCTGCCACTACAAAGTTAGATTATTAGTAAATTAAGTCTCAAGGGATTAGAGTTTGTTACTTGGATATCCCCATATTCAACATATTGCATCAGCAGGGTAATCAGACGTGTCCGATGAAAGATAAGATAGAGGGAGGGGGGGAGAAAGAGACAGATACGTCCTGATACTCATCTTAGAAGCAATTGAAAAGGAGAAGGAATTCATGGTTGCTGCACATCTACAAACACTAACGTTGACAAACAAAACAACAAATTTTCCAGCTTCTCCGTTTAAAAGTGAGTTCTTCTTCTTTCATGGCCTTGCAGTAACATGGCCTTTTATAGATTTTCCATCTGTCTCGCGGTTTTTCACTCTCTCTACAAATATCATCCAATCATCACCAAATCTACATAACATTTAAATGTTTTTTTCTGATCACAGTTTTGCTGTAATTGGTTGCCTGTAGTTGATTCTGCAGGCACAGTTTAATCAAATCTTTAATGCAGCTGCACAATTTGAACAAATTGCACAGTGAAGCCCTGACAATAGCCCTGACAATAGCCCTGACAATAGTTTGCACTATATATCCTTTTTAGAGCATCTATGAAGGGCTGTTTATTTAATGTAGATATAATAACACATCATATTACTTGACATAACTGTACATTACTCATTGTCATTGTGGGAAGCAGTGGGAAGCAGTAGTCGAGTGGGTAGAGCTCCCGCTTAAGAACCGGAGGGTTGCCGGTTCGAGTCCCTGCCGAGGTGCCCCTGAGCAAGGCACCAAACCCTCAATTGCTCCCCCCTCTGCGAAGGGTGGTAATGTAATGTAAGTCGCTTTGGATAAAAGCGTCTGCCAAATGATCGTAATGTAATATGTAATGTAATGTCATTAAAAACCATTAGCCATATTAGCTTTATTCACCTTTATTAACTGTCTGTATTCCACTGACGCCAACTACGAAGAGGCAACAGAAAGCTTTCAACTATCAAAGGTGCAGTGTGACGGAGAGAGGAGAAGCTCCTGCAAACATCACCACTGAGACACACACACACACACATGCACACAACAAACGAGCAACGATCCGCCCTATGAATAGAGGTATGCTCGTCACATAACAACAGTCTTTATAAGTGGCAGCACAGTGACGCAGAAGGGACAATTTGGAAGCACAACCAGACGTTTCCTCAAAACACTGAAAATCCAATGTGTTTGCCTTTTTTGTGTGTGCATTCATGTATGTAGATCGACTGCTGTCTGCATGAGTGTGTGTGTATGTGTGTGTTTTTCCATTTGATGTGCCTGTTCTCCCATTTATGTTCACAGGCCTTATCAAAGTTATTGCTCTTTATCATCATATCCTGAGCTGTTTCCTTCTGAAACAAACACTAATGATCCTAACTGCTCAAATGAAGTGGGCTGAAATTAAATAAAATTACAACATAAATCACTGTGTGAAACATATTGCTCAAATGTAAAGTGGAAGAGGAAAATAGCAAAAGGGGAAAGAGACACAAACAACGGTATGGGTATGTGTGTATGTGTGTGCAGGGACACAAGTGTTGTGTGCTCTTTGTCTGTGTGGTGGGTGTGTTTGTGTGTCAAACAAAATGCCTGATTTGTGTCACAGCTTTACAAAAAAAGAAGTGAAACAAAAGAGCGAGGAGGGGAGCTGATGGCTAGAGGACAGACTGATTTGGTCAATTACACACAAACGCACATGGCAAGAAGAAAACACACATCTCACACACACACACGCGCACACACTTTCCCTTTGTTTCTCTGTGTGTTGGGTGCCACATTCAGGGATCCAGCAGGGGGACAAGCGTGTGTACAAAGGCCACGCACGAGGCTGTGTGATCAATAATGACATTCCACTGTGTGGCAGAGGAGGAGAGATCGGGAAGGAAGCAATGGGGATGAGGGCAGGTGAGGAAGAGAACAATGAAAGACAGAGAGAGGACAAACGGAGGGATTAGCCACCGGTGATGAGATAGTGGTCAGGGGAAACTGCGGCCCACAGACTCCCTGAGGCTACAATCAAAGTTGTTGCTAGGGAACCACTGTACCCACACACTCGCATTCCATGGGGTCTGCTGGGCCGGCCATTAAATATCAAACATTATATAACTGATTACAGCTGGGTCGAGAATTACATTGTTTATTATAATATGTGTATTTTTCATTGTGCATTGTCCCTCATACTGTATGTGGGACTATACTCCTTCTAATTCAGTGGTACTTAATGATAGAATAAAGTTGTTTATATGGAACCAAAGGATGACTCAACAATAAGTGTGAAAGTAAATTCTCTCTCAGTACTTAGAAAAGGATTCATATTATTCTCAGTGGTAAAACTCATTGTTCCAGGCAGCACTGAAGTCATTATCATATTGCAGAAGGTGGTTTGGATCAGACACTGATACGGCTGCAAATAGATCAAATCCCCCTCTGCTAACAGGACATATATAAATACACTGTCTGCAACTGATAGTCATCATTACATCAAAACTTTACTTTACTTTAATATCTTCATTATGTGTGTGTGCTCCGAAATAAACAGTATGTTATGTTACTTATAATGAGCTCTTCCACAGTGACACAGAAAACAATTTGCATGTTGAGCTCATTATCAGGAAATGACACACTGAAACGAATGTGAGGTGTGTAGGCAAGTCTTCAATGATGTGATGACCAGTGAGTTCCCTGAAGGTAAGTGGAGCTGTGATTAACACTGGGATAGGTGCAGAGACATCACACACAAATGCATTCTGAGGGGGATGATCAGTAATATTATTATATTAAACTAACGCCTACTCACACAGGGTAAAGGAGACATACAGAAAAGACACAATATGAATTCAGCTGTACAACTGAGGTGGGAAAGTGGCTCAAAGTTAAGCTGTGCTGAGATTCTGACACTTTTCTGTGGGTGTGATTTTAAATTCTAAATTACCATTAGTTCCACAAGAATTTTAACTTACCACTTGTTAACTACTGGGAGACTGTGAGCATGCATGGGACTTATAAAGAGAATGTAGTTGTGTTTCAGGAAGTGAATGTTCACATCCTCCATCTCCCTCTCCACCCTTCCTTCTCCATCCACCTCAACTCAAACCTTCTCACAGCTCACCCCCCCTCCCCACCATCTTGCCTCCGTCCCCTCATTTCACTTTTTATCTCCTCCTGTCTTCTTCTTCACTCTTCCAAAGTCTCCCTTACTGCCATGTCAATTTGGTGTGGGGAAACTTATCTCCCAAAAGGCACAATCAGGTAAGTGACACTTCCATTCAACACACACCCATGCACACATCTGTAAGTGCACATGTACACACAAACACACGCGCACACACTGCTTTCGGAGTTACAGGCAGTCTGTGAGGCACAAAAGAGAGCTTCAGAGCAGAAAGACTTTCAAAGACCGAAAACCTTCTCCTGCTATATCCTATAGCTATGCCTCCATTCAGATACTGAGGCTTTAAAGAGACGTAAAGTATTTTATGTCATTTTGCCTCATTTTCATTTGAAGTAGACAGTAAGAGTTAAACATGGTGCAAACGTATGTGGATGTACGCACATAAGAATTATTGCAATGTGACTATTGAGATTTCATACTTGAAGGACCATCATAGGCATCTAACTGCTGCCTACCACCTAAGATGACATCATTTTAATTAAGGAATCTGTGGAGGAAGAGAAGGTGCAATGTGCAGCCATGCCCCCAGCGGGATACAGGCCAAACTGTTGGTGGTGTCAAGGCAAAAGAAAAGAAAGACTTTCAGGATGTGTATATACAGTATATGTACAGTATATATTTATATATACCTGTTTCCATGCAGGGTTACAAACATGAAAACAGCAAGGCAGTCATAGTGACATAAGAACCATCCTGTTTTCAGTCCTGCTTTCCTTCATCCTTTCATTTCTGCATTAATCTGCTTATAGGTGTATGTGTGTGTGTGAGCCTTGTAAAATCCAGTCTCTCTCTCTCTCTACAGGCAAGCTTTAACATTACTGCTTCAAGGTTAAACACTGAACAGTGATGATCACAAAAACTGAACTATGAAAGCAAGATGAACTCAAACTCCAAACAAATAAGAAGCCTATGAATCCATTTGTTAGGTAGAATCGTTTCCGTTAGATTAAATACTCACGAGAACTAAATTATGAATGCAGAGCCAAGTAGCCTCTTTGTGTACAAATGTATTTAAGGTAGAATGCTGTACAGCACAGATGCTTTAGGAATTTGCTACTGATTAATCTGTTACACCGCTTTTGTAAAATAGGCTGTTAAGTGCTAAATGTTTCAGTGCAAGTAGATTATTTTGCAGAAACTAAGTCAGTACAAACATCTAATGGTTACCTACTGGGTCCCATTAGATAGTTTTTACAGCAATCTTGGCTCTGGCACTCATTTTACAAATCTTATTTAACTGCCAAAGCATTCACACTTTGGCAAAAATATGTTGTATGCTACAGTTTTGTTTGAACAAGTTTTACTACATGTTACTGTACAATAATCTGAGATAAACACGGTAAAAGGGTATTTAGGCTCTCCTGGAAATTCTAAGATCACCCACAGTGAGAAGCTCTGAATGCACCATTTACCAAAGGCTACCAAAGTGCTACATAATTAACCTTGAAGGTTACTTTCAACTTTCAGTCGCAAACATTTGACAAAAAAGAGAAGAGAAGAGAAGAGATAATGGCTGATGGGAGCAGAAACCACAAAAGGATAAAGCAAGGTTTTCAAGTGCATCATTATTTCTGCTCATCAAATACCTGAATAATGTGTATTGAAAGAATAATATTGGGAGGTTTGCTGTAAACTTGCATTTGTGTGGGAAAAGGTCACAATCATCCATCTGAAAAGAGAGAGACTGAGTAAACAACTGCTTCAATAAGATTGTCTGCCCATTTATTACATTTTCCTGAAACTCTCAATCCATAAATAGAGTAAGTCAATATACAATGATTAATTAATTAATTAATTAATACAATGTCTCAAAGGGCTTCACAGGCCCACAACATCAGGAAAATTCCCAACCCCTCACCAAAGCTCTCTAGGAAGACGAGGAAAATCTCCAGAGAAAACCTTAATGTATACGAAACCTCTGGAGAGGCAGTTCCAAGAGAGATTCCAGGGGGGTAGGGAGAAGAAGATGTAGGAGAAGATGGGGCAGGGGAAGGAGGGGAGCGGGGGTAAACAGATGGCAGAGGGTGAAAGAACCCTGCAAGTGGATTCCTGGCGTGAAGAAGTCTACCATTAAGACACCTCAGGAACCACAGAACTGGAAAACAGCTGGCCTATGGGCCCCACAATGGTCAGTCAAGTCCCCCGGGATAAGCCTGGAAGCCTGGCGCCCAAGCTTTATCCAACGGTTCTTCTTCATAACGAGCACAGTGACTCTTTTCTTTATCATCCTATTTTTCTCCCCATATTTTCCCTCTGTTATGCACATATACATTTTTCAGAGCGTTTAATTTCTGGTTAATGTGTCTTTTGGACTAACAAATTTGATACAGTATGCTCTTTGACTGTCTCAAACTGTGATATGAAGCAGAAGGAGTGCTTTGTCACAATAAAGGAAGGACGTTTAGTGCTGTTGAAACTGTTTTCTCTTCTTGGAGAGCCACTGAAAATCAGAGAATGGATGACATTTGGGAATTTGGTGTATTCTTTATTATTAATGCATCCTATTTTACAATATGAAGCATCTTAAGGAGACACTTTAAAAAGTCAAGCAGGGTGTGGATGGTTATGACCAGAGGCAGTTGTGTTAAGTCAGCAAACCAAAATAAGGCACCATTTTCTTGTGAAGGCTGTGAGGCAAGTTGGCATATGAGATAACAGCTTTGTGCACTGCAAAGTATCAAACATGATATTATAGTACTCTACCCTGATATAAAGGCTGTTCCTGTTATGTTCATGCACACGTAAGCATGCAAGCTCCTCTAACATGCATGCACACACGCATACCACCGCAGCTCTGTCGGATAATGGGACTTTCATCTTTCCAAGACACTGATCCACAAGGGCTCCTCTATTATTCATCTGATTAGCCTCTCATTGGGTGAAACCTCAGGTTTGCTATTTCATCAAGGCAAGTTATCACACACACGCACACACACACACGCACACACACTGCTTCTCGTGTCTCTCCTAAACGAGCTTGAAGCTAAAAAGGGATGGGAGGAATCTGAGGGCTCAAATTATTAAGCCAAATGTATTGATCATCGCACTGCAAATAAGCATTCACGGAAAGATTGAAAGAAAGCGACTATAATGACTGGAAATACTGCTTTTCTAATATGATCACCATAATGATACTCCAGGTGAGTGACAGTGACCTCCAGAACTATTAGCTGCTGCTTTTTACAGGCATGAAATATTGTCATAGCAACAACGGAAAAAGAGATTGAATGAATAATCCGCAGTATATGACACCTACCTCCTGTTGGCTGCAAAATGTACTCTGTGAAGCCAGAGGAACTACAATAATCCTTCTGCTTGTGGCAAAATGACAGAGAGCACATTAAGTGTAAATACTGTAGTCTATTATTCATCATACGATCTCAGCCTACACTGGGTTCAAAGTGAGTCAGATGCGGCTTTGATTTGGAGGCTTTCTGAATTCTTCAAGTCAAAATCGGCTTTTCTTTCTGGGAGTTTATGCTTCATCTGACAAATTCCTCTCACAGACAGAGACAAGACAACTGGACTAAAATGAAAAGGCCAAACCAGCATCTGGACTATTTTGCCATACTAATGATGGGACACTGTTACATACCACGGCAGCACAAACGCCACACGCACAAGCATCATTGTTAGGGTCATTGTTAGGGTTACTCCAGCTGAGACAGTCAACACCAACACCTCATAAACTATGGCTAACACAATCCCACCCAGCACTGCCTCTCTGCACCAGCAGGAGGCACTAGCCAAAACATATGAACTAGATTCCTCTGCTTTGGTGTTACTCATAAAATGTGTGTATGATATATTTCACTTACTCTGCCACAGTTTTATCTTCAACCCTCATCACTCAGCCCAAAACATTGTATTTGCAGTTTCACAAACCACATTTTAAGTGATAATTTGTTACTAATATGACAACCAACAGGACATTTAGCAATACAGCAGAAGTGAAAACAGATGCTCCTACTTGCACTACTGGTATCTAGTCATGCAGATAGCCTATGTTTGATTTGCCGTCAGTCCGATATAATGGAGGGGAAAATGGAACATTTGGTTTTGGGTGCCCAAATCTTCCAAAAATCACATTTGAAAAACTCAATATGTCTCTTTACAGAAAAATGCTCTGCTCACTCAGGATAATCCTCAGACCTGCTGTCATCAACTATTTTCCCTAACCTTGCCAAATTGCATGAGCAAATTTTCTACAACCAGAAATAAACAATCAAATGTTATCGGTGTCTCCTGAATGATATTTGCAGTGATGGAAAAGCCATACATGCCTCAGAGCCATGAATCTGGAGTGGAGCAACCTGAAAGCCACTCTCTGGTGTTTATAGTCTGACACTACCGCGGGCTAAAGTGATATAGCCTTTTCATATGATACAGTATAATGTATATATAGTATATCCCTATACATGTTCCTTTAAATAATTCAGGGGAAAGAAGGATATAGGAGCGGTCCACAGGGAGTGTTTCAAAAAACGAGTCAGAATGGTTGAACAGGTGAGATTAAAGGGCAGAGAGAGAGAGAGAGAGAGAGAGAGAGAGAGAGAGAGAGAGAGAGAGAGAGAGAGAGAGAGATAGACGGAAAATGTAAAACAGGGTGAAATCTGTATTCTGTATAAAACACAAATACTTTCATTAACTTCCTTTGGTTACCCCCTGCACCTGTATACCTCAAGACAACACTGCAATGTGTCTTTCTCTCTAAATGAGAGTATGTGAAATGTAACCTGTAAATAAATGTAAAAATGACAATGAAAGTCTAGTTCACGTGTAAAAAGCATAAAAATGTAAGATACCAGCCTATGACTCATTGTGTCCACAGAGATGTGGAGGAGAAGGTACTCATGGAGTCATATCACCAATGAGAGGGAGAGATGATGAGAAGTGCTTGAAAAGAGAGAGAGAGAGAGAAGCAAAGAGGATGGAGCAGAGCCAGTACTATTAATCAAAATTCATCTGACTGCTTTGGGAAAATGTTGTGGAACTACTAAAGGTCAGAGTGTTAAAGAGAGCCAGAACAGGGACAGGGCAGGGCGGGACAGACATGAGAGGCACTAACAAGCTGTAATGGAGGTGTTACAGATGAGTGGATCAGGGGCTGATAAGGAGGAGAGACAGGAGTCAGAGGGAGGAGAGTGGATACAGCTTCAAAGATGGGAAATGATGAGGAGAGAGAGGCAGTAGCTGAAGCATTGTTCAGTGGCAGAATGTGTGAGCGAACATACTTAGATTTGTTGCATTATGGCGTATACATGATATCTCAAAAGTCTAATATATTGCCTCAATCGCAGTGTAATCAAAGTTAGATTAGAACCCTAAACCATTTTTCTTTGCACTGCACATACCTATATGTCATCGTCGTCCCTCTGGATACTGAAAGACTCTGCTCAGATCCAACAAGCCCCTTTGGATTTGAAAAAAAAAACATTCTGTCGCAATTGACTGAACTCTGCTTGAACTCAGTGCTGTCCTCATGAAAGTTATTACACTAGCTGTCACGCTGTGTCTAAGCACTCGTTAGAAAAGTAGCCAGTTGAAAAGCCTGCCAGGTGTAGTTGAATACTTGAATGGACGCTTCAGACCATTCATTTATACAGTACTTGCGTAAAAGTGAAGATAAAAGGAAATCTGATAAAGCAACCTGCCCGAAACGACCTCAAACTCTCATTTAAAGCATCAGCTGTTTTTATTCATGCTTTTTCCTCTCCACTGGTCCTCTGTGAGTCTTCTGTTTGACCTCGGTGCCAGGCACAGATTCCAGTCACTGAGCAGTTCCAAACACAAAAATGCCTGAAAAACTTCAATCAGAAATTCAATCCGCACTGCTTTGTTGTCATTTATCCATTGTGAACCCATGGATGGCGAAACTCTCATACTGCGGTCAAGGAAACTACACAATGGAGTTGTTGAGCTGACCTCATCGATGTACAGACCAATTAAATGAACACTTATTCCCGAGTGAGCCTTCGTTATTCTCAGTGTAATCACCGTTATCACCACCCTAACCTGCCCTCAGCAGTAATGACACTCATGTATATTCAGACAATGTCATCAAGACATCAGTAATGCTCCACTGTCACACACACTGTTATTATGCGTGGGGGCGCAGGTGGAGACGGAGTGGTGGCCAGAGGCAGCCGCAGCCGCCGGAGCGAATGAGTGAATGAGTGAAATCAGGAATGAATAATTAGAGGTGAGAAGAGTCAGAAGGTAAAAGACTGAAAAGAAAGAAAGAACGTTTTAAATAAAATATGGAAGATTTACGATTTAATCAAACTGACAAAAGGATATAGTCTTTGTCTGTGCATCATGCATTCGTAACACATACACACATATTGTGTTGTGCCGTCACTACTTTAGTTCTGCGATGTTGCTCCATATGAGTGAAAATGCCCTTCGATCCATCTAAACACCAGAATAAGAGGAAAGTCGCAGCATTCTCTCCGCCCCAGTATAAAATGGATAATCGTAACTCAGAGGAAATTAAAGTCTGGACTCCGGAACACCGAAGAGACGAAGCAATTGCTTGTTTTGATCCTCCATTACAATGTGAAATCTGTCGGCATAGAGCCTCACAAAAAACAGGCTGATACGAACCCTAGAGAAGAATTACGTGTGTGCGTGTGTGTGTGTGTGTGTGTGTCTGTTTCAAGCAACAACATGAAGAAAATCCTAACGTGATCACATCAGTCAGGAGTGTGTAATGCAAGTGTAAAATGTGTGAAAGCTAGTATGCATGAATTTAACCCTTTAACCTTCGCTGCCCCGCACACTATCGGCACATAAACAAGGCTGATCAATCTCTATTTACATCCCAACGTGTGTGAGGTCAAGTATCGAACATGTGGGTCAATGGATGTAAGTGGTTTTTGTGTTTGTGTGTAATTCCATCTGACCTCCATGTCTCTTATTAAGCTCTGATTCTTGCTGTCTTGTAGTTTCTTACCCGCTGACATGGCACATACCAGAAGTGCTTTATCAACTTGTAGAAAGTTTTTTATGAAAAAAGAAATGGGATCTGATATTCTTTGATCCATTTATTCATTTTTGGGTCACTGTCGGATGTGGAAATCACTCTCAAAGCTGCAGAAGAGTGCTTTGCAAATCCCAAAAGGGTGTGTGTGTGTGTGTGTGTGTGTGTGCGCGTTTCCAGAAATAAACACAGCTTAAAAAGAATGGATAAATAAATAAACACACCACACACTCCACTATCTCCAGAGTCTCGTCCACGACTTTCTTCTAGCTAGACATAATGTATTTCTGTCCAGCATCTGGCAATCTTACAGTTGGCTTTGTTTTACTCTACTGTTATCATTTTAAAATCATTTACAATTTCATTCTGAGTCTGACTATTGGTTCTGTGAAAGAGGTTTCAAATCAAATATAAAATATAAAATATCATACTCCACCGTTAGGCAGGCTTGTCTGTCAGAGTGGATTTCCTGATTTATTTGCAACTCAATGGGATGTGACATGTCTGACCACAGCTGCTATTTCATCTGTTTGCAGTTGAACATAAATATCTCACTGCTGCTGCACCACCACTGGCTCTGCATCAACAGACAATGAAGGGATGTCAATGGAAATGCACAGTGCATGCAGATGTGAATAATGCTAAAAGCTGGCAGCAAATTATAATAAAAAAGGGAAGGGGAGGGAGGTTCAGCATTCAAGCTGTGTGTGTGTGTGTGTGTGTGTGTGTGTGTGTGTGTGTGTGTGTGTGTGTGTGTGTGTGTGTGTGTGTGTGTGTGTGTGTGTGTGTGTGTGTGTGTGTGTCAATGTTCCTGTAGAGAGAGCAGCAGCCACTGAGCCTCAGCAGATAAAATGAAACTCTTTTAGCTGGCTGATAGTGGAAATTGTGGAGAAGCAAGGATGTCAGAGGAAGGTGTGTATCTATTAAGGCTATGAAATCAGTCTAATGTCTAATAAAAAGTCTAATAAAAAGTCAAAACGTCCACACTGATAACTGTTATGTTTTCATTCCTCCCACTTAATGCAGACTAATGCATGCCTGACCATGAGTTCATCACGTTACACCTCCTGCTCCTGTTATCTTGGGTGCTTAAGTATTCTGTTCTTCCATCTGTTAAAAAAAGAACTTGTGCTGCCAAACTACTGTCCTCTTTAGACAAATTGAGTTGATGTTGGTTTGTTTGCCAGTGCCAAGAAAATAAAGCAAGTAGAGAGAGAGAGAGACAGAGATTTCCATCACATATAGGGTATTTTGTCCAGTGTCACGGCAGAAACAATCTCTCTCTCTCTCTCTCTTTCTTTCTCCCGCTCTCTCTCTCCCTGTCAGTTAAATTCTAAGACCTTACTTCTCTTTCTGTCTCACTTGTCCCCCTTATCTGGTTTTCTGTAGACTAACTCACATTTCAGTTTAAGTGATGGACATGTTTCTGGACTTCTCAGTTCCTCGGGCAGGTATGAGGGAGTGACTGCTGCAGTCTAGTCTGCGCTTGAGGCTTGTAAAGCTTTTGTATTCACATAAAATATTCAAATTCATTATTAAAAAAATACAAATATAATTGTGTGACTGATTTGTTAATTACTCCAACTGTTCAGCACCGTGTCCTTTATAATTGCTTTGATTTGTTTTTAATATCGCTCAAATTAGATTTGTTTTATGGAAATCAGTGTCGCGTATGTATCTGTCAATAACTCTCTACCTTTTTATTCCAAATATGTATCTAAACTTCTCACACTTCAATACAGCCAATGCTTTACAAATTTACATATTTCATCAAAGTGTGACATCCAGACACAGAAGTACTGCAGTGTTAAAAAGCAGAATGTATCAAGGGCCATAATGATGATATAATGCCTAAAACAGTAGACCAAGCAATAAAATGCACTGGCAAAAGAAAACACAAGCGCAGTTAAAGTTAAGGATAAGTCTTAGAGGGGAACTTCAAAAACGATGCCGACTTTCAAGTTGCATGTGGGAAGCCAATAAAAGCCAGTTTTCCCTTTGACATCAGTCTGGATGATAGATGCGGGTTATTTGCTGTGCCGATACAAAAACTATAAAGTTCTGCGCTTGAAATCGTTCCTCCATGCAGTCAAGCGAGGCTGTATTTCTAACGTCTCGGCTGCTTTTAATAAAAACCTTGATCTTATGCTTTTTAAAGTTTTCTACCATCGTTTGTTGCTGGTTATGTTTCTTTGGTGCTGAATATTTTTAAAGTTTCCCCAGCAGCACCAAGTCCTTTGCTCAGAAATCTCCATATCATTAAGAGTGAGACTTGAGTCTTTGATGTAAAAAGTGGAAGTGCCCTGCGACATGCACTCCATCTAATAATGGTTAATAAAGGATTTGGGTAGTTTACTGACAGGTTCTGGTTATTAATTCAAAATCTGACTAACACTTGAGTGGATAAATGAATTACTGTGTGTTCTACCCAAATTAGGACACAATACCTTAAACAGGATCACTACACATCTGATTATGTTTCTGCTGTCCTGCTTCATTTGTCTCATTCTCTCTCTCTTCACTTGCTAAATGCTGCTGTCCCTGTTTCCCTCCTTGTCTTCTGTCCTCTGAAGCTGTCAGACAGCCAGCTCATGTTGCGTTGCCTTCCAGGTTTTTGTCTGTAATCATCCTCTCTCTGAGCTTCTAATGAAAGACACAGCAAGGATCCAGTCTCCAGTAGTGATGGGTCGTTCGCGAATGAGCCGGCTCTAAGACTCGGCTCTTTGAAGTGAACGACGGGACTCGGCTCCTGTTTGGGAGCCATTCATTTTTTTTACTTAGTTCACTTTTTTTTTTTTTTTCTGTTAAAGCCGCATGTGATTGGTCAAGATATGTGTGGGAGGGGAGGTCTGAAGCGCACACAAATTGTAAAGCAGGTTCACTCCCGTAGTGCTGCTCACTGCATGGTGTGTCTGTGACACCCAGTTGATGTTATTAACATTAAGATGTAGTTATTTGTAGTAATATTGTTGTTATTATTATAATAGCTGGTGGCACCATAAGAAAGAATGTGTGGGCTGTGAATACTATCCTTGCCTGCCACACGGTACGTGTTAAAAGAACCAGGAGCACAAAAGTCTAGATTGCTACCAGGGGATTGGAAAGTAGAAGAAAAGAAAAAAAAACTCTACTCCGCATCCTTCCTGCGCATACCCGGAAATGACTACTGCGCAACTTTTCTGTGCATATCCGGAAATGGCTACATCCGGGTATGCGCAGAAAAGTTGCACACGTAAAATCTGATAATGTGTTAACATTGATATAGCCATGGCAATCAAGTAAGGTTGGAGCCCAATGCACTCAGACTCGACGTGATGAAGCTAAGCCCTTCAGCAAATCCTCCGAGGCCTCAATCCGCATAAACATGGACAAACATTAGGATTCACCCCAAACAAATTGACTGTGCCAGTACCTCTTAATCACAGTGTGGCCACGGCTGCCAGTGTTTGGCAGAAATCGCATAAGCTTGCTCTTAAATAGACTTGATAATCAGCAAGTTTGCTTCATTGAAAAAAAAAAAAAAACAGCTCAGTTTTGACGGGTTTATCAGTGAGAGATGTCTTTCCCGTGTGCAGTCAGTTTTTGACAGCACACAGGTACGCTAAGGTAAGCCCCTTCAAAAATGAGACGGTTTTGTTGAGGTCACTGTCGCCGTTGTTGCAGTTGCCTCTCGCCACATTTAAACTCCAAAACTACACACCATCGCTCTTTAATATCCTTGACATAAACTTGATTAAGGGTCTACATGGAAGGAGGAACACACAGGTCTAGCAGCAGCTGATTCTTATTATTATCCATTCAATTTAGCTGCACTACGAAATAGAAAAATTACTGTGACGCAATATTTACTTTATTTATTTACGTACTAGTAGTGAAACCACACACACGCACTTATAAACAGTCAAGAAGTGAGATCCTTATGGCTCTGCTCTCTGTGAAACTGCAACAATGGGACTTGATAACCAGCCTGATGTGATGAGTAAACGCAGAAATATATAAAAAATGACATGCTGAAGTAATGATTAGAAAGAATGAATGAAGTAAATTCAACTTAGATAAAATAAGAACGTAATTATCAGATGAAATGTTGAAATAATGAAGTTTAATAAGGAGATGGGTGTGTGTGAACTGAGCCACTTCTGCTACCTCAAGCAGTTGTCTAGAAGTGTGTTCTGACAAAATGACAAAAAAGCAGCATGGGCGATATTCAGAGGGCTGTAAAATCAAGGACAGACAGACAGGGATTGAGAGATAATCATTCAGCATTCCAGTGAAAATCCTTCACTGGCACCGGCAAGGGATCGCACAGCAAAGTAAAAGCTCACAAGCCACAGCACAAACCGATATCATGACAGCCATGTTAGTTTTATCATTCATATGACTTTGTGCGCTCCTGCTGTCTCTCAGCGGGCTTCCACGTGCAATTACACTATCATTTCATTTAACTGCTCACTGCAGGTCTGTGCAGTGCCAATCATAATAGTATTAAAAGTGGTTTAGAGCAGGATTTTGTTAAAAGAGACTGTGTATTTTACTGTATCGTGTTCAAGTCAGTCAAGTCTGAAGAACAAAAGTCTCCCACATTGATCTCTTACAACCCCAACAAGCCTATTTAACACAATAGTTAACCTTCTGTTGCACAGTATTTTAACTGTAGTTTCTCTCCATCCTGTAGCAAAGACCTTACACTTAGATTTCTTGTTAAGACACAAAACTGCACAAAAAGCAACAACGCTGAATCATCAGTGGTGAACTCCTAAATATGATATCCAGTAATATATTTAAGATAATTTGATGATACAATAAAAACAAAAAAAGGGAGAAATATAGAATATATTTCCAGTTAGTCTTCTATGAGGTGCTGGGTTTGTATCCACTGTGTGCTCCAGTTACCTCGCGCTGTCCAAAGGTGTGAGTGAATGAGTCTGTCGGTCCTGTTGTGCTAATTAAAACCTGTCGGTCTGTCAGGCAGTGATGGACTGGTGGTGCTCTATTCAGGTGTACCCTGACACTTGCCAACTAAATTCTGGAATAGGTTCCATTCCCCTGTGACTCTGCACAGGATAAGTCAAAGTGGAGAATGTGCAGATGTGGTTTTATGCGTTATCGTTGAGTCTGAGGTTGATATTGCAGCTGCTAGGCTCTCATAACAACTGACATCAGCGGAGACATGAATATGGAGAAGCTCCATGCACCCTCAAGCAAAACATCGCAGCATCAACTCATCTGGGTCACACCAATAGAGGCTTCTGTCACTAGAGACTGATACATAGAGAATAAAGAGAGAATAAACTCGGCGGGTCTTTACTCCGAGTTTGAAAAGCCACCTTGTAGCCAAGAGGTTTTTTTTGTGTCTTTCAGAACTCGTTCAGGACTCAGAGAAAAGGAGCTGTCGAGCATAACAGGCAGCGCTACGAGTGCAGCGTCTCCACAGACAAATGGTGCCACTCTGGTGTCATACGCTCAGGCTTTTCTGCTGTAACATATATAATACCTTTCTTTCACGAGGCCACAGAGTTGCATAATACTTCTTTTCTATTTTCATGCAGCAATAAATGACGAGGATAACCTGTTCAGAGTGCAGCATCCAATAAGCTTCTGAGGCGTAAGTGTATGTTTGTGAGAGTGAGAAAGATGGAAAGTCTTAAGAGTGTTGGGATGGTAAAATAGAGCTGGAGAACTGGACTCCATTTTGGCCCCATGGGTTAAAAGTTGGCTGATAATGTGTTGTTTTAAATGTTCTCATAATAAGACCAGGCCATGAAGCTTTGCAAAGATATTGTTTCAAAATGGGTCAGTTTTTACACCAAACAGGCTTAAACCAACTACAATAGAAGAATTCCTATTACTACAGATATTATGTATTCAACTCAGGTGTGGAAAAAGCCCAAAGTTGAGTTCAAACCCGGCCAGCCTTCACTGATGTAAATGAATAATTTCTTAAATGAATTGGTCGTGGCCCACGGGATAAGTTTTGGCCAGTGGGAGAATACTTGTGACTTTAAGATTAAACAATGATGGCTGCCTTCAGACACACAACTTCCATTACTACTTGCAAGAAAAGGGTTTGCTGGGGGGGCCTGGAGCTTATTTCAGCCGTCACTCAGCAAGATGCGGATAGATGGGCTGTCTAACTCAAGGCTGACACACACAGAGACAGACAACTGATTACTACTCTCGTTCACACCTACGGCCAATTTCGATTCTCCAATTCACCCAAGCTGCATGCGTTTGAGAAGAAAAGAAAAGTGAAGTGCTCAATTATCCACTGATTGACATTTGGCTCAAGAACTGCAGATCGCATTGCAAGCAAGTACTGTGTAAGTCAATGATATCTCCAAGCTGCGCCGTGAACCTCTATTAATAGCTGAAAAATTCAATACTTTCAACAAATCTTTTAGCCGGATTGTGAAGTCAAACTCCACAAAGAAAGATGAAGGGCTGAGTCACTATCCTGCTGACACGCTAAATGAAATTTACATCCACAGCCAGACAAATCCTCGTAAAAATCATCAGATGAGACGTCCTTGAAGGTAAATAAATAAAATATCTGGCGGAGTCTGGATACTGATTCAATATGGCTCATAATATTCTGGCATGTGTAAATGTATGAAGTCATTCCACTGCAATATGTAAAATAAGTGTTTGCTCTGCCCTTGGTGTTATACATGACTAAGTGTGCAGCTTTAATTGTCTGTTAACAGCCTTTGACCTTTCCTGTTGTGCTAATTAAAACCCGTGATAGCGACTCTGTAATTTCAGGGCAAACCCATCTGAGAAGCACAGATGAAACAACCGGGCCGGGCTGTACTTGGTGAGCAAGGCTCTGCAGTAAAGTCGTTTTCTAATTATATGCAGCAGATAGAAATTAGTGTTATAGTTTGGATTAAAAAGGATTCACATTTTTAAGTCATAAACAAAGACGTATTTTGCATCGTATACCATTTTTTGGTTTTGCCATGATGAGATGATTACGATCCCATACACTCATTTAATGACTTTGCTTGTCCTCTTTAGATTCCACTGAGCTGTGGTCTCCTTATCCCTGCCTGAGGTCCTCACAGGTCCAGCCAGAACCAGATTGAGGCCTGATCCCAAATTATATATTCTGTCTCATAATGTCCCATCCCGTCCCGTCGTCTCCCATGTGTGGGTCTGTTTGTCTGAAGTAGCAGACTCCCTATCAGCTCTGATCATGTAGTGCATCATCATCACAGCAGGACCAAATATGCTTTGCAGAGCGCAAACTCCACTCTGCGATCGCATCTAAGTACGTCAAAGATGTGTGCTGTAAATGATAATTGCTTTAACTCACAAATATTAAATTGGAGATCATTATAATTATCTTATTATCACCCAGTTGCTTTCAGAATATTTTACCGTTGGTGCAGGAGAATAAAATTGATTGTTCGATAGTTCAATTATTCCTACAAATTAGCCTATTCTTTAAATGAGTTTATACTGTATATTGTATTGTAGTTAAGCTGATTATTTGTACACGTATTGTTGATACTGCCGTGCACTGCTGATACAGGATCCCCTACATTTTGGTTCAGTTCTCTGCAGGTTTCACAAAGACCTTAAATCTCTGCTTTCTGTGTGCCTTTATGATATACTTTCATTAATCCAAGCCTTTCAATTAGAATTCATTATGCACAATATATACACAATTTATGATTCAAACTGCTCAGGGAAACGAAGTCAGCTATTGCTTTTTTACCTTCGGCCTTTTCTGTTCTGCTCACCTCAATGACAAATCGTGGCTGTGCTGCAGGGTGCAGGAATGCATGAGGGAGACTTCTTGAAACCCTGCCAATGGGCTGCATAATATCCATTTTAAACACACAAAAGGTACCGTGACTAATCATGGGAATAGATCTGGGAACAAAGCCTGATTCTCACACTAATGTATACCCAATGCTCCTAAAAATTCACAAGGACACACAAAAACGGGTTGAACTTTTGGATAAGCCTGCGCAAAAATCAGCCAATTACATTTGTACATGAGAAGAAATATGTGAAAGCTGACAGATGAAGCGCTCAAGAGATTACTCTTATCCCACTTCCTTCAAGCTGTTATGTACGTGGTTACTACAATACTCCAGGATGTTTACAGCACTCTCATCTTTACTAAGACCACAAGAACATACCAAACCACAGAGTGCCAACATTTACCAGAATCCATTCTTGCGACCTGGGGCACACATTAATTTCCCATCATCTCATTACACTTTAAAATGAGCACTTTTCCATTTCCGATCATCACTAGGCTAAACTCTCCCCTAACTCAAATCGCCTGCTTGTGCTTGTGGGAGAACGAAGCCAATTCTTGCCTTGCATAATGGATTTTAAAGCCCAGGCCCCAGACCTACAGAGGCCCGGAAACCAGGTCAGCACACGTACAGGCTTGTGAAGAGAACCACGCATTGGGAAAAGGAAGGAAGTTGAAAGCTGAAAATATGCATATTTAATTAAATGTATGGAGACGTAACAATTAAAAATGTAAAGCTGATGATGATCATCCCCTAGTTTGGTTTACTTGATTTCATTATTTGCATAGTTGGGGTATTATTATGAGCTGTGATGCCAACGTCATATTTTCAACTCACTTCACACACTTGTCATAGAGAACATTATTTTACAAGTGTTTTTAAGTCATGGCAGTGTACTTTTATCTCCCTCCTTGTAAACACATACTGTACATCATTCATGTGTCTGACAGCTCGGTGGCACTGCTATTTTTCACCCTGGCAGTTTGGAGGGCAGCTGACAGCCAGTGACTGTGTGTGAAGGAAGGTCCGCGGTCTTTAATCACAGCCTGAGGGAAATATTAGAAGGGAATTACACCCATCATCACAGTGGGAGCTTGACACTTCTGAGTCATGGAGGTAAAAGACCTGACAGGGGCTGAAGAATGGCACAAATGGCTGATTGCATGTCTGACACACAAAGTTTCATATTTCTGTGCAAACTGTGTGTTTCACTGAGAGGTGAAATAAGAGCCAATGTACAGGTGATGTGAATAAAAGCTTGAGGGGACAGACAGCTGGAAAGGGCACATCCCCGCCTGAGACGAAGACAGAACTCTGGGCAGATTCTGCCAAGTGCAGCAGTATTTGGGATTAGCAAGAAATGGGGTGGACAGAAAAAGGGACCTGGCAGAGAAAAGAAATACTCTCTCTCTCTCACACACACACACACACACACACACACACACACACACACACACACACACATTTCACCACAGGCAAAAGGAAGCCCCCACATCCTGTAGCGCGCACACACACTTGCTGTGTGTGCTTGAATTAATGTAGCCAAAGAAGAAATTGTACATACATGAACAAACTAACCACACATAGAATCTATCTGTGGTTCTGCCATACACATCCACAAGCACAATTACAACTCATCTGCCTCTGATTAGTCTAAAAACAAACACAGTGGTCACACACTTGTTGCCAAGCAACAGCAATGCTTGCCTGATCGGTAGGGTCTAAAATGCAGAAGGAAGTCACGAGACAGACAGGAAAACAGCTAGAGGGGCTAGGGAATGGGTAGAGGAGAGGAGGAGGAGAGGAGAAGGAGAGGAGGAGAGAAGAGGCAGCAGTGTGGAAAGGCTTCAGGCTGGCCAAGAAATGTCAGCCAAGACTTCACCATCTAAGACACACACACACACACACACACACACAGGGTCATCACAGACATCAGGAGGCATCAGTGTAGAATGTGTGGATGCCAATACGTCACCTCACTCAATGCTTCTTGTATTGTTCTATATTGTTCTATAAATACAGGTTAAAATTAATAAATAAATACAGTATATGACATTTTTTTAAATCATACTAGATTTAATTTTCCAGTAGCCCAAGTCAACCTGTGATCGCACCTCATCCATCCGTTGTGCTTGGGCTAATTGCAGCACTATATCCAGCACAGCATGCAGTCACCAAAGCAAATGTAGTTCGGCTAATTTTTTGGAAGTGAAGCAATTGTTTTTAAATGAATTCAATTTCGTTACGGCACGTTGGCCAGCTGCGGCTCCTCTGTGGTGACAGACAGCGCAGCAAAGTTAATACAAGCAAGCAACACAGCAGTACGAGCCAAATTACATCTGCTTTGGCTGTGCTAAAGGCCATGCCAAAGCAGTGTGTGCACCAAGCCAGCACACCTGATACACAGTGTCACATCTAACCAAGCGGCTCATGTAAAGACTCCGTGTAGGTGTTTGTCAAAGGAAACACAGCAATACCAAGCAGTTTCAGTCCAGCTAGAACATGTGTCTGCTTTATGCAACACATTTTACAGCATCTATTAAATATACAGTAATTGCTCTAGTATTCTGGGGGCACAGAACCGACACACACACACATCACATCCCCTCAATGCTCCTTTCAACCTGGCAGCGAAAACCCCAAAACCTGCACTCTCCACTACAAACTTGACTCTGACTCTCACGCTCAAGATATAACAAGCTGGATCTCAAAAGTCACAGCCAGTGATGTGAATTCATGAACATCTGCTGCCTGCTGCCATCCTGCTCAGGGCTTGATTTACATGCAGCCAGTTTGGGTTAAACCTCATACTGACATAGTGTAGGAATACATTTACACACAAGCATGCATGCCATAGTAGGTCATATACATCAAACAGTGTTTTGGGGTTTGTTGCTTTGTAATAATGCAGATTATTAGTGACACTAAAACACTTCCAGGCTCACATTACTGACTCACTGTCTTCATACACACACTCATGTTGACATACTCATGCTGACAGCTTAGCAGGAGAATCTTAATACTCCCTGTTTGGGTGTTTTGATGCGTCAATGCCCTATAGCAGATGTTATGCAACTGGGAAGACCTCTGACCTTCTTCACGTTATCTTCATCAATTCACCAACAACTTCTTTCTCTTAACTTCTATCCAATGATGGCATATGGCAAAAGATTACTCATAATAAGCATTTGCAACTGAGTCACACAGTGGTCGTTAGCTCCATTATGGAGATTGTTTCTGTGGTGGTTTGTTTGTTGGTATAATTTTGTTTGTTAGTAGCAATTTTCAGGAAATTTTCAGGTTGGACATGATCCAGGAAAGAACCCACTCAATTTTGGTTGTCATCTGGAATTGGATCCATTGTTTTTCCACTTTTTTTACCATTATGAGATTTCGCAACCTATTGAATTATTTCTTTGAAATCAAAAAAGAGATAACCAGAGGTGAGGTGAGTCATCTTGAGCCCCTCTAGTTTATGAAATGGTGCACTGAGGCTTTGCACCTGCAAAATAATGTGGCACATGCTGATATGATACTATATCTACTGATGCAATATGAATTACATTAATTCAAATAGTCCTGTGTACCTCACTGAGGACCTCACCTCACCTGACTGAGTGTGTCAATAATACAACGAACACACTGGTTGACCTTCATGTTGTATGCGCAGCTTGTTTTTGCAATCCTTCTGAGGCATTCAAGATGTGTATTTGTGTGTTTCTGTTTCCTCTTCATAGTGTACAGCTGAGAACATTGGATCTCATTGGTTTGCTCACAAGGACATCAAATCCTGAGCAAATTGCTTCAAAGTTGGATTCTGACATCAAACACTTACTCTAAACTGAAGGGGCCAACACCTGCTCTCAGTTTATCTTTAAGTCTGTTTATCTGAAGCTCCACTCTCACTTTCTACAGTAGAGCTGTAAGCGGAGCGGAACACTGTGGACACATCAAGATGAGGGACTTTCAATTAAGCGAGGTTTACTCAGTCACTTCACTGCGTCTGGTCTCAAACACTCCCCTCACCTCCTCTGAAATGCCCGCCAATGCACGTAGGCTGAAGTGTTGCAGTGTTGTTGGGTCATTCCACTAGACGGCTCTCAATTCTTGGAAATGGACAAGCTATTTGTCAGCTATATAAAGTGTTATTTTCCTCCAGAATGCTCAAATCAAGCCGCAAGCTGTGGGTTGAGAGTCACAAAGGCCAGTTGTATAATGCACTCTGAGTCCTCCAACTCTGGCTCATGCTTCCTTTTGCTGAAAGCATTGAGGCACTTTGCCCCGAGTAATTTCACCTCACTGACAGCAAGTCACCATGCTCGGTCTGGTAGACATCAATGAATTTTCAGTATGGCTGTTTAGCAGTCTTGAGACAATACAAATTATGAACAACCTTTTTTCACGATGTTTTGCATTTCGTTATTTCAGAGACTTCAAGACCAGACGTGTCCTCCTTTGGGTCATCTGTCAAGTCTGAGCTTCAGGGGTGCATACTCTCAGGGGTGCTTACACTCATACTCTCCCTCTCTCCCTCTCCCTCTCTCCATGCCTCCCTCCCTCCCAACACATTTAAGATACATATTAAGCAACCAACAATTTGATACAATGCAATTTAGCCCATTAGATAAGAATATATTACAATTTCCAGGGTGACTACAATTTTAATTAAATGTTGCCAATGATTGATACAAATTGATGCCAACTTGCTCGTTATAAAGTCATGAAGTAATATGTGGAAAGGTTTAACAAACAGCTTTTTTAATTGTGTGTTTAGAAGAATGCTGGACACAATCGAAAGAGCAATACTCAACCATTACAAGATTCTATTGAAGGTAAATAAGCATATATATCCTATAACTGACATAGATATGCTTCCTGTGTGTGTGTGTGTGTGTGTGTATGTGTGTGTGTGTGTGTGTGTGTGTGTGTGTGTGTGTGTTTGATGGGAACAGGCAGGCACAGGCAATCAGAGAGGGGATGTGCGAAGAGGAGAAACGACACAATAGTACCAGACTAGATATGCAAGTCAAAACAAGTTTTGCTTGATCAGATATGTCAAAAAAGATGATGATTTGTACTAATTTGACGTTTTTCCAACCGCTAACTTTAATCACCCTGTATTAATTAACAGGAGCTAGTTAGTTGATTGCCGTTTGCTTTGTGCCTGCTAAAATAAAGACTATAAGCTGTAATTAAAGTCAAAACCTCTGTGTTACTTAGTATAAGAGTAATGTTAGTAAAGAAGAGAGCCTGTCCTTATTGATGAAATATGATCAGATACTGTGTGTCAGAATCAGGTTCCTTAAGAAATGGTTCTCTTAAAGGTTAGTTTGGACTTACCAAAATAAACATTCCCTTAGCATCAGAAGTATATTTGGTGTTTGAACTCTCTTCTCACACATATAAGAAAGATAAGAGAGCAGAGCACATCACTTCGTCCTCACATCACTGATCTGTCTGCCTGTGTGTCAGAGGATGGATTTGAAAATACTCTAACTGGTCTGTAAAGCTCTGCATGGTTTAGGACCAAAATATATCTCTGACATGATTCTGTGGTATGAACCCTCCAGACATCTCTGGTCGTCTGGTTCTGGTTGTTCTGCTGTTCAATTCTGGAACAAACGTCCAGAAGATCTCTTTAAAACCAGCTATACAACTTTTCTTCATAGTCCATTTGCCTTGATATGTTATTTTATTTATCATTATTTATATTTTTTATTTTATCTTATTTTACTCATCATCTTTAAAAGTAGTTTTTTTGCTCCTATTTTGTTTTCAATGTTGTTTTAATGCATTCTTTCTGGAATAAAGCACTGATCTGTGCTGTATGAATACATTTGCCTTACTCACAGTTGCGCTTGCTCTGCTTCATGCTGTGTACTTTGATCTGCATACTGTGTGTCTGTGATGCTCTTTGTTGTGCTCGACAGTGAATGTGTAATATACCTCGCCTGTTCTGTTTGCTCTTGTTTTTGTGTGCTGTCTCTACATATATATTTTGCTTGATATTTTATTTCCTCTATTACTTTTAAGGATGCCTATTGCAAACTTGTAACTGCAAGATGACCTTAGGCCAGGGACTACTCACTGCTAGGCTACAGATCAGAATGAGCCTATTGGCTAACTTTGCCTTTTCTTTAATTACTAGGTACTTTCTCTGACAAATAAACCTAAAAAACAAGAAAAAAAAGAAAAGGGAAATTTCTGTCCTAACCCTGGAGGTGCAATCAATGTGTCACATAAGACATGAGCACACACCCACACACTGCCTGATGGTTGGTCATTTGTCACACATATGCCTGGAAGCATCAGAGGTTTCGCATTGGAGATGTTGGCTGCTAAGAGGCAAAACAATGTCAACTGCTCTCAATCCAAATGCAGGAGGATTAGTTTGGAGAACTCCAACAGAGAGACAATGATGTTGTAATGATTTCCACAGGTAGTAAACAGCTGGGAGGGAGATCCTGAACAGTACTATCTTGTGAAGATGAGACTGGAGACTTGTAGAGTTTAATGAACACCATGAGATTGACCATAATACTACAATACATCTCCCTTCCAGATACACAGTTTGAAAGCAGGAAATGGGGCATCATTTATTTCCTGATCTATGTGTCGGTTTCCAGCGTAGCTACAGGGAAAAATGTACTCTGTCGTTTCTCTCCTGCCGCGCTCACCAAACATGAAAACACAAGAGGTTGAGCCGTTAATGTTAACTCTTCTCTAATGAGAGCATTTCACTAATGAGTGTGACAGCATCCACTCTGGGAGATGTTATGGCTGCAAGGTTTTACAGCTCAACTCTACTGCTGCACTTGAATACGGACTAAAATTCCATCCCACATGAAAACTCATTACTACCAAACACAGACTGCACAGTGACACAAACAACACTGTTCTCTTTGGTGAAAAAAAATGCATATATCTTATTGGAATTTCTCAGAGAGCCTGAACATAAATCATAACAAAAAGGCGATGCTGAAACTATTGCAGCAATTGTTGGGTTATAGTTGTGTGATGACTTATATTCTTGACCTAAGGAAACAAGCAAAGGCTGAATTTTCGTTTATTAAAATGCTGTCTTCCCCTCAAACCATAAATCCCTATCATATGGCCCTGCATGTAATTAATAATTAATTTCTACCTCAACTAACCCTCATTTGTTTGATTGTCAGCAGGATATCTGAACAGACAGATTTTGATTAGATTGGATTGGATTAGGTCTCAAACGATTTGATCAGGATCTGGTGGCTTCAAATATCTGATCATACAGGGGTCATGTGTTGTTCACTGACAAATGAGGCAAGAAACAGCATAATAATGTGGGTTTTTTTTACAGATATAGATCCAGAACAACATGGAGTCACTGAACAATACATTTACACAATCAAATATTTGTCCACGTCTGATTTTAAGGTAATGATTGTTAAGGTCGGACTCTGGATTGGATTATTGTTATGCTCTGCTATGTACTCTCGACATCTATCTTGCCTGTAATGTGGTGTATCCGTTCCATGTGATGCTTTATCTGATCTAAAACATCTAGTAACAATGATCCCATTACACTAAACAGTTTCCACAAAATTTGCACATCAGAGAAACATTCCCTGACTGTCTCTATTACCTTGAAAGGTCATATTGACTCCCAGTTTATCAGCTCTGCACTCAGCAGCGTGGAGCCGCTCATGTAAACACAGGAAACTGCAGGGAAGAAGCACTGATGTTTCTCTATCTTGCTATCTGGCTCTTTGTTTCTGGCCACAGGCTTCTATCAGACTCACATTTTACATCTGTCTGGCCATTTTGGCAACACAGAATGTCTTTTTCCCGTCTATAAAATGTAATCGTTATATTCCTGTCTCTTTCCTCCCACGACTCTCTCTTTCTCACGACTCGCCCTTCCATTGCACAAACATACACAACCTCAGACAGCTCACACACGCACTGGGGAATCAGCATTAAGTCCTCTGTGTATATTCAGGGGAGGCTGAGACGTGAGAAGAGAAGGCTGTGTTTGACAAACGTAAAGGAGGGTGCATACACACACAGACTCAGACACCAGCACAGATATGAACACAGTCACACCTACACACACAACCTATTGACCATTTACATAATCAGCATCTTGGGACTGGCTTAGGGGAATGTTTACTGAGGCTTAACCAAAGTTAAGCACTGGCTTTGGCGATTCCTCCAAGCAACGATCAATCTCAGCGCCGCTCAGCTCTAATCACACTCAGCAGCCACTACAGTGGAGTTAAGGTGACTGAAAAGTGTGAAAGGGCTTCTCTCCAAAATGAGCAGCTAATTAATTAACTTCACCACATCAGCCACTTCAGATCAATGTGTCTGTCGCTGCTGCTGTACTTTCACAGATCTTTCAGATTTGCAAGACACTGCACTCCGCAACAGTCCAATAATGAGCCGCCATGACAGGAAACAACAGGAAACAACAAGCTGATAGCATCTGTCTCAGCTGTGGCTACATTATCATCATAATGCACAGTTGTATTTTGCTCTACAAGCACTGCAGTTAGTACATCAACAATATAACAATATAATATAATGTCATGTTTAAACAATTACTATTGTTTGAATTATTTGATAAAATATTAATTGATATATTTTAAAATAATATGCATGTCTTTTCTGTCCACTCCAGTGATCGCCATGCATCCATGCTTTAATACGCAGGTTTCTGCTTCAAATAAACAAAGTGGTGCATAATTCTGGTAAATTATAGATTATCTTGTTCAACTTAATTATGCATGTTACAGTGCAACATTATTTGATGAACATTCACATTCAGTGGACACGAAAACAATATGACTACTTAATTTAAGTTATAATGTGAATGTTTAAAAGATAAGAAGATAATTATGCCCCATCATGCTTCCTATGATATGGATGCAGTAATATTATGTTATGTTAAAGAAATAAATACAGTGTTTCAATATTGTCTGCCATGCAAGGAAGGCCAAGATAAACCAGAAAACAAATGCCATTTTGGTGAATGTGAGTAAATCTCGCTTCAAATACAGCAAACTTAGCAACCAAATACCAACCATGCCTGAAAAATCATTGTTGCTAAAGTCAAATTCATCTAATGAAGTCTCCGCTTCAGTTAAATGTGTGTGTTTCACTCTCTTACCTTTCTCCACAGTGGTGACGCCCATAGACGGCTGCCCCAGGCTGGCCCGCGTCTCCCACTTGCCCTCGTCGGGGTGGTAGACCTCCACGGACGCGAGCGGAGTCTGCTGCTGATTCATGCCCCCCAGCACCATCACCTGGCCTGCCAATGCCACAGCTGAGGCCCCCGCCCGGGCAGTGGGCAGCGGGGGCAGCTGGCTCCACGTCTGGCTCTCCACATCCATTACCTCGGCACTGTCCAGGGGCATGCCAGTCTCACTGCAGCCCCCCAGCACGTACAGCAGGCCTTCGTGGTAAACAGGTGTGCAGTACACCCTGCGCTGTGACATGGGGGGGAACTGCTCCCAGTACAGGGACTTGACAGGACTCACCGCCATCTCCTGCACAGGCATGTCTCCGGGACCGAGAGGAGGGGACGCACCATCACACCTCGCCGAGGAGGAAGAGGAGGGAGGGGAGATGCGTGAAGGTGGAATCCCTGACAAAGCGAGAGCAAGAGAGGGCAAAGAAACAAGAGAGCGGAGGAGGTTCAGGCTTTTTTTCACAGTTTGAGTAAACACCTGAACCTGAGCGTCCAGAGAGGGACAGAGGGAGTGAATGAGGGGGGAGTGAGGGAGAGAGATAGAGAGAAAGAAAGAGAGAGAGAGGAGGGAGTGTCAAACTCACTCTTCAGCAAGATGTCACGTCTCTCTCTATCCAAATGTTTTATTCATCCAACTGTTGGTGTTTCCGAGCAGTGAAGCCATCTGCCTTTCAATTCCCTCTCTTCCCATCTTTTCCAGCCTTCTTCTTTCTTTCACTGCCTCCCTGCCAGGAGGACATTCGGGTTAATGTCTTGGCTTGAGCATTTTCCTTGGTAAATGATACTTGAAAGGGGTTTCATACTTAATCCTCCAAAAACCTCAATTCAAAACTGGGAGAAAATTTTAAAAAGGGGGGAGCCGGTGGTGGATCAAAGACCAGAGGAAAGAGAAGAACAAGCACTGACCTTCACCAGTGTCCTGATAATCCAAGAAAATGCCTTTGGGCCAGAGAATATCATCCCTTCAAACAAAAGGCAATTATTCAGGGTTTGCGGCCCCACAGTGACGGTTCCACAGTCCCATTTGCACCCCGTTGATCGGGCCAGCAAGGAAAAATCTCCAGGGCTTACTCGGATTTTAAGAAAGGTTTTTCTTCCTTTAATTGAACAAGAACTTCAAATCTCAGGGGGACGTTGTGTGACCTGATGTCAGGCGAGAGACCTTGTTAGCTATGCAGTTTGCAGATTCCAGGTAGCCTCAGAGAAGATGAGGGGCCGTCGGTGAGGCTCTACCTGAAAAATGACAAAACACAGGATTACATGTGGGCTCACATATTCATACAAAGGAGTATAATGACGTTCCTGTGGTGCAGTTTCATCCAATCAACAATTTTCTACAGCCAATTATTGTTGTCTGTGTTTTCTCCGGTAAGCTGCTCCTGTATCTCTGCTGCTGCTGCTGCTGATGATGATGATGATGTGCTCGGCCACCGTCAAGCCAGACAGGCTGCAATGGTTTCTGTTCGCCAACTGTTCCCAAACTGTTTCCCATTCTAGTGCAGATGTACAAGCCAGAGATGTATTATTCCTGATTGAGAGCAGGGATGTGTCCTTAGAATTGTGATTCTCTTTAAGCTTGATGGAGTCAAAATCAGAACTAGATTAAACAAATAAGATGTAGCAACACAGTATCTCTTTAGTCACCCTATTTACTCTGCTGCCCTTATTCTTTACCTACACACACATTTGAATGCACACACACACTTGCACACAGTATGATTCTGCATATTCATAATTAATGATGCCTTCTTCAAAGGTCCAATTTATGGCCTGAGCCCTGAGGAAGCACTGACCTTGAGAGATGAAGGTGACAGGCGAGAGGTTGGTATGTGTGAGTGAATGTTCAGGTTTAACAAAATAATTATATCATCTACTGCAGGGTAATAAAAGCAGTGCATCATTTTGCCTGGTGGTGCAGTGAATCATTGTATTGCACATGAACCATGTAGGGGTTAAATGTGTTGGATTTTGTACTTAATTTATGTGGAAATTTGGCAATGAACATTTTGCATCATTGCCACTAATTAGTAGGTGATTGTATAGTTAACCTTGGCCTTTAAAATATTTGGATAGGCTACAATTGACCAAAAAAGCCAATAGTGTTAACAGTTTAATAATAATAATGAAAGTCATTAAATATAACACCAGGAATTATATTTCCTGAAGCAATGTGGATTCTCCTCTTTCTCTTTTCCATAAACTCTAATACTCTGTCTTACTCTTAGAAGCTGTTAAGCCTCAGTTCAGCCTCTGAGGCACTGTGTGTGTGTGTGTGTGTGTGTGTGTGTGTGTCTGTGTCTGTGTGTGTGTCTGTGTGTGTATGTGTGTGTGTGTGTGTGTGTGTGTGTGTGTGTGCGCGTGAACCAATCACACCGCAGTGACACACCGAGCGGGTGGCCAGGGGCGGTCGAGAATGAAGAGAAATCAAAGATGAGGGAATGTGAATGCGGATCACCAGCCTGATGATGAGTCCCCATCTGTGTGGAAAAATGAGGGCAATATGTGATCCGATACATCCGCCCCAGAGGTCCACTCAGCTTGGGAAAATCTCACAGGGACTTTATACACCGTCTTTTCTGCCATGGGGGGCCTGTGCTGTACACTGATAACAGCGTGATATCGGTTTAATGTCAGCCAGGCAGACAAAAGAAGACACTTAAGATGGAGTGATGGGTCAGAGGTGGATTTTATGCGAGTCCACTTGCAAAAGCAGATTTCTTAAAATCTTCATTGTTGCATTGGAAGTAATATCTATCAAACTATGTGTTGCTGAAGTTGAGACAAAACAGCCACACGGCAGAGCATCTTCATCCCATCCCATGTTTGAAGGTCTGTTTGGTATTGTGTTATTGATCATTTAGCTTATGATTATTATTATTATTTCTTTTACTTTTTTAATAAGTACTCATAGACTGTTGTGTACTGCATAAACAACCGAAGAGGTGGTGAATAATTGCTCCTTGTCCGCCTGGTTTGTATGGGGCTGGCATCGAGAATTTAAAGGTTTTATGATACCAAACTAAAATGCTTTATCACTACTAAGGACAAAAACAGCAGCCAGAGATGCTGTGTATTATTTATCTATTCTCTTCTGTGCTTTTCAAAAGGAATCCCAAATACAGACCTCCTGTTCTGTTACAAAACAAACTCAAAAGCCACAAACATGCTGGGAATTCTACAACATGCTGTATATGGACAAACATGATGCATAATGCTACCGAATTTGGTTAAGGTTCGGGAAATCAAACGGCGTCTATCGTGTTTTTAAAAAAGCCATCAGCTCTCACTGCGGAGGTCAATTATTCCCTGTGAGCCTACAGAGATATTACCATAGATGGCATATGCAAATGTATTAGCTTACAGCTCTGAGTTCATTACAGCAACATATCATGTCTCTCCTCTCACACTCGATCTCTCCATCTCCATGCTGTGCCTGATGATGCCAAAAATAGGTTGACTGCAAGGCTGAAATATTATGATTTGCTAAATTAGCTGTGTGTTCAAGGAGTTATTGCATTTAAGGTCCCGACGGAGCCGTGCCATTACATAACACCTGTAGACTTAGAGTAGTTGTGTCAATGCTCAGCTGTTAGACATTATATCAACTAATAATCAGCTGTGATCAGTGCGATTGCAGCTGTGACGATGACCGAGGCCCCCTGGGGTGCTCTGTTCCTGCGAGCCACACTTGTCGACAGCATTGCAGGCACCAAGCCAAGTCAATTATGACAGCTAATGTAGGGAATCAACGGCATAATGTAAAGCAGGGGTCCCTATTCCCATTGGTGTGCCAATGCATTTAGCCACATCTATGTACCGTATATGATGAACAAAACGTGTAATTTAATTCATCATACTAACATTGGACTATGGTAATGGACACTGGAATAAGACATGACAGACATATTTACACCCAAAACCTAATGTGACAGCTAAATACGACTTAAATAGCAAAGCAGCTGCCAACTCATATGGGTTGAACTGAACTCATCTACCAAAGGTTTAATGGGTACATATTTGATTTTGTTTATGTGAGAAATACATGTCAAAGATAGGATAATGGCTGTTATGATGTAGACCACCATTACCAAAATAAGAACCAAAGTGTAGAATTAGTCACGGGCATTTACTTTAGTTCCGAAATTAATGGGATCAGTCAGAGTGGGACCTCGCAGAAGTCACCCAAGGTCTTCTAATAAGAGAAGAAATGTGCTAATCAGCCTGAATAGCTCCCATAATGCAACAGGACTGGCAGCTATGCACCACCAACGTCCTCCTGGGGACGCTTATCTTCAGACCAACGACATTAAGTTGATGCCTCTGATCGTGACTGCTTTAATAGCTGCAGTGTACAGAATGCCAGCAGAAAGCAAAGTTCAGTTCGGTTGGGAAACTGCATATCAAAATATTGCCTCATATTATAGAAGGAGGACATGCTGCCTTCAGATGGCTCAACAGAAAAACAGCGCACATACAACATGCTAGATTTCCACGTTACATAATAACTTTTCACATTATCTGTTCCATTTGCTATGGGGACTAGTTTTCTTTACATTAAGCACACATTCATAGCCCCTTCTTGTTATAGATCAGTCAGTAGCTCAACAGATCAACAGATTGCTTTACAGTTGGTTCAGACTTTGGTTTGGTTCATGTTCAAATCACAAACAAACTGCTCTAGTGTTCATAAGTGACTGGATCAAGACTAGTTTGTCATAAGGGTTTCAATTTGTTTTTTCTTCATCTCAAGTGCAACTTCTGAGTGAAGCTCCGCCCAAAGGCTCAGGGAGGAGAAAATGGATTGGAGTCAGATTAAGCAGGAATAAACAAACAGGAGCTCCAAACTAGAGCGTGTTGTGTTGTTGTGCCATTAATGAGTGTGAAGTGACCAATAAAGACTAATTATTTTCTGACCTTCATCCAGGCAGTGGCACTTTTAAAAAAAAAGAGTCAGTTCTTGGTATAATTACTTGTGGTATTGAAGGAAATTGGCTTAGGAAACAAAGCTAATCAGCTGGGTGAGATAATTACACTCATCACACAGGCCTGTGACCAAGCAAATGATATACATTTAGAATACTTCACACCACAACGGGACAACACACAAAGATAAATTGCACTCTTGGATTGATATCCCCAGATTTCTCCCCTTTTTGTTGTTGTTTTGTTCTCCCCGTGTCTCCTAGCTGGCTGTGTTTGATTGTTGTCACTCTGTTTGTTATCCCTTTGCCTTAATTCACATGTACATCACACATCCTTGCTCTCTTCATTGTTTTCATTCTCTTATTTGTGTCTTTATCTCTTATTTTATGTGTTGTTTTATTTTCTTCCCTTTTGTATGTATAAAATCATCTCAAATATTGTCCCATAAGTGGATGTTGATTGTAATGCCAGATGCTTTCTTCAATACAAATATTCAGCAAAGAAAAGTCTGTTGTTTTCCAAAAACATTAACAAAACCTATTGGGTTCCCACTTGAGCATGAATGCTATGCCTCATTACAAAAAGACCTCATCAACTCAAATATGGCAACAATGAGCACTGATGGAGAAACCTAGCATGACAAGATTGCCTTTGCAGTGCATTCTTTCAGGATAAAAAAAAGCTCTTAACACCACCCACAGAAAAATACTCAAAATACTACAAAATACTGAGCTGTGCATTTGTTTCTGTTGCCTTTTGCAAAATGGATACTGAAGAACATTTTAAAGTAAAGACGGCTCAGTTTCATGGTGAAAAGACAAAATGTGTGTATTGGCCATTAAATAGGTTAAAGATAGATAAAATTCCGTATGCTACAGCTTTAATAATCATATATGTTGATGCATGTGAGGTAAGGATGAGGATGAAAGTGTAGAGGTGATAGTGATTGTGCTGAGAGGAGAAAGATGATGGAGGCGGCAACCATGGGAACAGGAGGGAAGTTTTGGTGGTGATTGTGGTGGGGGTGATTATTAATAATTGTCTAAAAATCTAAATGCCACTGAACGATGCTCCCTACTGTTCCATGAGTCTTCAGATAGTTACTTCCAACAGTCTGATGGATTAGAGGTGAATTCTTAATAAGTGCTCCTGAATGGTGTGAATTTCAATGGCATCAGGAATATCATCCTGCATACTTTAAATGCAGCTGGGTGCCAGAATGGCTTACTTACAGGCTCTGTATTCTAATTAGGCTGTTCAGACTACATTTTAATTCAACACATTCGCAGGCTCCGTTGAGGATAAAGTGTTATCAACTGGCATTTCAACTTTAGGGAGCATGCCAAGTGGAAATCAATACAGAAAATGAGGGAACATGTTCTGTAAATTGAAGTACTGCTAATCGGCGACTCGACTCAAAATTATCCCCAAAGATGAAGCGCAGTACAAGGTTATTGGAGCGTGGCATGATATAATGAAATGTATCTGCTTTGGGCCTCAAAATACTATCAAATCACATCAATCATGTGAGCATAGGGTTTTTTTTGGAACTCTGCACATTATCCTAAGTATGGATCAGATCCTGTTAGAGCTCTTTAAGATACCTTTGATCTATGAATGGGCTCACAAAAGCTTAAATGGATGATGACACATTTCATGATACTTTAAGGTAATTTATGTCCAAACGAGGTCACTGGCATTGTTATGTGTAATCTGAAGCACTCTGGAGACATTTGATGTTCACTATTTGTCATATGAATGTCTCCAAAACATTCTCTCAGCTACTTCAAACTATGAGGTGACATTGCACAAGCTATTGATATGAGACGACACCAGGAAGTATACTATTGCAATCCATGCAACATACACACTTTCAGGGTAAAATGTCACAGGTGTAGTAAACACTTTCTAAGGCAACGGTGAGCATATTTGTATCTAACTGAACTTGTGACTTGTCGAGTAGCTTTTAAAGCTGTTGATGTGTTCCATGGATCATTGTGCAAAGGTCCACAGGGAGCTGTTCAAAGGCCGACAGACTTCGCAAGTGAATGCAGAATATTTCCAGAATGCTAGAAGTAAAAAACGAGTAAAAATTGCCACAGAATCTCTTCAATTTAGAGATGTAGGATTTGACATTAGCTTGTGATTTTGAATTTGCAGAGATCCAGCTGCTCATCCTTTTTTTGTCCGTTTTAAATGTGCACACTTCGGTCCTCTACAGTTGAATGCCTTTGAACTGCCTCCTGCTTGAAGGTGTTAATGAGAGTAAAGCTCCACAAGTGTAATTTACATTTTGCTTGGCGAGTGTCTCTTGCCCTTTTTGAATAGATAGTGGATGTGATTTATAAATGTAGCACTAAGTGGATATAATGTGATCTGAAGCTTTAATTAATTTTATATTATCAACTGACAAAGCAAAAATGAACAGCACTCAAGGCCCTTTCACAAATGATGGAAAGTCCTCCTTTGTTCCAAGGTCGCAGCATATCTGTCTCCGTCTCTCATCAAACACTCTAATATGTCTCTGCCGGGCTTAAGCCTCCTACACACTGAGTGATTTTTGGGCTGCTGCAGATGAGAGTTAGCTGTTAACAACTGTGAAAGAATTGCATAGAAATCTTTTGACACCGATCACAAAATGTGGAATGTGTTCACACACAGTCATCCAATCTAAAGCTCTATTGAGACAGACTGCAGCAATTTTGTGGCTGTCATATATTCAGGACTGAAATCTCAGAATTTGACTACTGCTATGACATGAGTCTATTAACCAACCAGATGGATGACAAGCTGGTGAAGTATTTTCGCCTGCATTTGTTTTTTTTTCCTGTTGTCATAGTGCTGCGGTAAATTGTTCAATCCGACATGCATCCCACTCAATATCACACGTTTACATTCAAGCGCAGGTCATGAAAAGGAATGTATCATAATCAACTCACACAGCGCGACATGCAAAGAAGTTCAACTGTGTCATTGCTTTGTTTGCAGGAAGCCTTATGACTGCAGGTGACAGCTTTATAACAGAAGAAAATGAAAGAAGTAAAATAAAAACCTGGCATCTTCTTCCTCTGACACATAACAGAGTTAAAGCTTTGTTGTTTACTGATTGTAGCAGCTACTGTTTTAATTATAGAAACAGAGACACGACATACGACAATCACTATATAATCCGTTGCGTGGAACATAAACATTTAAAGACCTCAGCAGATGCCAAGCAATCAGACTATAAGAGCTCGAACAAAACTGTGTCATTCCTTTTCTTGTATGATTTGTAGTAGGTTTATATGTAGGAAGATTTCTCTGTGGCGGCTTGTGTCCAACTCGAGGAAACAAAATCAGCAAACAGTATTTTCTATGGTGAAATACTCAAAATATTGCCATGAAATGCCAGGTTTCTTAACAGTAAGTCATGTAAAATAATAATAATAAAAAAAATATACTTTCCAGGCCTGGGAATGTTTTGGAAATATGAAATATCCCAACTGACTACAATAATGGTCATAATAAAGTCAAGCTTCAGCCCAAGAAGAGAAAACAATGAGAATTTATTTTCTTCCGTTGACTGGAGTGCTTGTCAGTGACTCATCACCGTGCCAGACAAATGCAGTTTTAATAACGGCTTGCGATATGCAGAGGAATATAAATCATGGCTAAAAAAAGAAGCAGGATGTGCTGGTGCGTCACAAGTTGATGTTGATGTTATAAGTTTGTGATTCTTGAAATTGCAGTCCAGGCTTATGCTCGTGCGACAAGTTGAGTTTGCAATTCCGTACTGACAGTAAGGATTGCAACAAAAGTGAGATAAGTGAAGAAAAGTGCCAATTTATTTGACAAATAAATAAAAATATGCATGTGATGTTCTGTAAGTCTCCCTCTGAATGTGTGGAGTTATCGCTTGTGGTTTTGCTAAGCTGAAGTGCAGCACTAACACTTTATGTCTTTCTATGTCCGGTTTGCTGAGGTCGCACCTGTTTATCCTCAGAGAGCGAGTGGAGGAGCGGCAGGCGGCTGTCAGGTAGAATCTCCTGAAGAAGCAAGAATTGACATGTACTAATGGAAACAGATGGAGGCTTTGATGATGGTACATTTGTGCATAACAGAGCAGAAAGTGGGCTGAGAAATGGTCAGGAAAAGGATGAGGACGACATTCAAACAATGCCATCACTTTGTTCCTGTGAATTAAATTGAACACCTCCAGCACACGCCAGCGATGGATGAACGGTGAACGCCGTGCTACAGGCTGTAAAACACAGCACCTCATTAATTCACCTAAAAGGTTACCAAGAGCAGATGCTGCCTTAGAGGTCGGCACAGGCACAAGCAATTCAGTAAATTGAGGCCAAATCATAAGAGCAGGATCGAGCGAGAACACAGCAGTATGGTACCGTTTCATTTCCGTGTCATGCTGGAAGAAAATACCTCACCACTTTGTTTCAATAACAGAGACATAACACGTCATGCTCTGTTAACTACAATTAAGTCATTCTCACATACTGTTAGTGTCACTGGTGTGTATGTAATTTGTCACTCTTTTTGTGTAGAAATGTATCTTGCATGTTAGTGATGGCACTGTTTCTAAATTGAACCATAGGCCCTGTAACATTCATGTTTTTGCATTGAGCTTTATCTCCATAAAATGCTGCCGTTAATATGTTACCTGTCTGGTTAACCTCAGACACACACTCAATGTGCAAGGCCAGAGAGTGTTTGGCCAGTGTCCAATGTGTGTAGCGGCTGGCCAATCACAACAGAGAAACCTGTACATATATCCGACTAAATCAACAACCGCAATGGCACAAATGTATTTTTCATCTTCATTTTTCATTTATCTCCTTTGTGAACAAAGAACAGCACAGCTAAGGCGGTTGACTCCTGCCAAGTGATCTCATCTTAACAGAATGTGTGCCTGCCTCTGAAGACTTCCTGTCCAACAGCAAGTCAAAACTGTTTATGTTTCACTTCCCACAGATCAGAGCTGGAGAGGCACTCTGAGCTCAAACTGTTTAGTGTGTACAGCATAATCACAGCAGCTGCTCTGCCTGCTTTACTTTCTTCTATGAATACTTAGAGGCCTTTTAATTTCATAGTGGCTATTTTATTATGACAGCTGAGTCTCCAAAGCAATTAGCAGCACAGCAAAAGTTCAAAACTCTTGTCCTCCCCCCCTCCTGTTGCTTGCTGCTTCATCTGAAGGTTTGATGCTGCATTTAATCCATAATTCATATTTCTGATGTCTACCTCATTTCCACATCCTCCTATCTTGAGATTTCCGTCTTATTTACATTTCTTTGTGGTCAATAGTTGTGTTTCCATTGACCTGAAATAATACAAAAATGCACAAAACTGGCGATGGCCATTTCTTTACTTAGTATTTGGTTTTTGGTATTTTGTCTGTGAGAAACACGATTTGAGAATGTGAACATTTTCAATTCCCTGAGAGCTGTAGATTGTGGAAAGTCCTCCCTGGTTTTACTTCTGTTCTTAATACTGCAGAATGAGAAAAGCCAAGCCAAATTCCATTAAAATCATTTCACAGAAACACTGCCAATTTGCATTTGAACATTGTTAACTGAGCTAAACTAAACTAAAAATCTGCCTTTGTTTTGCTTGAACACTGGCAATGAATCACCTTGTTGATCATTAAACAGGTGTGTGAGAACAGCGAAGAACAGCATGATTGGCTGCTTCACAGGGCGAGCAGGAACATTCAGGAAAAATCTATGGGAACGTCTCAGTGCTTCCTCAGCTGTACAATAACCCATTCTTCCAATCCTGAATCACTGGAAACCAACATGGAGGCTTTCTCTAATTGTCAGGAGAAAAATTGAAATCCCTCTTTTGTCTCTTTTAGTAAGGCAGAACATTTTGGATGACTCATCTTGGTCTTGTTTTTTCAAATACGATTTGTTGAAATGTGATTTGAGGTGACCAGTGCAGTGGAAATATGAGGATGTGCTCACTGAGTCACACCTGCTTTCCAGTCATCAAATCAAATCCTTTTAAGTGGTTTCAGAATCCTGATTTTTTTCCACATCTGGTGAAAAAATGTGAACACATATCACATTTTAATGCAAATCGAAAATGTGAACAGTAAGAAGTTGAGTTATAATAGCATTGTGAGAGAGAAATCTATTACCTGATACGAAGCTGGATGATGGTTTCGCTTGTAAGACATTTTATATTATGGACTTCTGCAGCATTTGTTGCTGCTGCGCTTCAATTCCGGCTTTGACTCATCTCTTCGTCGCCTCCCATTCCTCTCCCACATTTCTACATCACACTTCCTCCCTTGACTCCCAAGCCCGCACTTTCCATTGTGCATGACAGCATCTTTTACCTCCAGGATGCTGCGTATGAGAAGATTACAGATTAGTCGTGACCCATCAAGGAGATAGTGAGGAATCCCCAAGATAGGCAGCTGAGCTTAGCTAGAGAAGAGAGGAGAGGAGGCCTTAGGCAGGTGCATATGAGACACGCTAAAATGAAAAGACTGTTCCTCCAGATATCAGCAAAAGCCTTTTAAGTGCTAATGGCATTTTGCAGTCACAGTTGTGTGACAGAAAATACTGCCTGCAGACGAGGGCAAACTGAAACTAACACGAGTGTAAACAGTGTGTTTCTGACTGAGATTTTGGTTAAGCTTAGCTGAGAGGCAGTCTGTTTTCACTTCTTTACTCTTATGCCCCAATTAGTCAGGAAACTTGAAGGAATTCAGATCCAGATTCCTCACCAAATGAGATCATAAGAGGGGAAGAAAATCTCACTTTAACTCACACAGATCTTGTGTTGTTCTTTAATCTAAAGATGTCTGAGCAATATCAGAGAGACGTTTCTGGTCTTATTACGTTGTGTGCATGATAAAGTCGGCTTTAGCTGCATGCAAACCATGTGAGTGAGCTCATCCTCATACTAACACACACACACACGCACCATGATACCAATCATTCGACAGCCCTTGTTAATAGTTTGTTCATTTGTGCACTTCCGCAAGAAATACAGGCTCAATTTCGTAGGGACAGTGGGGGATTGATATCTAAAGCTATATTGACACCGCCATCGCCATTCTGCGAAAATCATAGATCCTTCTTTCTGTTTTACTGCGGTTCTTTGACAAAGGGATTCAATGCAGTTGCACCACCTCTACAGTGGAACAGCTGGTACAGTAGACAATGTGGCTGTCATCTTAAAGTATGCTGCTGCCGTAAACTAAAAGATAAATGCTGAGCCTGTGGACAGCCAGCTGTCCCTGCAGTCTGAGCTGCAGCTGAACTCAGCATATTCACTCTAACTCTAACATAGAGACTACACTAAAAGGCAAAGTGTGGGAGAATTCTCAACAACAAAAAAAACTGGTGGTTATTTCCTCTGGTGCTTCACTGAAAACACTTGTGTTGAGCTGTTAATATTCTCTGAAGTGTTAAATTGGATCCCAGCATTATACGGTACCACAAGGATGGTTCCAGGGCTGCATATTTAGGACCAACGCTCGAGCTGTTTTCATTGCTCCAAGCAAACACAATCCATTTTTTAAAACATATTTTTATGTTAAGTATTGCAGAAGTGCAGCCTGTAACCTCACGATGTTTCTATTCTTTTCTATGGATTGTGTCAATATGTGCTGCCACAAAATGTACATATCCGCTCTGACCATAGCTCCTGCAGCCCTATCTGAACACTCACAGTGAAAAGTGTTAACAACTGAGGGAAAGGTGTAGCAGTGTAACAAATCTGAATCGACGTCAACAACAACACCAGCGTGAGTGGTTGCGTGCATCACATGAAGATGTTCCCAGGATATCAACCATGTCGTCCTTTAAAAGTGATTATGCATTCTGAAATTCCTGTCCTTACAAAACCTCCTGAGGTAATGGACTGTTAGTGAAATTCGGTACGAATGGGTTCTGCCTTTCTCCAAGAAGCCTCAGTCACCGCTAGACAGGAACTCAATACTGGAGCCAGTGAGTGTTAACAACATTCACAGGGATGGAATTCAGTAAAGATCACAACAACCAGTGTGACAAAATATATATGAAGTCGGTACAATGATAAAGACAGACAGACACATGCATACTCTACAACACGCTGACCAAATAAGAACAAGAGCAGAGAGTCTTCAAAGTAGAAGCAGGGGGGGACTGAAAGCAAAATGCTAAGTAGTAGTTTACATAAAAAAAGACCATAAAGGGATAAAGATAAATGAAAAGAGGATCGTTGAATAGAGGCCAAAGAGATAAATATAGATGCAGTTGGGAGGGGGGGGGGGGGGAGAGAGAGAGAGAGAGAGAGAGAGAGAGAGAGAGAGAGACAGAGAGAGAGAGAGAGAGAGAGAGAGAGAGGCGAGATTGTTACAGTCAATGAGGGACATAAGAGCAAAGTAAAATGTGTTTAGTCTGGATGGGAATCATAATAACACATCCCGTCAACCCCACACACTAAACGAAAGCATTTCCCTCCGGTTCACATTTTCCCTTCATTCACACTAACAGCAGGCCCAGTCATCACACATGCCCTCGAGGTTAGCTGTCCAATCAGTCACTCCATTACCCGTCACCACGGCGACAGCCTAGCTGACATCATGGAGGTGCAGGGTGATAGAGTGATGCAAACTGATAAGCCTTCACATCACATGTAGTGACCCCACTGGGTACTAAGAAGCATGTTGGTATTATGGTGCTTGTTTCACCTCTGTTGAGTTTAATCTTCTGGATGTAATCCTCCTCTGGTTGCTTCCTCTGGCTGTAGCAACTGCTTTAAAACATAGAGACTGAAAAAAATGTCTCTCTGCAACATGCATGAGTGATGAAGTGTAGAATACATACTTAGGTACATACTTTATGATACTGGCAGTAGTTGCATTATATCATGACATGACAGAGCAGATCACAATAGAATAGGTTTAGATTTAGATTGCTACAACAAAATATCAATGTGTTCAGTTCAATGGTGGTAAATGAAAGACTTCTAAATCAAAATACTGCTGCTTGCTGCAACAACAAAGGTATATATACTGTAGATATGGATAGAGAATAAAATGACAATAACTGTATTAACTGTTTGCATTGAACCCATCCAAACTGGGAGGAGCAGTGAGCCACACTGCAGCACCCGGGGACCAACTCAACATCTGAAGATCAAGATCTGAAGATTTAACTAACAGGAAATCCAAACACACTTCTGCATAATTCAGCTTCTGAGACTTCTCAAAGCGCATGAGACCAGCTAACATATCTGATGTGCAAGTAATCAGTCCAATCTTCCAACAACTGGATGTGTAAGTAGGTTAGGACGAACTTTAACAACTAGTGGTTAAAATTTTGTCAAGGAACCTTCAAAGATTGGTGAATTAATAGTTGTAATGTATTGAGGCAGATATCAGACCCCAACTCTGACATGAAAGTACAGTAAATATCAAATCAGCGTCTACAGGAAAGCTAATATACAGTATATTAAATTATGTTACAACAAATAAAGGATCCTTCCCTAGTGGAAGATTTGAGGTTATTTCTATAACCCTGACAGCAATTATTAACTGTGATCCTATGACCTGTAACTTCAATCTGTCTCCCTGCTACGTGGATACACCACCAGTGTTCTTATTAGAGCGTCTCCACTACCTGTGTCATCCATCACCATCAGGTCCGACCACACTCTGGCTCTGAATTCTCACACTAACCTGCATAACCCTGTTCACATAAACGGTAGAGCCTCACACATGATCTAATGACGACCCAGAGGGGACGTCTGTAAGACAATTGAGCCAATAGGTCTGTTCATTTATCAACTAATGCTCCCTCCGGTAAAGCATTGCTCAGTGTGTTATAGTTTAATGTTAAATGCATTCCATAAATCTTGCACAACTTCTCTAGATCGAAGTGAGATCAGTTTAGAGATCAAGCGTCTTATGGCGTCTGTGTGAATATGGCCGACACATGTGCAGCACGAACTGGAGGTGGTGTTGTGGTGTTTATAACCTCTGCTGTTTCAGTCAGTTTGGCTCCAAATTGGCTATCGATCTTTGCTTGTGTCTCACTGCACTTTAACTCTGTCAGCCCCCCCACCGGACAACAGGAGAGCCTGAGGGACTTCCGAGCAGTTCAGAGAAAGTGACATACGCAATTAACAAACCTCACACTACTGGAGAATCTGATATCGGGGACCATTAAAAAAACAGGACTTTGCTTCTGATTGTCAGTTAGGGGGAATTGGACTAAAAATCCAAATGATGGTGTGCAGGCTTCCTTCCAGACGGCTGCCGTACCCAATATCCGTCTGTTTTTCTGATAATACCAGCCTGACTGTTAAGCTACAACAGAATGCGAGTCAAAGGTCACACACACTGGGCTGGAGATAATCCCACTGCATTGGAAGAATGCTGGCTACGTTCCTCCCCTGGATGAGATAAAGAAATATTCTGTAGTCTTTATCATTCTTTAGATGGGTAAAACAAATTGCTGGATAAAAAAAAAAAAAACTTCACTTCATTTTATTTCTGTTCCTGGAAGAGGAATTTTTCCATGTACATTTTTTAAAATAAGTCACACTCTAGGGGAATGCTTCCATATTTATTTCATCTTAAGTGTCTCACCCTGCAGTAATAAGGAGAGATGCACCTTCCTGCAGAGCGGAGAGACATTGAAGCCCACAGCTCATATACAGTAGCTCGTTGCATATGAACTTTTTCTCAGAACACAGCGGCGCTTTCATCTTTCATTCCATGGAGGTATCAACTTTATGAGAAACACAGGAGCGTCACTCCAAAATGAAAAACTCAGGCAGAAGACAAATAAAGGAGACAACTAGCTCCGCTCAACAACTGAGGGAAATCATCAAGTAGGTCAGACTGATGGAAATAAAAAAAAGCGTGAAGTGTGAAGACGGAACACGGCCAAGATGGAAGCAGGGGGAGAACAGAGTGACTCTTTCAAAAGGAGCAGACCTGTTGTCAAGATAAACAGAGATATATCAGCAGATTTACGAGCTGTTGCTGATGGCAGCTTTCCATCCTGAGAGAGGGGTTGCATGGAAACGGGAATCAAACAACTAAAAATAGTGGAATTGATGGAGAGCTGGAACAGAGGGTCTGAATGGACAAGGAGAGAAACAAAGTGTGGCATGGAGCTGCTTGAAAAGCACTAAGGAGGTTATGATGTCATTCATTTGTCATTTGCAGATACGTGGAATGCAAAAGTTTACATTTTTAAATATTGCATTTGTTTAATTCAGCCCAGATCTGCGTAGTGATACAGATCTAATGGATTATGATACTGTACATGCTCAGACAAGGGACACATCTAAGGTGATGCTGATATAAAACAGGTTTGACATATTTCTAAGGTACCAAATTAGATTCTGTATTGCATGATGTCTGTGAAACCATTGTACAATTCATTTGAAAGATGAATCTATTATAACACATCTGATTCCAAGGTGATGGTAGTGAAAATCTGGATTTATGTTTGCTAAAAACGACAACTGATATGACCTTGGTGGAGGAGAAACACACAAACACACACACACAACGATAAGGATGTGTAATAAGAAACCAGAACAAGGCATTCTGCAAAATCTACCCATCGGCTTACGTCCTCAAATAGATAAGATGGAAGGCCGAATTATAGCAAAACACCATGGAGGGAAAGAGAGAGATTGAGGAGGAGGAGGAGGAGATGATGGAAGAGTGTGAATAAACAAGAAGAATGCCAGTGAGGAATGTGATAGAAGTAGATGAGGGAAAGGAGGAGAGAGGGCGGGGTCATGATGGGGAGCAGGAAAGAAGCAGACAAAAACATTTCTGTCTGGCACAGTGTTGACTAATCTGCTCTGTGGTGGTACAAGCACAAGCTCCTAAGGAAAAGTAATGTGAGGTGAGTAAAGGGCAGATCAGAGGAGAGAGGAGACGAGCTGGAGAAAAAGGGAGGAAAGTAGAGACAAATGTTGTTGTGCAAAGTATACAATAAATTCATTTATACGTTTTGATTAATCAACCAATACATTTGAAATGCTGTGTACACAAACTAATAAAGTGTAGGTCCTCCCTTCCTGTTCATCATGACCACACTCAAGTAGACAGAATGAAGAACATGTGCGTGTGCTAAATGTTTACCAAGTTGACCACTGTACATACTCTTTAGTTAAGAAGCCATTAGAAGTAAACATTAGGGACAAAGCTGCCAACAAAGCATGCTGATTTAAAAAACAAACAAAACACATAATGCATAATGTTATTTGATGAAGACGCGTTGCCTTCAAATGGCTGAACAGGAGAGTGAACTGCACATGCAATCACATGCTAAGCTTTGCATCAACTAGACAGTCTTTGCTGTTGACCTCATCTCTGCAGAGGATGACATCATGCACAAGGTTACATGTGTACTTATTTTACCTTAAGCCTTCTTTAAAGACTGTTTGCATCTCTTATTTTGTGCTATAAATAAGTTCCCTCCATGGGTTAGTAGTAATGTGTATGTAACTGAAGTTTAAGTTGTAGATCCTCATTTGTGCATGTAACATTAATCAACAACAACAACCTTGAAATTGTAGATAATTTACAGAGTCGGCGGCCCGAATTGTCTCACAAATCAGGAGAAGAAGGGAGGTTAAATGCTTCATCAGCTGGTGGGATGTCCCTCATTAGATCAATGTTACTGGCTTATTGATTTGAGGAGAAGAAGAGGTCCAAAACAATCTCCCTGTCATATATAAACGTTTGTGGTCTGGATTAGAGACTAATAATGTTTTAATCAAGGAAGCTAAGTCAATATTCCTTTTTCCTCAGATTCACTAGAGGTTCATTTAGAGGAGATCAAAGACTAAATTGCAGACCCCGCAGTATGGAGACCTGTTAGACGGTTCATTAAATGAATGACTGTTGAAGTCTAACTACTCCACTGAGGAAGGAAGGAGGTCTCTCACTCTAAAGCTGTTTCATATTTTTAATGAACATTTTTGCACAGACAAGAGGGGTTATGCTGATTGTGAAGGGTGAGAAAGTCAAAATAAGAGTGTGAGCAGACAGTGTGTGTGTGTGGGTGGGGGGGGGGGAGTTTAGTTTGGAGTGTGTGTTTGGACAGTAAGCAGTAAGCAGGAGCAGAGGTTACAGCTTCTGCTGCTGGATGCACACTGACAGACAAAGATGTCAAGTTGTTCCTGTGTAGGCAGAGTGTAAATTAAAAGATTCTGTCTGTTAAAGCATTTAGCACCACTGAGCTTGTTTTTGAAGAACGAGTGTACAAAAGTGAACCTGATACAGAGACCGTTTGCATCTGCATTTGGATTTTGATCAAGATGCAGGATGAACATACTTTCCGAATTGAAAAGTATTTTCAGTTACCATCTGGATCAACAGTCACAGGAAATCACACTGGCAGCCATGATTTTTGGAGAACTGCTCAGTTTTGGCATGGAATATGAAGGTTTTGTGCAAGAAGTGCGAAACACATGAAGGACAAACGATATCAAACCTCAGGCTGAAAAGAATGCAGCAAAAATTGTTGAGGGAGTGATAGAACAATTGTTTTGCAAAAAAATCTAAATGATGGAAAATTTGAAATGGTTTTAAAATCTTTCTTGGAATGCCTCATGCTTAAGGAGTCATAAGCCAGAAAATGAAGTATTAGTAAGTTTGGCCATGTTGTGCCATTATTAAATCAACTGCAAATGTTCTGGTTTTGAAACAATTTAAATCTCTGAAGTAGGTTTTGATCATTCAGCATCATACAGGAAATCAACTGTACGTCCCATCTTGAAAGACATAATGAGTGTGGGAGACAGAGCGAGAGCGAGAGAGAGCGAGAGCCAGGGAGGGAGATACAGTATGGCTGTTCACCACATGAAAACCAGCACTTTGCTCTCACTGCATACACACAGTACAGAGAGAATCAAGTCATCTGCAGAGAATCAGGCATCTGCATTTACAGGCGTAATGTGCCCCGTACACACAACCTGACGGCAAAGTCACTCAGGCTTTCACACTATGTCTATGTTTGTGATGTCACTGCTGTCCACAACGCAGGTGTCTGTGCACATTTGCATTTGCATATTTACATAATAAAGCAGTTTTCTCTTTGATGGGCAGAGTTAAACCTGAAGCTATCACACAGCTACCCGTTTCTCTTCCTGCTCCCTGCTCCGTGTTTCCCTTCTCAGCCTGGATCCTGAAGAACGGAAAAGTGGAGGAAATCATGAAATGCTCCTCCCCCGCTGAGCTAGATTCTCTAAACAGTCAATGCTAAACTAATACTTTAAGCCATTCCGCTACTGATTGAATTAAAGCTACTTCTTCTTCTAACTTACTACCAAGGCCAATGACTCTTAGTGATGAATACGTGTTGTCACCAGTTTCAGTCTGGTGGACTTTCAATACAATTACCAGTCATTGTCATGGCCTCTACCTGATTTCATTAACCAGGCTCAGGGACTACAAGATTCCAGGTTAACACATCGATTTCTGCAGAAGTACCCTGATTACCTGACCATGCTAACCCTTAACCCTAAGGGATAAGGCAGAGGCTGAATTTCAAGATAGGAGTAAGGAATTTATTAGGTGTTATGTTGGCACCAGTCATCCTGCTGTAACTGCTAGAGCACATATGTCAAACTCAAGGCCCGCGGGCCAGATCCGGCCCGCAAATGAATTATCTATGGCCCCCGGGATGATATTTAATTACTATTAGAACCGGCCCGCGGCTGCCCGCTGGTGTTTTGCACGCACCAGCGTAACACTACATTCCCCACAATGCACCGCGAGCGATCTGTCAGTTCATGGAAAGCAAAGGGAAAGACACTACAGCGCTCCGAGATGAGAAGTTCCAGTGTGAAGTGGCGTTTCTGTGCGACATCACGAGCCATCTTAATGTAATGAACCTGCAGCTGCAGGGACGGGGGCGCATCATCTCTGACATGTTCAGTACAGTGAGGGCGTTTAAACTCAAGCTGAGTCTGTGGGAGACGCAGATGCGGAAAGAAAACTTGAGCCACTTTCCGAGCTGCCAGACCATGAAAGAGAAGCTCTCAACCGCTGTTTTCCCGAGTGCACAGTTTGCTGATAAACTCAGCGTACTTGCCGCCGACTTCCGACGCCGATTTGCTGACTTTGAAGCCCAAAAAAGCAGGTTTGAACTGCTCAGCAATCCTTTTGCAGTTGACATGGAAAGCGCACCACCAAACCTACAAATGGAGTTGATTGAGCTCCAGTGTGATGACGCACTGAAGGAAAAATATGAGAGAGTGGGCGCTGCTGAGTTTGCATGTTTCATCCCCGACACAACGCCCCAGCTGCGCATCCAAGCGGCTCAGACGCTCTCTATGTTTGGCAGCACATACCTGTGTGAACAACTGTTCTCTTTGATGAAGCTTAACAAAACATCACATAGGAGCCGGCTAACTGATGAACACCTTCATTCAATCCTGAGGATTTCCTCAGCTCAGAGCCTGACCCCAAACATTGATGAAATTGTACAAAAGATGAAACACCACCAAGTTTCAGGCTCAGCCTCAGACAAGTGAGCATCACAGAGCGTTAACGTATTTTCAGTTTTTAATTCAGTTAAATGTTTACATTTGTTACTATTTTCTCATTTTACTATTTGAAAGCAGTGATTGGTGAGGATCATAGAGCAGTACAATAATGCATTTTGGGTTCATAATGCATGCAATTTCATTTCTGCATTTATCTTGTTATCTTGTTAAGGAACATATTTTGTTTTTGAAGGAAATTTACTTGGTTGCTGTTTGCCTGTTGAAAAATGTTTCTGTTGAAATTACTGACAGAGCCATAAGAAAATATTGCTTGATTCATTAAATGATTCAATAATATACACTGTGTGAGGTCTTGGTTCAATAGGCTATGTGCAATCATTTCAATATGTTTTAATAAACATTGAACCAGTCCGGCCCTCGACTTGTAGCAAATGTAGTTTTATGGCCCTCTGTGTATTTTACTTTGACACCCCTGTGCTAGAGGAATATTTCGCCCCATCACCAATTGTTTCAGTCGAAGCTTTTATAAGCTGGTAATCAAGTGAGTCATTGTTTTGTTGTACTAAAGAATTACATGCTTGCGTGTTTCCCAGAATTGCCCTCTAAGCTAAACCACTAATGAGAAGCAAGAATCCCATGATATCACTTAGCATACAATAAAACAATAACGCTGCTATCACTGACACACAAACACAGTCGCACACACTAAACACACTTGTTTACCCAAGCTGCATAGTGGCCCTGACAGAATCCTGCTCAGAAAACCAAGTGGTCCAACATAACGTAAGCTTTTAAATTAACATACCAGCGGCAGACTGACATGTGACCTAGCCTGAAGGTGGACACACACTCACCCAGCGGGAAAAGAGTACGGATCTCCACAGGTGGAAGGAGATAACATGGAAGTGAGGCGGTGCTCTTTGTGTTTTCTCAAACCCTCACTCCTTTCCCCCTCTCCTCCTCATCCCTTCTTCCAGTCTCATTATAAGTGCGAAAACAATTAAAACACTGACTCCTTGTTCTGCTGCCCACTCCAGCTGCTACATCTGTTTCATTCTTCGCTCTCCCCCTCGAGAATTGCTTAGCTCACCCAGACCAAAATCCCCTGCATTGGCAGACTGGATGTCCAAACTGTCCCCTGTTAGTGTCCTACTTAATCCTCTGATGGGAATATTGGCTCAGCCCCATATTCATCAAGGGTTCTCTGCTGTGTGTGTGCGTGTGCGTGTGCCTGTGCCTGTGCGTGTGTGTGTCCGTGTGTGTGTGTGTGTGTGTGTGTGTGTGTGTGTGTGTGTGTGTCCACATCAGTCACATTCAAAGACATTCTGTCCTGTACACTCCTGTATACTCTGTCTTGAAGTAACCAGGAGGCTATTAAATGTTTAGAGTAATGAGTGTTGTGACATTTATATAACATATAAACACACACACACACACAACACAGAATGGGTGCAATAATATCACAGCTCCAACATCTACATTACGTTCCATTATTCCTCCCATAATGTCAGAGTGATAAATATCTGAAATATTTAGTTTATCTCAGATTCTTATGCACTAAGAATTTGTAGCCCATGAATTATCGTCTTACAGGCTGCAGTTTATGTGTCTTATTTTTTCTGTTATCAAGTTTAATGTTTGTGTATTGTTCAAAACAAACTGTAATGTTTAACTGTAAAACATCCGTCCTCCTTCCTCCTTAGAAACTGAGTTTATTTGTTGGATTGAAATAAATATGGAGAGTTTAGATGTAGATGCAGCATGAAATGAGGTCGCACAACTCAAACTACAATAAGAAGAGAGGAGACTACAGTGAAAATGCAGTGTGAAATCAAATCAATCAAAGCTAAATAAACAAAAGCAAATGAATCAATAAATAAGTCAAGGTATTAAATGGGCCAGCTCGAAAAAAAGCGCTCTGGAGTGTGTGTGGGCCACAATGCACAATTTAGAGTCTTTGGTACTTTAGAGGTGAGTCAGCTGTTACATGTACAATGTAAAAAAAAGAAAGAAAAGAATAAACAACCAAATCGATCTGCATCAAAAATCCAGTAGTAGCTAGACTATTTTTACTCTCTAACACAGCAACACACACAGCAACACACACACACACACACACACACACACACACACACACACACACACACACACACACACACACACACACACACACACACACACACACACACACACACACACAGAGAACTGCCGCAAATTAAAACTCAATCAATCAAATCAATTTGCAAGACTTTTGAACGATTCAGAAGCTGATCTAATTATATATTCATTACCAACGACGCCATGCATTTTAAGGTCACCATTTACATCGGACAAGCCGCTGTGCCACAACAGCATCAGTAACTCATTTCACACATGGATAATATCATGCCCTGGACAGTCCATCTGTCACTGTCCTTTGCTCCTGCCACACACACACACTGAAGGTAAGAAAGGAGCAGTGCCGGGTCCTGTCAGAGCCTGGTGAGCCCTGATTGAAGGTGGCATTTTACTGGCACAGTGGGGAGTTGCCACATCACTGCACCTCTCTGCTGGATCCAGCAAGACAGGCCCAGACGCTGCATGTCAGCTGTAATCCTCATTATGCAGATTAGCTCACACCGAGATAGGGGGCTATCGGTACAGGTCGTACGGGAAAGGTAGAAGCAACACAGTAAGTAAAAAGGTGGTACAAGTTGTTAATCTGTTAGAGGGACAAACATGCTGTTTAGCAGACTAGACAGCAGCAACACCAGGGACTACATGATGCTGAAGGGCTGTTAAAAGCAGGAACAGCAATCATTCCTGTCTCTCTCTCCTCTGTCTCTCACTCTCTATGTGTACACCTACAAAACAGAGAGCAGAAAAGTTGCAGTTGCTCTCTGAAAAGCTTAGAAACAACCGACACAGGGACATAGGTCGCAGGGACAGAGGCTGCAGGGACATACGCTGGAGGCTGGAGGGACATAGGCTGGAGGGATGGAGGCTGCAGAGACAGAGGCTGCAGGGACAGGGGCTGCAGGGACAGGGGCTACAGGGACAGAGGCTGCAGGAACAGGGGCTGCAGGGACAGAGGCTGCAGGGACAGAGGCTACAGGGACAAACTGTAAGTTGCAGGGGCAGAGGCTGATCCTCACACCCCCCTACAGATGTTGGGTAGTGCAGCAGATGGCACAAGGCTGCTTATAAAAGACATGTCTCACTGAACAGCTGGACGGATTTGCCCTGTAACCTCTTCAGTAAATCCCTTACTCCACACACAAAAACACACTGTACACAAAATCCTTAGAATCATAGCAACTCAGGATCAATTCTATAATCTACACTAATATCAATTGTTATCCAAAGTGACAATTATATTTGAGGATAAACTGTCACTGATGACAGACAGACAGACAGACAAGACAGTGACTGTGAGTGTGTGTGAGGCGCAGTCCTGCTCTCTCACACAATATTGCGCCCGGTTCTACACCATTTCTGCGCCACATGCTTGAACACTAAACGTGGACTCATTTAAACTATGCAGACGCTCCGCATATGTTCACACCTAATGAGTCCTGACCGTGTTTCCGCGTAACTTACTGCCTCTCCGCAACGCCCGATACAGAGACAACAACACTTGCCTGGAGGTTGAAGTGAGTTACCGCATCAACCTTCCAAAATAAAAGCCCTCAATGAAGAGAAATGCCACCACAAAAAAACTCCACCGATGCTTGTCGCGGGACGAGGAAACTAAAAGCTTACTAAAATGTCAAAAGTTAGTTAGTTAGTGAGAGGGAGAACAGTCCTTACCTTTGTATCCAGCGGGGGGCTTGAGGGCGCAGTGCATTCGCCGGAGGAGCTCCGCGTAAATGTTTGGACACTGCAAGTTGGGGCGCAGCAGCAGGCAGTGAATCAAATGTCTCCTCCCGTGGACCTGAACAGTGACCAACAGAGTCCAGGGAAGCCAACAGTTATCAGCGCTCTCTCCCTCCACTGACTCAACATCTCTCCTCCTCCCGTCTCCTCTTCTCCTCCCCTCACTTACCAGTGCGCAATTGCGCAGCACCGAAGCCCACCAACTCCTGCATTTGTAGTCAGTGCGCCAAACGCAAACCACACCGAACTGACTAAATTGAATTGTCAACTACCATTATTGATACATAATAATAGTTATCTCCATGAAGTTCAGCGTGCTATTTTACAAGGCGGTGAATCCATCAGGTTCAGTTCTTACCGTCAGGTAACCTGAAGGTGAGGATGCTGCATCCAAAAGGTGAGGATCTCCCGAAAGCTGCTCTGCTGCCCCCATGTGGATGGATGTAACCCTCGTGATCCCCGACAAACTGCAGCTGCAACACACAGGATCAGTCACTGTAAATGTCCATATATAGGCATACACATTAGACTTAAATAATGTCTTATTTACATTAAACAGCATGACCAAGAGCTGAAGAAAGCAGAACATAAAGTCTGTTTAAATGGGATCTTGTCCTTGGGATCTTCTTTGTTGCTTCTTATACATCTGATTTTGAAGTACAAGACATGACACACACCTGGTTGCTCTGACATTACTTTTTCTAATTAATACCCAATGGATTTGGGAAGGAACCCCAGGAGAGAATATTGAGTGCTCTCCTCCCTCTGAACAGCCGGGTGAGCAGTGGGAGCTGTGGGCAAAGTTTTGAAAGAAGGCAAATTCCAAAACAGGAATCAAAGATGTAACAACTGGCAAAATATTATCAAATCCACAATGGATGCTGGAGGTCTTTCCTAATCAAAGACAATGGAAAGGGGAGGAGACAACTGAACACAGCAGAGCACCAGGATCAACCTAGACAGAGCTGGATTTCACAAGCATATCAACAATATCAACAAAGATAAGCAACACTAGAAAGCTAAAAAAAGCTAGAAAGACAGAGCGTGTTTCCTTTTTTTGCAATACATTTTTATTGAAGACAGCATCAGGTTGCATAACAATGAGCATGCGACTACTGCACATTTCTGAGTGTGTGTTCCTGCACCGATTACAAAATGAGCTGAGAAGCATTACGGCCCATTTACCTTCAGCTTCTCTATGATACACTTCTGTGGAACATTCTGGAAAGCAGGCTGTCATGACATAAAAGCACCACCACTTTAAAAAAACAACTTATTATTTAACACCAAAATGTTCTAATATCAAAAAAAAATATGTCCGAAGGTTCAAGTGATGTATATTCAAAGAATGTTTGCATTAAAATGTAGGATAACCCCATTAATCAAAGCCTCATTATAAAGCTTTGCCTCTGTGTTTTCCCTCACAGCGGTTTCAGTTGTTCATCTGCGCTTCAATCAAAAACCTTGCGAAAGAAGCACAGGCTTTTCACTCCATTAAATCTGTTGAGAATTCGTTTCTTCAGCTTATTGTTTCTGTTTGCATTTATTCATCTGTCCAAAAAATGCCTATGCAAAATAATGCATGGGAAGAAAATAAATAAATATATGCTTAAAAACCTCAAACCGTCATTAAGAGCGCCAATAAATACTCCACATTTTCATGTGTTTCACCCAAAAGTGTTAAAACAAAACAAAAGCTTAAGCAAATGTTGAAAATAAGCATTGGTGCAAACAAATCCCCAAACCACATTCAACTAGATATTACTTCTCTATGCATTCTTTGTATGAAGTGCGTCATCACATATGGATTATCCTCAGCTGATCATCTATAATCATTGTACATCCTCATGTCGTGGCTTTGAGGTTACACCGACATCATACAAGCATAATTCTATGTCATGTTCTGCTGGCAATGCCTTCATAAGGTGTTTAGTGATACTTTGGTACTCATCATCATCATACTGAGTAACCGGATCCTTCACTCATCTGAGGAGATTCAAGTATTAACTTTCAGTTCTGAACAGATGTAAACAGTGCAGTCAAAGAGTAGGTATAAATAAACTGTCTTAATAATCTATAAAAAGAAGTGATGCAGGCAAAGTAACAGCTGCAAGACTTTGACAACTAATTTGTCAAGCACCCTGAGGAGAATTCATGAAGTTAACTAAAAACCCAGCAGATCCTTCTCTAAACCATGAACAACTTTGACCATATCTGCCCTGCATTATGCTGTGGGACATAAATTTCACTGCGTTAAAGCAATTATCCTGCAGCATGATTAGCCTCAGAGACTTTACTGCAGAGAAGGTTGGCCACTTTGGTGTTTAATTAAGTACAAAACCTTCCTATTAAGGATTGTCTAAGGACAGCAGAGAGCACTAACTCTTCTATTCTGGAGTGCTCTTACTTTCCGGCGGCCCACATTCTCTGCAGGTACGGCAGACCTTTTACTACTTTCCTGCTTTAAATAAGCTATAAAGTATGTGGTATCTTGTGTTTTAATGTGCACTGAAAGCTCAATCTGTATAATTCAGCCTGTATGTGCACCGTGACCCACCTCCATCACGTAACCTCCCTCCATACATTTCATCAACTCCTATTCCAGACCTTCATCAGAGTCTTCCTTTAAGAGTCCAGAGTCCGGTCCTGAGAGAACCAGACTCTGGTGAGAAATGCTGGGCTCTCTAGCTTGTCGTCTGCTGGAGATTCCTCTCGTAGTTTTCCTGGCAGATGCGGACGCGCTGGGTGAAGTAGCCTGGGTCAGAGATGGCCCGCAGGAGGTCAGTCTGGACCAGGCTGATGTCATATAGCTCCAGAGTGCAGGCAGTACGAGTCGCGGTTCCACCTGGGTCCAAAAACACCTGAAAAAAACACACACACACACACACACACACACACACACACACACACACACACACACACACACACACACACACACACACACACACACACACACACACACACACACACACACACACACAAAGATAAGGATGAGTCATAAGTGAAGAGACTAAGAGAGGGATGGGGGGGTGGGGGGGGTAGGAGCGTAATGTTGATTAGGTTTTTAAGGTTCAGAAGACACTTAATCAAATGGATAACTGGTTTAATCATGAGAGCTCTTTTATGGCGCAATACCACAAAACACATCAGTGAAACAATCGTGTCATGGTTAGTTTGTTCTATGATGAAGAATATCCCAAACAGATCATTTCTTATGTTAAATTATTGAAAGTGTCCATTTCAAACAAGTAATCGTGACTCGTCATGACGATGGCTGTGATGACCACACGGAATGAGCTGTTGGCTACTAAGAGTGTGTGTTCAATTACATTACACGAAATAAGTGCCCATGATTTGTGTAAGTTTAACCTTAACCCAAAAAGTCAATGTAATAACAGTGAAAACCACACTGGGGTGACTTGATGCCCTCTGAAAGACAGGGCCGTACCATTGGGTGAACTATTGTGTCCTCGTCGTTCTGTCGGATGTTGTCATCTATGAAAATGTGCTGCACTTCCTGGTCAAAGGGGTCGACCAGCAATGGCTTTCCACCATGGATGGAGTATGTATTACTAGCCCACCTACACACACACACACACACAAGAAGAACAGACTTTAAACAGTGAGCATATGGGAACAAAAACTACACAATCTGGAGTTTGAGATGGGTTTCCGACGTACCAGTCAAAGTGATCCTGGAAGCCCCCTAGCCCATGGACGGAGCTGAAGTACTGATACAGGCCTCTTTCTCCGTCACAATTGGAAACCCGGTCCTCCCCTCGGCTCAGCACGATTTTTTTCTTACTGCAGCGGATCTTACCAGGCGGCATGTTCACGTTTAACTGGGGAACAGGAGAAGTTGGAGAGAGGCAATTGTATTAAAATGGGGCCTCTAGCTAGTTTGATCTAAGAATAAATGTTATACCAGCACTACATTTTCTGCAAAAGACAAAAAAATGCAATTCTCACCTTCGGACAATGCACCGACTCTATAATCAGCTATTTTTACCCAGCGAGCACATTGTGTGCTTCAGTGCTTTACATTATTTACTCTTGGAGAGACAATTCAGGTCTTTTTAGAGAGGCAAAATATCTGCCTATTGCACAGTTAAAGGTTTTCTGAAGGTTTCTCATTTCGTGTAGCCTGTAGGTTCAAACATATTACATTTGTTCTAATTAAAAACAAGACTGGAGACATGTAAGCAGATGTTTAAAGGCCTGCAGTGCTGAGGAACAACTCCATGGGTTTCTTCAAATGATATGATTAGTTCATCTGTACACAGTGTGGCGACCATGCTGGACATTCAGGTGGTCTTCTGGGCGCATTAGACTAGCAGGAATGTTTTTGAGAGGGTGTGTGATGTCCTTTTGGTCAGTCTATAGTGAAAGCATCAAGAGACTCCAGCAAGTTCTAAATAGTTCACCCAGATAAAGGAATGCTTTAAACGTATACAGACACCTCCCCTGATTAATGACATGTGTTATCATCAACATCTTAGTATGCACATGGCGTTTTATAAGAGGTTGTAAGCAGTAATCTGGTAAGTTACAACACTGAAAAGAACGTGATGATGCAATTAAGAAAACAAAGGAAACAAGCAAAGGAGGACGAAGGCTCAATGAGAAAACAAGCAGCGCATGAAAAACCTACCACCTTTTGTATCAAAGCTGAACAGCCTGATTTTGTTAACACCTACATGGAAGTATGACCTCACCTTCAGGTCAGGTAGATCAGGAAACAGTGGGTGAGCCCCTTGGGTCAGCGCTTTGGACACAGCATTCAGCACACGAGGTAGATCAGTTCCAAAGGTACGAAACAAAATGGCAAAGTCCCACCCTTCCTGCACCAGGTCTCTGAGCAGCTGGAAGAAGGACGGGAGGATCCAGTGGTACAGTCGTCCATCCTCTCCCCTGACAGTCAGCTCCTTGACGGCCTGCAGGAAAAGACAAGGAACATATGTTGACATAGGTGTTCTTGCATTAAACAACAGCCTGAGCAGAGCAAATAAAAACTGGGCAATCAGGGTTCTACAAGCTGCAAGTGGCTACAATATCCATGAAATACTTATGGCGCATGATCAACATGCAAAAATACAGATACGCTAAATGTCTCTCTTGGCTTTAAAGGCCCTGATAACTGGCAAAAGTAGAGAAGTATAACAACAAAAACTAGGAAACTTGCCTTGTGGCCCTCAGGCCAGCGCAGCAGGTCCAGATGCTCTTCCAGAACACCCCGGAAACGTCGACCCGCAGTGGAGGTGAATGCAGGTACCCGTCCAAACTGAGAATAGTAGCTAACGGCTCCTTCGCATGGTGGCAGCAAAGACGGCGAGTCGCTGAGCCATTCCCACTTTCCTGCAGAGGGGAGAGGAGAATACAAATTACAGAAATGAGTTTGAATACGGCAATAAAACAAGTAGCAGAGGTTGGGGTTTGTTTATAGTGAAATTGCACACAGTGACATGAATCTGTGCTGCTGTGGATGTCCTGATACAAGTTGTAAACAAAAGCCACTACACCCAAAATACCTCGGAGAGCCTTTACCTTACAAACGGATACAAAAAAACAGATACATACGCAACCCATAGAGAATATGCGGTCACTAAAGGCTTAACTAATAGAGCGTCATATCACATGCTGCCAGTAGAGGGCGTGTGGCGCTAGTTGACAACATGAGAAATTCTTCCTCGTGTGAAGTTCTAGCTCATTTTGGTGAAGAATATATAGAAATAAACCAAGTTATGGGTTTGATATTGGTCAGTTCTTAACAGGTAGTGTGGATACAGTAGAATTGTATTAGTGCCGCGCCACCATAAGTGAATCATGTTGTAGAATCAATGCACAAACTTACAGCGGCGTAAAATTCAGGTATTCCTGAGAGAGAAATGTGTTACACGCACGCAGCAATTCTGTCCCCATGACACAGCATAGCAGGGACCAGGCTAAATCCTGGGCACGTGTATACATTGCGAGAAACACCGGTGTGCGCCTTACCGTGTTTGCTCATCTTTCCCCAAGTGGCAGAGGTGAGGAAGCCGTCCAGAGCAGCTATGGTTCCTTGTCCCGTCACAGCGTCTGACGCCAGGATGGTGTTGTTCAGGTCGACATGTAAAACTAACTTTTTCTTCCTCTGCCCGTGTGAAGCCCACCGCTCCCGAGGGACCGTCACCGTGGACTCGCCTGTCTCGCCGTTCGTCGCGCTATGTCCTTCCTCCTCACACCAGCCATCATTGTTATTATGAGGTTCCGCCATAACGGAGACATAGAGTACTATGGGCGTGAAAATTATTTCATTAAAACTCGCCACTTAACCGGCTCAGTCACCTGACCCATTATTTACTTCCTCATTCATTGCAGAGCATCTTCTTCAGTGACATAATAGCTGTACTCTAGCTAACAACTGAAATAGCGCGCCATCTAGCGACGCTGTATAAATATGGACGGGAGCAGGACCTAGTCATCTGCTTTTTGGTTGTTGTTGTCTTAATAATATTGGCTGCAAGAGAGAGATTGGAGCATTAATAGATCCGGAGACATTTTGACTTGTCATGCAAGGTAGCAGACCTATACAATGTCTCAATTGCATCTGGTTGCCAGGGCCTCAATTTGAAGCATGAAACATTTCAAAACAATGTGTCTGATTTGGAAATACTTCACTTTAGCTTCAAAATGTTCCTTTTGTGGGGTAGTGTGGGTCAATAGTAGATTTGAGTATACTCTAAAATACTGTAGCAGTGAAAAATTAATAAAGGACACACCTGGTCACATTTTTGTTCTTTTCTGTGATGCCTGCCTGCCCATCACACCAGTAGCATTGGCACTCACTCTCTTGGTACTGGGACTTGGACACTTGGACACTCACAACAATGTGGGGTTTCTTTTTCATTTTATTCACAAATAATAATTCATATAGAGTACAAATGATACTATTCCAATAGAGTAAAGAATGGGGCTTCACAGCCAAATATTAAACCAAATATTAAACCAAAACCACAAGAAGCTGGGTGAAAGAGAAAAAAACTCAATTTATCAAACATCACTGACATTTCCACTCCATCTGACACAGGATGTCAAGATTCTTATAAAATTGACTTCTAAGTAAGGATTGTGTGTTTCCAGGTATGCACATGTCTATTACAGGATATAAAATGTTTCAAATCAAAAATTCGCTATGATATGTGTACCCAGCTGTTGTGTGTGTATTTGTGTGGGTGTGTGAGTGCTTTTATGATAGTCAGCAGGTGGGACATATGGTGGCCTGCAGCCCATCACTGTGGTGGTCACTGCTCCAATGTCTGTGTATGCCTCAGGTTGTGCTTCACTCTGACAAACTCTGGGATCTTCTGCTGTTCTTCCTGCCTCCTGACCTCCTCCTGTTCATGCTGGGAAAGCAAATGATACAATTTAATATCGTCAAATATATCTTTGACATAATTTGACTTTTTCACACGGCCAAATTGCACTATTGGTCCCCAAATAACTGTATTGGAAAAACACTGGATGTAATAGAAGACCCTCAGTAAGTTTATTATAATGACTAGGAAATGTCTGAACTACTGGTTTGTACTTCTGACCTCTTGCAGCTTCTGTTGCCTCTTGCGGAGCTCCGTCTCCAAATCTGAGGGCCTCCTTTGTGCCAGCTCTTCCTCTCTATGCAGCTCCAGCCTCCGCTGCTCCAGCACTCTCTTTAGCTCAGGCTTCTCCTCCAGAAGCAGACCTCTGCATAGTGTGTCATTCATACTCGCAGTTACAAGTGTTATATTACATTACATTACATTCCGGTCATTTAGCAGACGCTTTTTATCCAAAGCGACTTACATTACATTAGCACACATTACAGAGGGGGGAGCAGTTGAGGGTTCCATGCCTTGCTCAGGGGCACCTCGGCAAGGACTCGAGCCGGCGACCCTCCGGTTCCCAAGCGGAAGCCCTACCGACTGAGCTACTGCCGCCCTTACAATGTAAACCAGCCCCTCCTGTACTCAGCATTGAGAGTTGTGTTTGAGATACTTGACTTTCACTTACCGTTTGTGGCTAAGCAGCAACTCCCGGTGCAAGTTCTGGTGACTAGACGTCTCCACAGAAGAACCATTCAGTTTTTTGGGATGATGGACTTCACTGCCATTCCAGTCTGCTGTGGATTGGTGGGATAATGCTGTGTGACAAGTAGATGTCTCTGAGGCACACAAAGGAGCTCCTGTCACTGTGTGGTGACATGAACTTAAAACTTATACATATTCTAAAACAACAACTACATAATGAATGATTCTGTTATCATCTTGTTAAATTTCAATTCATTTTTCAGCTGTTGTTTGTGCACCAAGATACCATTCTTTTGATGTCCATATCCTGGCCCCTGAGACGTTTGGAAAAAAAAAAAAAAAGATCAACCAGTAAGAGGACAAACATTTGAACAACCAATCATTCATCATATTGTACATCATATTGAGCAGGGAGGCAATGGGACATATGCCAGTTCTCACAGTTTCTTCTTCCCTTAGAGATGTTTGTCACCAGTCAGCTCTTTGGTGTTATACTGGCATCATTATTTACCATCATAAATATACATCTCTAATTCCATAAACCTATATAATCCCTGGCAGTTCCTGGACATCAGACTGTCATGTCTTGATTGTTTTGAATGGCAAGAGAATGCTAAATGACAAGGCTACTCTGCGCACCTACAGATGGCGTAACCATCAGGAAACAACCTGGAAGAACTCACTTTCTTTGAGTTTAACCCCTCCATGACAGGATGGCTGAGGTCCACTCTTTGTGCCCAGTTCAGTCAGTTTTCCATTGTTGAAAAAATCATCATACTTAGTATTCCTCGTAGCAGCAGTCAGCGGCGATAGTACCCAGTGAAATCGCATTACGCCATTCCAGATTACCTCAAGACACAGGAGAGAGGATTAGCTAATTACCAATGACACAAATGCAGCTTTAACCAACCGGGCATAATACCAGTCACTTTGTTTACAACTGTCCTATCACTGAGACAGACTCTGTCAACAGACCTACAGCCAAAAGAGAAGGCTATGTTTCAGTCCAGTGTGCCGTGGGAAATTATCCAACTTCACTTAATTAGTCCAAAAAATTACCCGCATGCGGCTCTTTGCCGGCTGACGTGCTTCAGCTGGAGTGCTCACTGATTTTTCTCGTGGTGTACATAATTTACATATTGTAAAATAAACATCTGAAATGAATTTGCTATATTTTGCAAAACAGAAAAAATGTTGTCCGATTTAAATAGCAATTCATATATATTTTCTCATCACGCGATCTTGAGAGATGTCTTTTAGTAACAGTTAGTTTGTGATCAGACTTCTTTATTTGTATTACCTCAGCCTTGACTGACATGATAGTTTATAGATCATTTGGGGAATTAATCAGGTATTTGTATTAAACAGAATTCATTTTTCAGCCACTCACTATGCACATTAGTTAGCCTTATTTATTGTTATCTGATTATTTTTCTTTTTTCTTCTGTAATAATCTTTTATTTGTGTTCGCCAATGTCACTTTATTTACAAGCCTCAGCGGGGCGCTGTACTACAGTGCCCTACAACATTTTACCCATAATGCTACGTTGCCCTTTCACCCAAACCGGATGTTCCGGTTTCTCCCCCTATATTATGAATGGTCTGTGTGTTGGACGGTAGTGTGACAACGATTGTGTGAGAGAATGGAGGACGTCTGCGTGAGTGAGTGTGGAGTTTTTGCGTGAGTGTGGAGTGTTTGTGTGTCTTTGTGTGTCTTTGTGTTTCTGTTTAAAAATCTACACAGTGATCTTATTTGATCCGGTCAGAGTCGGGCTCTGCTCCGGCCGGAAATGATAGGACTGCAGCCTGCGAGCCTCCGTGGCGCTGAGCAGAAGGCAGAGTTTCTCAGAGGGCCTCCACGGTTTACGCTGTGGTCAGAAGTGATGAATTTGATCAGATATACTAGTTCTGACTGGGTTTGGGTTCAACTCAAACTACACGAAGGACAATGAGTAAATAAGCGATTCTGATCTGCCACAACAAAGTCGGGAGCCCGCACTGGGGTGCAGGTTCAGGCCTGGTCCTCGCTTCAGCTGCATTGAAACTATTTTCACTGTCACATGCCGCTTTATGGGCCTGTTTTATAAATGCTTGTGTAGTGCATGGGAATTTGTTCAGAATGGGAATTTATATGCGCGCCATTGTCTCAGCCTTCCATGGAATATCTTAGTTGAACTCTTCACATTAAATTGGTTCCTGAGAACTCCACAGTAAACAAAGCACTATACGTAGCACAAAGAAGCATAATGTAATGAAGACTGGAAAACAAACCGCGCTGGTGGAGACGAAATAAAGCAATCACGTACACTGCACAACCCATTAAATTGGAGGAACAGCGACATCTGCTGCTGTACCATACTTTCAATTATATGGAACTATACATGGAGTGACGTCACAATAAAATCACAAGCGAACACGGCAATGTTGCGTCTTAATGCAATACGTAATGTATTCTAATGTGTGTATGTTACTTAAAACAATGTTACGTAATGGGCAAGGACGTGGAAGTCCTTGATTTCGGATAGTCTGTGTATTCTCTACATTATTGAGAACGACTAGCTCTGACTTGTGTTGGAGGTAAGACTTAGGCCAGAAATGTGACGTAAATTCTTAAATCTAATTTTATTGAATATACTCTTGTAAGCTTAGATAAATGGTCCAACGTTATATACGTCTATACGTTTATCAGTAAATGTTGGAAGGGGTGCCATTTGTATATTGATTGATGATCAATAAAATTCTATTCTGTATATGATGTTTTACGTGTACATTTTATATGGCATGTTTTTGTGTTTGGTGCTGAACAGCTTAGCATGCAGCTTAAAAAAAACAGTAGCTGATCCATAGAAATAAATACACAATAAAACCGAGTAGAAAAGCTTCATAAACTGCGTGTGAACAACAAAGAAGACGCGCCATCTAGTCCGCCATGTCTCGCGAGAATACGCGTTATCTTCTATATTGACGTCTACGTTGTGTACACACGTGACCTGCATTATCCAATCAGCTGCCGGCAACGAGTTGGCGAGGCGCGCGGGGGCAAGTGAAGTTGCTGCCTGTGTTTTTCACAATCATGGCTGAAAGCAGGAAAAAGCAGCGTATCAGTCATGCCAGTAGCAGCTCACAGAACTCCAACAGAAACACAGAGCGGATCGAGTTCCCCGCCAGGGATCCCGAGGAAGGCGGAGGAGAGGACGCTCCTTTTGTGGAGGGCTCCATAGTGCGCATCACCATGAAAAACTTTCTGTAAGTGTCTGCAACACAGCGCGCAAGCTGTCAGTTTACTACATACATACAAAACAAAACACCAAACGAGCAGCTAATTCAGAAAGTTAAAGCTCCTTGATTATTGAGGAATCGTAAAATCATAATAACTAAACAGCAGCAGGAGCGGCACCTGGTGACTGCAGTAGCACGGGTATAAATGAACAGTGGTTTCCTTTTCTTGTTTCGCTGGTTTGTAAATTCCGTGAAACTGTCATGTTTTGGGACAAATCTGTAGAATACAAGATGACTTCTCAGTCACATTAACAACCACATGGACATGATGGTGGACCCTTGAATGCGATTATGAATCATTGCTGTTCATACTTGCTAGCTGAAAGTGGCGTAACAATTAAATGAGTGCAATTAATATAAACCTTACTGATTCTGGGCATCAGTCTGTGGCATCAAAAGCTGAATGGAATCCACCTGGTTCCAGCAATAATTGAAGATATAAACTCTCCCTCCTCTCCCAGGACTTATGACTACTCAGTGGTCTATCCCGGACCCAACCTGAACATGATTGTTGGAGCCAATGGAACTGGCAAGTCCAGCATTGTGTGTGCCATCTGTCTAGGCCTGGCTGGCAAGACGGCTATCCTGGGCAGAGGGGACAAGGTAAACCGGGTCCAGGAAGTCATGAAGAATGTGTCACACACAGCTTTGTTTCTGTTCATGTTTTTCATCCTCATCATGCACAGATTTGTCTAAGATACTGTCCCAGCACCATTGTTTCAGCCAGATACTTTTACATATGTTGTGTACAGGCAATGAATTAAGATAATAACTTTTGTCTTTTTGTAGGTTGGCCTCTATATCAAGCGTGGGTGCAATAAAGGATTTATCGAGCTTGAACTGTAAGTTTTGTGACAGTTTACGGATACACACTTCTGTCGAAAGCAACAGTTGTTATCCATACTATGTACAGTATATGCGTGAACATTGTTAAAACTCTCCAATGCCTGAATTATCCGTTTAATTATTCAACTCCTTGTTGCGTTTCCAGATACAAGAAGAATGGAAATTTAGTGATTAACAGAGAGATCTTTGTGGAGAACAACCAGTCTGTCTGGATGCTGAATGGACGACAATGCAACCAGAAAGCGGTGGAGGAGGAGGTCAGGGCTCTGCACATCCAAGTCGGCAACCTCTGCCAGTTTCTGCCTCAGGTGTGTGTGTGTGTTTGTGTGTGTGTGTGTGTGTGTGTTTTATCATAGAATAATTTACAAATTGATTCAGCCTGGTTAATTGGTAACAGCATACAATTGACAATGTTACCTACAGTGTTTTCATCTCTCGGCTGATGTTGGTGGTTTGTCTCAACAGGAAAAAGTTGGGGAATTTGCCAAGATGTCCAAAATCGAGTTGCTGGAGGCCACTGAGAAATCAGTCGGCCCACCCGAGATGTACCAGTACCACTGTGAGCTCAAGAACTTTCGCAACAAGGAGCGAGATTTAGAGGTGAACTTGCAAAACAGTCACACCAATGAGTTATTTTAGTGTTTCATACAAAAAAACCATGTCATACCTCTCAGTTAATTTGAGCTTTCTCTGCCTTGTTAATATTTGTCCGTCAGAACACCGTGAAGGAAAAGACTGGCTTCCTGGAGAAATCAAAGCAGAGGAACGAGAGGAATAAGCACGATGTAAACCGTTACTATGAAAAAAAGAGACATCTGGACATGATCGAGCTGCTTGAGAAGAAGAAACCATTTGTGGTGAGTGGTTTAGATGGACGACAATAGATTTCTAATTTTCTACAGAAAAACTACACCGCTTTGATTGTAGTAACACTGTCTCCCTTTTGGTCTCGTGCAGGAGTACGAGACAGCCCGTAAGGAACTTGAGGGTGTGAAGAAGGAGCGAGATGAGGCCAAAAAGCAATTGTCGGCCCTAAAGCAGGCCCAGGCGCCCATGCTGAGAAAGATCCAACACATTGACGACAAACTACAGCCCATTGAGACGCAAATCAGGGCCAAGGTCAGAAAGTGACTTTTCACTTTCACTGTAATGCATCACTTTTACTTTATGGAAAGTGATACTCAGTGTCATGCATTCAGTATCAGTGTCAAAAAGCAAGGCTGAATACTGACTCTGTAGTTCAGACTGCTTTCATGGTCTGTTGGCAAACATGTTCACAAAACGTGGAAGTGCATTAGAAATGAATCATAATGTATTTTTTAGCAACGCATGTGAAACTCGTTGGAATGTACTTAAGTCCAAATAAACCAGCCACTGTGAAAGTAGAATGACTACCGGTATTGACACCAAAGAATCAGATGCTGCTGTGTAAATGTTTGTAATGCTTTGGTCGTGATGATGATAATCTGGATGTTTCCCAGACTGCCAGCATCAAAGACGCCTCACTGAAGTGCAAACAGAAGCAAGATCAGTTGGACCGAAAACACAAACAGGTACGATTCAGCTTTGTTTTCTGGTCATAACCAGAAAATTAGACAAAAATGAAGCCTAGACTTTAATTTGTTGGTATTATTTGAGGCTTTATTCAGGATTGCTGGGGATCTTTTCTTGTCTTTTCTTTCTTTTTCTTCATCTTTGCTTTGTTTACTTATTTAGAGTAGTTCAGATTGCTTGTGATAACTAATGGTTTTCCCCTCTTCTTCACAGATTGACGATATTAAACAAACGCTGAGACTGAAGCAGACAGAGGAACAAGATCACCAGAAGCGAATTAGCAACACCCGGAGGATCATTGAAGATTTTAAAGCTGAGCTTGCCAAACTTGGCGACCAACCAGATGTGTCTCCTCAGATCGATGTTGTTAATGTTGATCTGAGGCGCATCCAGGTAGAGAGGGCCAAGGTTGAAGGAGAGAAGTCTGACCAGCGGAGGGAAAGGGACAACCTCATAGCTGAGTCCAAATGTGAGTTTAACACACATTGTACTGGGTAATTTTACCAATTCACACAAACGTACTGTTGATATGATTTCTGAGCATCATTGGAATCAATTTAGCAGTTTTATTTCTCTCTTCAGTCACACTTGTAGGTAGTATAGAGGATTCACGTTAACTATCTTTGGCAGTTTTGGTGAAAAGGCTCAATGACATGAACAACATGATGAACGCCAAAGAGGAGAAGCTGCGGGGACGCCACAGGGACACACACGAAGCCCTCCAGTGGCTCAGACAGAACCGACAGCTCTTTGATGGGAATGTCTACGAACCCATGATGCTGGTGGTGAGTGTTTATGTGTGTGTATGCATGTGTGAATGTGTATAAAAAATATAGAAAGTAAATAGAGAATTGAAGTTCTGAAACAATGTATTGGTAAGCTAATACGGCAGATCTGTGTATATGAATTACTTGTGAGGCATTGTTCCACTTCCTGCCCCGCGTCTGACCAGGCCAGAGAAGTCATGCGGCCCTCCGGGATTCCTCCCTCCTTCCTGTTGAGCCACTCCTGCTCTGTTTCTAACCTTTCCCTCCTTTCTCAGATCAATGTGAAGGACCATCGTTTTGCTAAGTACGTGGAGAACCACATCCCTTTCCAGGACCTGCGGGCGTTTGTCTTTCAGAGGAAAGAAGAGATGGAGAGGTTCATGGCAGAGGTCAGTGTGCTGATAATCATGTCGTCATGTTGGTTCTGCTTAGAAGTGGTTCACTGCAACTTGGTTCATCTTGAATAAACAATATGTGTATAAGCTGCACTCCTTACAGCACAGAGGGTTTGTTGTTCTCTTAATAATTTAGTTTGTCTGTCTGGACTCCCAAGTAAATCATTTTGTTTGCGTTGATGTTCAGGTCCGTGACAAGTTGAACTTGAGGGTGAACTCCATTTGTGCTCCAGTTGAATCGTGTTCCAACAAGCAATCATCCCGAAACATCGAGTCCTTGAAGTGAGTAGATTTTTTTTTTGTTTCAAGTTGAAGATTTCCACGTCCGTTTGTTGGCTCTTTACATTTTGGGGTTTTTATTTGGGATGCTTTATGTCGTGTCGTTCTTTGCCTCTTTTGTAAACCCCTTACTGTACATTATGTGTACTCTCAAAATAATTGATTGAATTGAATTGTATTGTATTTGCAGGCACTTCGGCTTCTTCTCGTACCTGCGTGAGATGTTTGACGCGCCCGACGAGGTGATGAGTTACCTCTGTCAGCAGTACAAGGTGCACGACGTCCCTGTGGGCACCGAAATGACCAAAGGCATGATTAACACGGTGCGTGTTTACTCCTTTTTCAAGGTTCTCAAAACCTAACAACAGAGCAGTGAAAGTTTAAGCTTGTTGTTTTGATATGAGGCTAGAGGGAGTGAGAGAGGACATCTCGGAGCACAAGTACCTCCTCATAGGAAATATTTAGCTCAAGGGACTTCAAGGAAACATGTAATGATATAACCTCTCACTCTCTGATTTAATCTCATTTTAAAGTAATGAAATAATTAGCTTGTTTATCATTTTCTAATGTAATTTGACTGTGGTTTGACTGATTAAATGTTTAATTTAATGCTGTTGTGTCTGATCTGTGATTCACCATTTAGTTTTTATTTCTTCCGCTCCTCACGCTGTATTTCATGTTTGGTAAATGAAATCTGAAAGCTGTTCGTTCTTTCCTCATGTTTTTCAGTTGCAGCAAAAAAAACTAATCACAAACTGTTCAGACAATATTGACATGAGAGGACGAGTGCAGACAGTGACCTTTCTGTCCTCACAGGTGATTGAGGAGCCGTACATCAGGGTGCTGTTCGCAGCAGACGAGAGGTACATGGTGAAGAGGTCTTTTTACTCCAACAAGATCAGCACCAGTAACTCTGCAGTGCATCCATCCCAGTACCTCAACATCACCGTGGACGCTGAAGAGAAGCGGCAGGTGGAGCAACAGATCAAGGTGAGACGGGGGCGTGCGGCTGCGTGGGAACCTGGAATACGTTTGAGGTATAATGGGTTTGCTGACGCCATGTTCCTCCCCTCTGCTGCGTCTCCAGGCGTGCGAGGTGAAGTTACGAGACATTGACGAACGGATGAAATCCCTTCAGCAGCAGGCTGCAGCACTGGATCGCCGTGACAACGAACAGCGGGAGGAGAAAAAGCACCTTTCAGAACTTAAGGGCAAAAAGAGACAACTGGAGCAGAAAATAAGCACCAAGCTGGACAGGTAAGAAAACCTTAAGTCAAAACAATGTCAAGTTTCATCATCTGTGCCAAAGTGTAACCAATTCACCTCTGCATTGTATTCCCTCTTTCCATATGTTTAGTCTGAGGCAGATGGAGCAAAGTCGTATGGACCTGAAGAAGATAGAGGAGGAGACCAAAGAGAAAATTACGGCTGTCAATTCTGATAAAGTATCAATAGTCACAGTGTTCATGTCCCAGATGAAGGTATGATTACATTCACTAAGCATATCTTTGTGAGTACAGCACATGTGATAGGCATTCTTAGTTATCTGACCCCTGACTTTCCTCTCATATTTCTTAGTCTGTCTCTCTGTCATGTAATGGTCATGATATTTTAAAGAAGTCACTTATGGTCCGTAAAGTGAATATGTGTCCTCCATGGTCTTCCTCTGTCTTTCTCCCCGTCTGTAGCTGAGAGCCAAGCTGACGATGGAAAAGGTGCACCTGGCTCTGGAGACTGTGGGGCTGACCGCCGAGAAGGCCAAGCTGGAGCAGGACTGCAGAGAAGGTGCTGCCGAGCTCAAGACTATGGATGTAAGCCATCGACACACAGAACCTCTACAGAACCAAAGGGGCAGCACAGATTACCATTCAGGATTGTCATATCAACATAGATCCAGCTGGAGAGGACCACACTTACGTCTCATATTCATGGAAACAGTGATTAAAACTTGCTCATGCATTCACATCGCCCCCTTTTGGTTTTCATGATCTTTGTTCTTTTTCTTCTTCCTTGGTCTATGTTCTTGCAGCAAAAATGCAGCCGGCTGGACCAAAGGAAGATCCAGCTGACTGAACGATGCAAAGGCCTGCTGAAGAGGGCGAGGGAGCTCTGCAGGATGGACCCGGAAGGATCCTTACCTACTGACCTGCACACGGTCAATATCAATCACACCTTTTAATGAAACTAGCTGCCAACAGTTTGACACTATACGCAATTACTATTGTTCTTTGTGCAGAGTGAACTTCAAAGACAATTTCATTTAGGTTATAAATTACCTTCATTTCAAGTTCATGATAAACTAACCAATAGTTTATGAAATACGTTATTTGTCTGTGATTGCAGGCTTTCAGCAAGCTGCCTGACACACTGGACGAGCTGGACTCCATGCTGAATGAGGAGCAGGCCAGAGCAGAGTGCTTCACTGGCCTCAGCGAAAATGTAAGTCATTAACTGAAGGATAATCATTTCATTTACTCTCAAAAGTTATTTGTGTTCTTAATAGGTTTGTAACATTACGTCAGTCAAAATGTTCTGTCTCCAAACACACGGTCCTGACAGTACTGGAAAGGTTACTGAAGTTGGAACATTTTTGACAACTGAAAATCCATTAGGAAATGACACACTAATGGTGTTTTTGTTAATTACACTAATTTTGTTGTCTCTGATTCAAGGTGGTGGAGGAGTACAACAGGAGGGAGCAGGAGATCAGGAACCTGGAGAAAGAGCTGGAGGAGAAGAGCAACTCCCTGAAGGCCTACCGACAAAACATAACAGAGGTACATGAGCACACAGCATGCAGTGCTCCTCTGCATTGTTTCTACAATATGTGTAGTTTATGACCTTTTACGCATTTGAGTGTAAAGCTGTAGTATCTCTGTAGTAGCTCATCTCCACTCCACTGAATTAACAAGGACATTACTGAATGATCACTTTGCATTGTAGTAAGGCGTGTGTGTGTGTGTGTGTCTCACAGGCCAAGGAGGGCTGGTTGGCTCCTCTGAAGCAGCTTGTGGAACAGATCAATGGCAAGTTTGGTGACTTCTTCAGTTCCATGAAGTGTGTTGGAGAGGTTGATCTACACTCAGACAACGAGGTATGTCTGTAACACACATTCACTTTTCAATCGAAGTTTATTCCCATATTGTATTAATTATATTCTACAACGGGCCAAACCTGATCTCCTGATCCGACTGTAGGAGGAGTACGATAAATACGGGATACGCATTCGGGTAAAGTTCCACAGCAGCACTCAGCTGCACGAGCTGACAGCACAACACCAGAGCGGAGGGGAGCGCAGCGTGTCCACCATGCTCTACCTCATGGCCCTGCAGGAGCTCAACCGCTGCCCCTTCAGAGTGGTGGATGAGATCAATCAGGTAACACACACACAACACACAACACAGAATAGCTGTTACATTTTAAAGGTTGAGAGTTCATGCTTCTTGTCTCCATGCAGGGAATGGATCCTGTCAATGAGAGAAGAGTGTTCGACATTGTGGTCCGCACAGCATGCCAAGGGATCACGTCCCAGTATTTCTTCATCACGCCCAAAGTGAGTATTTTTACCTTCAAATGAGAGAATGTTCAAGTGAGGCCAAGAGATGCAGGCTCAGTCTGTGTGTGTATGCAGTGTTTCTGTGATTATCTATTTGCCTTAATGTTGTCGCCGCCCCCCCCCCCCCTTGTTTTTCAGCTCCTGCAGAATCTTCAGTACGCTGAGGAGATGACCGTCCTATGCGTCCATAACGGCCACCACATGCTTCCCCCCAAGCAGTGGGCAGAGAGAGCTTTCATTAGAAGCCGTAGACAAAGACAGACCAGGACGTGATGGATTTGCCCGGCCCTGCCCAATGTTTCCATCCTCAGTTCAGAATAAACAGCTAGGATTTATATTTAGCAGCTTTATTTCAGATAGAATATTGCAATTTTTAATTAGAAGTCTTTAAATATTCAGACATGAATCTGTAAAGTTAAATGAACAGTTCTGCTCCTGACGTTTGTTTCCTTAAGGTCATTTAACTTGCATTCAGCTGGCAATGACGCTCATATATTTAGCCAAGAATAGATTAATGGAATGAGGTTATTGGTTTGTTCCTTGTTTTAATCATTTTGATAATGTGTTTATGCCATATCTCTATATCTCCATATGGCTGTACAGACATTTATATTTCAATAAAATATTCTGTTACATTTGTTTATTATTTAAGGAAAAGCCATCAAACTATCTTGGATAATCTGCATAGAGGATTACCGAATTCACATAAATGTGAAACGAACAGCATTTATATAAAAACAAAGCCAAAACCAATTAATCACTGATTGTATTGGGGGCCAAAAACACTGAAATTCAAAATACTCAAGCTGGCAGGGGACAGGAAGACATCTCAGGTTGTGACAGTCTTATGGCCCTCACTATTTGTAGATGCTGTGGATGGAGCGTCTCTGTGGGTCAACCCACACTGCGATGTCATTGTCTTTTTCTTTGTCTTGGATTTCCCGCTCAGCGTTTTCTTGTCTACTGCAAATTGAGGAGAGCAAACATTTATGGAACTAGCTGAATTATAGTTGTACAGATCCATGGGCAGCACAGTGTTAAGAGGGTTTCTGGTCTGCTGAACCTTAACACCCACCTGTGCTGCTCTTCGAAGGTCTCCTTCTGGTATACAATCTGGTTCTTGCCCCGAAGCAGGTCCGTGTGGTGGTCGTAGACGGCTTTTAGGTGCAGGTCCAGACTGTCTTTTTGAACCTGACCAGGAGAGAAGAAAGAAGGTGCGTTGCTTTGAATTGTTACTCTGCTTCTTTAAAACCATAATATCAGGTCCACTGGAGTTCACCTGCTGCTCGTGGACAGTCCTCTGGGTGCTGGATAAAGTTGCTGCATTATGGAGGTGACTCCAGGGCTCCTCGGTGTGGGCGATGTAAGTCGGTTTATCAAATTGCTTTTTCTGCTCAATAACAAAGGAAACAAATCCTGAAATTATTAGGAATTTTTAAGCACAATCAAATAAATGTTTAATAAATTGCTTTTTCATTCTGGCTGCAAAGTATTTGAGATGCATATTTAACTCGACATTGTTTAAACAGCAGTTTGGTGACTAAGAAAGGCCTGACACACTTATTGAAAACAAGAGAACAACAGCATCGTAAATTCAAAAACGTCTAAAAAATCTGTGAACTGGTTGAACAGGAAAGCCATGAAAACATGGTATGTACTTAATTATTTGATTAAATTAAATTAATTTCTTCAATTAATAATTAGTCGCTCAAACAGTATGCAGGATGTACTGTAAAGTGTCCTACTTGTATTTGATTTCAAAGTTAAATGAAGGGAAATACGATGAATAGTAACATTCACCTTCCATTCCTTGACACGAATATCAAACATAACGAGAAGTAAAATGAGAGATGAAGAAACAGACACAGAACAGAATGAACGAGACTCACCGGCTCCGGTTTGAAGCCGCTCAGAGTGAAGTCGTTCTCTAACTTGGGCGAACCGTAGGGATCGCGTTTTGACATTGTTCTTAACAAATAACTAATGTCCGTCCTCGTTGCTGCTGTAGAACCAAACCTGTGTTCATGTCCGTTGCCAGGCTACCCATGAGACCTTCGAGGTCCGGCCCTCCTAATTATCACATAGCGAGGCCGTAGCCGGCGATGACGTCACAGAGGTCCGGAAGGGGGTCACGCGTTAGAAAACATCACCTCATTAACAACCTGGTGTTAGACGTACTCTTGAAAAACGTAATCTTGGTTTGCAAGATATCGTAAACTTCCGGTAACACATTTCATTAGACTCCGTGACGTATTTTAATTAGGTAGAAATTAAATGTACTGCTTTTTTACTTGTAACTTCCTTCACAATATACGCGCTTGTGTGACGTTAAATAACATATACAACAATGATGTAAACGAAAATGTCCAAACACACAATCGAGAAATGTGAAACTTCAAATCGTTTAAAACGTTCATGTTGAAATACGAACAAATTTCCAACATTTTCATGACTGTGGCTATCATGAAGTCAAATACAAAGCTACTGTGTTCTAATGCATGGAACTCCACAGGAAGAGCCACTGGCAAATTAACACAGAATAAGAGACATCAAACTAATCAACAAACAGTCTGGTGTGTATTTTATTACCCCCCCACAACAGCAGGCAGTTAACGTGCAAATCAGCCTGAGCCAATCAGCTTCTAGTATTTATTCAGGCACTTGAGACTTAGGCCACACCCAGCAGTCACAAGGAGCAGCACCTTTGGGCGCAAGTCACCTCTTTTCCTACATCACATTATACTTGTTGCTGGAGGGACATGATGGCGGGAAGCCACGTCCACCTGTGCGGCTGCTTACTGATGCTGCTTTTTGTGCAAACCTATGCAGATTTGCCCATTTGTAAAGAGGTGAGGAAATTACGGCTATTAAATATAACCATAACACTGGATTACTGTTGAAGTAAGATATGTTATAGTAGTGTATTGTGTCTGGTTTTATTGCTATTAACAACCCTAACAAGTGTATGCCCTAATAACATCATATTAGCAGGAAATCAGTTAGAGCTTTATGAAATAGTAGTAAGTAAGAAATAAATGTAATTCAAAAGATAAGTGACATATGTGAGTGTGAGGATCGGGTGGTTACTCTAAATGGAAAACATTCATGTGGAGCTTTAGGCCTAAATGAAAAATACAATTAAACACAATAATTCTGAGAACTTTGGAAGACAGATTAAAAACTTTTGAAACGGCTTCCCCCAGTCACACATTCTGTATGTGAAACAATCTGAAGAATTTCATTGGAGATCGGTTTTCCACTATTTCCATTCTTTAAGCTCAACGCGTAAAAATGTCTTAAAAACAAGATAGAATGGATATTTGCTCACAAATTAGAACTCCTTACTGCCAGCAGATAGTGTTTTGCTTGTTAAAAGCTCTTTTGGGCTTCACATCACTGCATGTGTGAAATGAGCATATGTTTCAAAGTGTAGCATATGTTTGCCTCAGTCATTTACACGGTGATGGCTACACGGTTTGCTTGTGTTTTACCAGAACCTCCATATGAACGACCATCTGCTGTACTCTCACTGAAAACGCTGCTATGTCAGAATATTTGCATAACAGTGGAACCATGTAATGATAGTCAAACATTTTATCAGCAAACCCTGGAAGCTACCACAAGGCGTGAATGCTGGGAAGATACAATAGCTGTCGGGAACACGTTTGGACTTTCATTTGGATGCTGCTGTGTAATTCTGATGAGGGATCTAGTTGCAGCCATTTTCACGAGGCCACCTTTCTTCTGGTCACTGCCAGCCTGTTGACCATGAGGCACAGCGGTCACCGTGTCCCGTTGCCTTGGTTTCCTCATGTTTGTTTAAAGGAGGCGATTAAGTCTCGGCACATCTCCGCTTTGATGCATTTTTACATCAAATCCTCCCACCCAGGCCCATGTTCACCTGACACCCGGGCTATAACTAATGTAGCAGCTCTAATGGAAAACATAGCCTCAGAAGAGGTTCACTTCTGCTGTGCTTCTGTTAACTATTAATCCCCCGGGGCTGTGTGTGGGCTTGGTAAGTGACCTTCTCACACAGCCGCTGTGTTGACCAATGACCAAATCTTAAGATCACACTAGCTGTCTACTCCGTGTATTCATGTTTTGCCTCAGATCCTAAGAGTGAGAAAAGACAACAGTGTATGTCATGTAACATCAGGACGGGCGGGATGATGTTTGTCCACCAACTGTAAACATGTGAATGAGCAGCACAACTGACAAGAGCAGAAACTCCTGCTTCCTCTCTGTGTAAGCCTGCATCCACATTAAAATCAAGTGTTTACAGAAGGATTGGACTATACAGCATTTCTCGACTAAGTACATAAACCCTGGAGGGAGTCTCGGTGGTGCAGAGCACATCCTTGATGAGTGAGATTAAAGCAGCAGGTGAGACAGCCTCTTGGGCAAACATTAGCTTCAGCATTTATTTGGAAAGGAGGCTGGCCCCGCTTCTGCAGAAAATCCCACAGTATAAAACAATCAACAACTGTGTAAGCTCTCTTAATGACCTAAAAGCCCCAGTTAGATTATTTACTTTTCTCATGCATTCTTACACAATACCTGTAATTAATTTAATCTACTTCTTTGCATATAGTAGTTGATTGTGTGTATCAGTAAAGGATCTCCACTCGCAGAAAACTGAGTAAGCAACCTTGTAGCAGCACTTTAGAGTCCCTTTCTCTTACATCAGTTCAGTTATTGTTTTATCGTCTTGTGTGTTTTCACTTCACCTTGTGTGTTTTAAATTGTTCATTAAATTATTGCTCGACTCTATTGCTGTGTCGCTGTGTGTGCTTTTGGGGAGCCGCAGCCAAGCAATTTCCAGTGATGAAGACATACAGTACAAACACATTTCATGTTTTATAGAAGTAGACGTAGTTGTAAGGATTTGTTTGACCGAATCATACGTATGCAAAGCAGTAGACCAACATTTGCTCTGTCGTTAAATATGATCATCTGTAGAATATGATACCTGACAAAACAGCCCGTGATCACTCAGCTGCTCCAGTCACTTGTGTGATTCTGGTCTATTGACTTTTATCATCCTGCTGTATCAAACTCCCATTTGTGTTTTCTCCCTGCAGTCAGATTATCACTTTGAGTACACAGAGTGCGACGTGCTGGGCTCACGATGGAGAGTGGCTATTCCCAACAAAGCTGACACATGCACGGGACTGCCAAATCCAGTCAAGGGGACTCAGTGCAGTGAGTATTCCACCCTCACATTATTCATCTCTGCTACAACATCAATGAGTGAAAAACACCCTTTCTTCTTCTCCAACCGTAGCCTTCTCTTGCAGCGAAGGCGAGTTCCTTGACATGCAGTCGCAGCAGTGTCAGAAATGCACGGCGGGTACCTACTCCCTGGGGACGGGTGTGGCCTTCGACGAGTGGGACAGCCTGCCCAAGGGTTTTGTCACACATGGCTCGGGCAGCAACGTAGGAGGTGCTCAGAACAACTGCAAGTTAGTACATCCCGTGCATCCCTTTGCTTCCAGTTTGACGCACAACTGAGAAACACACACTGTTTTCTAAGCCCAAAAAGTCTCCTTAGTTTTGTGCTTATGTTTCCACAGCTCCACGTGGACACCAAAGGGCGAGTACATAGCCTCAAACGCAGACGAGTGTACCTCAACGCTGTCTTACGCCGTGACCCTGAAGAAACCAGGCTCGCTGTCCTTCGAATATCTCTACTCTGACAACAGCATCTACTTTGAGTTCTTTGTAAGTTGAGTAAAAACAGAATCGATTGTCTACATGTGAGTATTTGACGACCCCTTGACCTCTTAAACTCTTGATTCTGTCCTCCAGGTTCAAAATGACCAGTGCCAATCTACAGACACTCAAAGCCGGTGGATGAGCACCTCTGACACTGACTGGACCAAACACAGGGTTTGTCTGAGTGCAGCACAAAACTACACATCATGAATGAATTTTTTTTATTACTATTATTCTCCTTGCTATTACTATCACTAACTATTTCTTAATTTTGCTTTGACAGGTTGACTTAAACAAAGGCACAAATGTGTTGTACTGGAGAACCACTGCATACGGCATGGAGAGCACCATCAGTGCTGTGCTGTTAAAAAACATCGCCATCTCAGGTAAACTGTCTCCGCTTGCTCATTTTGATTGGTGGTATATTCCACACATAAATTCACAGTTCGTAAGTGTGTGTTAATGATTCCACGCCGGTTTATGAAACTCTTCCAGGGGTGGCTTATACATCTGAGTGTTTCCTCTGTAAGCCTGGCACACACAGCGCAGCGGCCGGCTCGGCCCGCTGTGCCACCTGCCCTGCTGACTCCTACTCCAACAAGGGCGCCACCGCCTGCCACGAGTGTGAAGTCGACAAATACGCAGGTATGCATGTTGGTTTGCAAAATCCAACAAGCTTAACTGGTTCTTGTTGATATTTGTGAATTTCCAATCACCCAATAACATTGAAAGGTCACCAAAACACAGGCAAAAACAGGTTAGGTGATTACAGAGTGTCCTTGTCTTATCAGTAGATCTTTGATTGGAGCTGTGTGTTTTTGCTTTTCCCTGACGCCTGAGTTTCTGTTTTGCCAGAGGCTGGTTCAGGGAGCTGTAAACCAAGACCTGCATGTACAAACAGTGACTACTTCTACACCCACACTCCATGTGACTCTGAGAGAAAGGTACTAAAGGGAAAGACATGTTAGGACGCCAGCATGTACTCCGTTCTGCAAGTTCAGGAGTGATTTTTACTGTGATGATCTGTCGAGTCCTTTGCAGCTACACGACAGCAGTATGTGTGCTCATTTTCTGCTCTGCTGTGTGTCCCAGACACAGCTCATGTACAAATGGATCGAGCCTAAGATTTGCAGTGAGAATGTGAATGGAGCGGTGAAGCTGCCCGCCTCAGGGAAGAAGCAGATCTGTCCACCGTGCAACCCCGGATTCTTTGTCACCAACTCGTCTGCTTGTAAACCGTGTGATCATGGATTCTACTCAAACGGAACAGGTGCAGAATCACTTTAAGATGATGTCATTATACTGGAGACAATTTGGTAGATGTCGCAACCAACAAATCAATGATAAGTCTATTTAGTCTAGTCTAAGTTGAGCCATATGCATAACTTGAGCTGCTTCTCTTCATTGTGCCACCTGGCTGCACAAAAGGTGTTCAGAATTTGACATTAAGGAGGAATAATTTACAACATCTTGCCAAAATCATCACTGGACTGTTAAAGTTAAATATGGTGCAAAATATTTTTTTTCAGTCAGACACCGCTCAACTGCAGAGGGTGGATTTTTTGTGGATTGGATGAATCACACACACACACACACACACACGAGTGGATAATTGTTCTCTCAAACACTTTTTTTCTCTGTAACCGGCAGCCTGCGCCAAGTGCCCCGTTGGCACAGAGCCAGTGGTGGGTTTTGAATACAAATGGTGGAACACAATGCCAAGCAACATGGAGAGCTCCCTTTTCCGTGAAGAGGACGCTGACTCCAAACAAAGGACGGGTGAGACACTCCAGCCAGAGAATAGGGTGGACATCATTGAAAGTAAACAATTATAAGTATGTACTGAATGATCGTCATGTGTCCTGGCAGCTTGGGAGGTAGCTGGGGAGTACATCTACACCGCCCCCGGGGACGAGGACACAGACATCCTGCTGCTGTCACTGCAAGTCGCCGGATACAGGTGAGAGGCAGGCTGATACTTTAATGGTGTATATACAGTAAGCAGTAAAGGAGAGGTTTCAAGACATGTGTTTGGTCTCCCCAGGCTGCCTCAATCTGTGGCCAAAGACAGCGACAGGAGCGAACTGTCTCGGATCACCTTTGTCTTTGAGACACATTGTCAAGCTGACTGCAAACTTTACTTCCAGGCGGTGAGGGGAAATAGCAACATTGTGCCACACCTGATTCTAGGATGATTATTGACAGTGCCAGCATGGAGATCTGAGTGTGTGTGTGTGTTTCACCTCAGGGTTATAATAAGTGGAGTAACGATTTGGTGGAGCAATGGGGTGGCAGCAAGAGCAAACAGTCATACACCTACCTGATCCAGAGCAACAGCACAGTCACCTTCACCTGGAATTTCCGGCGCACATCAGTGTCCAGCAGGGTGAGGCAGGAACTTGAACTTTGACCTCCTAACAAGCTCAATGGTTTGGATTTTCTTTTAGTTGTATCCGTATTTTACACTAAGTACAGGTGCCTGGAAAGGAATCAGCAATATTTGTTAGCACTCAATATGGGATAAGCCTCTAAATTAGAAAGAATTGATCCACTCAATTTAGAGGCTTAAGGGGTTTTGAGTTTATCTTTAGAAACCTGTGTTTGTCGTGTTGATATAATTAGCACTTAAACAGACTGCATAAATCATTTCCTGGGTATGCGTGACGACTAATGTTCCCCTTTCTGCAGGAGAGGAAGTACAGTGCAGACTTTGCTAAGATTTACTCCATACACATTACCAATGTGATTGGCGGCGTGGCCTCTCAGTGTCGCCGTTGTGCCCTGAGCTTCGCCCAAGCCAACTCTGCCTGCGTTCCCTGCCCGCCTGGACACTACATGGTCAGCGAGACTGGAGTGTGTAAGAGCTGCCCGGCAAACTCCTTTGTCAGGCCGGAGCAGCCGGTGGGAGAGGCGGCGTGCATCCATTGCGGACCGAACACGTGGAGAAACAAGGTTAGGAACCAAGCTCCTTTACACTGTAGGAAGTCTGAGGATTTGGTTTTCTGGATTGCCATCAAACGTGCATGTAAATGACACCAGTGACTCCCTGTTCTTCATTCCTCAGGCTCACTCGGCTTGTCTCAGTGATTGTAAGTTGGGGGTTCACATGGGAGGAGCACTGCAGCACTATGACTTCTCCCCTCTGGCCAACGTCACCACTTTCCAGAGCAGCCCACGATTCACCAGCAAAGGCCTGCGGTACTTCCATCGCTTCGGCGTGAGTCTGTGTGGGAAAGAGGTGAGCAGCCGTTTGTTCTTGTGTAGAGATTATGCAGTGAGGCTCTACGGTTCTAAGCTGCTGCTTTTGTTGCACAGGGCAGAGAGACGGCTTCCTGTGTGGACAACGTGACAGCGCGAGGGAGAAAGGTCAAAGGTTATGTCTGCGGCTCCACGGTTGTCCCCTCTGACATCAGGAGTCAGAGTGTGGTGTCCTCGCAGCCCTTCATTATCGGTGACTCACTCATGGGTGCGTAATGAGAGCTGCTGCCTCTCACTCTCTCTCGCTCTCACTAAGAGGAGGAATACAATTTTCTCACTTAAAAATATCTTGAAAAAAACATCTTAATCAAAATGTTCCCAGCTTTGTTTAAAGCCAGCGTGCGTCACAAAAATGGCTCACATTTGTCCTAAGGGCCTAACAAATACGTTTAACAAATACAAACTTCTACCCTTGTAAATCATCTGCTCACGACTTGTTACTGTTGTTAATCTGAATTACTGTCCTTTGTGTAACACCAATTTAAAACACATTACCTCATCCCATGCTGCTAAAACATGATTTACAAACAAAATGATCAAACCTTTAAGAACTAATAGTATAGTTATGGCTATTATTAAATTATGGCTCAGTCGTGCAACTATTAATCCTGTGACTTTCTGTTCATAGTTTACTGTTACTCTTATCTGTTTTAAAAAAATTCTGTATCTGCATAATTGTGTGCATGTAAACATATTTCCTGACTTTGTCTCAAGGTGTAACTACTGACACAGCCCTGAATAAAGTCTCCTCTCCAATATGGCTGTTCCCAACTGCCTCCAGCCTGCTAGATATTATATTTTATTACAGGTATTCAAAATCACAATTTGTTGAACCATTTATTTAGTTTCATTCACCGACGACTGTGGTTTTCATGTGCATGCACTGTACTTTTTAATTTGATGTTATTATGTCTGCATGTTTCCAGGTCAAGTGAGACAACTCAGGCCTGTAAACAAGGACGGTCTACCACAATCAGACTGAGATGTGACCCCACACTGAGCGCTAAAGGCCACATCATCCTGCCCAGGTAGCTCACACTGGGACCAAGGTCCACCTTTAAGTCAACCATAACAACTTTTTACATACTGACACTTTGCCTGTGTTATGTGTTTCATCCACAGTAATTGCTCTGAAGGGACATGTGATGGTTGCACCTTTCACTTCCTGTGGCAAAGCCAGCACGCGTGTCCACTCTGCACCAAAGACCACTACAAAGAGATTGTCAGTGCTTGCATCCAAGGAATACAGGTATGAGAGGCACAGACATGAAGATAGGAAAATGAATATGACATGGTTCATTACAAAGTGATGTTGTGCAGTGCTCAAACCTATCATGAATTAATTCACACAGGGAATGTGTATAAAATGAATGTTTATGAACCATTTTGAAGATACTTTTACATAAGACATTGTCTAACTCAAAAATTGCTTGGCTGAATTTGCATAATATGACTATTAGACTATTATTATTATTATTATTAGAATTCAAGCTTTCTGTCATAGTGCGAACAGTGTTTCAGGCATGTTTGGTGGCGATTAGAGGACGTGTGCTCTATAATTATAGTGGTAGGAAGGTTACAGGAGAGGGGATAAAATAACATATAATTAAACTCAATGTGTGTGTTTGTGTGTTTTTCAGAAAACCACCTATGTATGGCAGCAGCCATTGCAGTGTTATGGTGGAGAGTCCCTTCCAACACAGAAAATCAACGCCTGTGTGACTCTGGATTTCTGGCTCAGATTTGGCGTTTCTACGGGAACGATTGCTGCAGTGCTGCTCATCAGTATCAGCTGCTATTTCTGGAAGAAGACACGCAAGTATGAACAAGCTGAACCTTCCATTCGTGTTACAATGTAGCGCTGATGGTACTGAGAATGGCAGTGCGGGCCTGATGGTCTGATGGTCTGACACTTTGTTTCTCTATCCACAGGTTGCAGTATAAGTACTCTAAGCTGATTATGAGTTCTGGGGGTAAAGAGTGTGAACTCCCAGGTGCAGACAGCTGTGCCATAATGGAGGGAGAAGATGCAGAGGATGAACTCATGGACCTTACCAAGAAATCCTTCTTTTCCAAAATCAAGACTTACTCAAGAGAGGTCAGTAAAGGCTCCATACACACCCATCCACACACAAGCTACTTAGAGACACTTCTCATGTTTCATGTTATTATGATCAATGTGTTTTCAGAGGTCATCAGACGGATTTGACTCAGTTCCTCTCAAATCATCCTCTTCAAGCCTGCAGGTAGACGACGAAGACTCCGATGTTGCCTAAAGCAGAGGATGAGCAGATATTTCTTTCAAAGCAAGAGGAAGACAATGCGAATGTTCTGACGAATGATGGAGAAAACAGAGACATGCTGTGAAAATGTTATTTATTTCAAAACACACGTGGACACCGAAGGATTTCTAAAGTCAAGTAAAGAGTTGAGCTTTGTTTGCAATTATTTGCCATATTTTACATTACCAAAGCTACTTTAAAGTATAAAACCTCCATATTGGGGAAGTTACATAAAATTATTAGTGATGTTTACTTAGCAGAAATGTTCTTAAAGTGTTTTGTAAACTGTAAACTTTTGTATTAGGCTTTTGTTTTAGACAACTTTCCATTTTCCAGCTATATTTTTAGATATTATAAGCTATTATTATTCTATTGTAAGATAATGACATTTCCTCAACAAACACCTACGCTGACATTCACAGCAGACACCTAATGCTGCCTTCAAGTCCCCTTTGTAAGAGACTGAAAGAAAGTTGTAATGTATGCTTTCAAACGCATTTAATCATAAGCAATAAAGATTTGGCTGTGTGATAAAAGCCTGTTGTGTAACGATAATTAAAAAAGTGGAAGAAAATCAAAAGAGAATTGCTTCTTTTTTTATCAAGAGTCTCAATAAACTGGAAATAACTGCACTGAACAATATGCATTGTGCAATTGAATCAGTAGATTCATCAAATAATGTAACGCGAGACAATAAATACATGATATACGTGAGTTACATTAATAATTACAATGTGCTATTTACCAACGTAAATATCAGTTACAAATTCTTTCAAACGCCCATTAACTGGTAAATATAGGTTCACATTTACATATGGGGGCAACTTGCCGTAAATGACTCATCTGTACTAGGATGCCGAAGTTCCTTTTTCCGATACCCTTCGAAAGCAGCACTCTGGCCTTGTATGTCCCTCGACGAGCTCATCTCGCGAGACAGTTTTGCGAGCGGGGCGAAATCTCGGGAGTTGAAGGCAAGGAGGAAAGAGTGCGTGTGGGACAAATCGCGTGGAAAGACTTCAAACTTGCATGTCGAACACTGCGATTGTGCAACATTTGACGAAGAATTCTGTTCCAGTCCTTTCGTATTCGCCTTTTCCGATAGCGACTCGCGCGTTCTTTATCTTCCCCCTTTGTCGTAACTTGGAGGGGAAGTTAACTCGGGCTGCACGGCTCGTACTCTAGTGGGCTCCCACCTCGCAGCAGAAAGTCAACTTGGTGGGCTGTTGCTTTTCTGCAGGAATGTCGCAGAAAGAAAGACCCCTGTTTTACCGGCAAGACGTCAACAAAACTATCTGGGAAGTACCGGAGCGGTACCAGGACCTGTCCCCGGTTGGTTCCGGAGCTTACGGATCTGTGTGGTAAATAATTTATTGTTGTATTTCGTGTTCGTGCGCGCAAACTCCATTCATTTAGACGAGGCCTAGCTTAGCTGTTTCTTGATTGTTGGCTAACTTAGCAAGGAGGAGCCGCAATTTGTGCCTCAACAAACAAAAAATACTTTAATCATCGAGCTCGTCGTCTGTCAGATTTGTAATTATCGAGCCTCATGTGTGTTCGTACATTGTGTATTACAGGAAATTGGTTGGCTATTGGAAGAAGTAGGTTTACACAAGAAGGGTAGAGTTAGTGGGTACGTTACAACGACCTGTTTGCTCGCTGAAGAGTGTGGTTAAACGGTTTACACTGTTTTATAAGTGTGCTCAACCTAAATTAGAGGCTTTAACTACTAACTGTGAAGGTTTTCATAACGTGAGCAAAACTTTTAAGAGCATTAATTTGTTGTTTAGTCAAACGAGTGCATATCTTTTTTCTCAAACATATCCAGTTTCGTTATCTTGCAATTCTTTAGTGTTGAATGTGTTCCTAGACAGGTGCATTCAGCTGTACAGAGACTAAAAGTGGACCTGGACCGACTTTGTTGCCAATTCCGGACAGCAAATGTGATCAATAGGGCCGCAGTGAAACGGATTAGAGTCTATTCTTTGAGAAATACATTGCAAATAAATAGGTGCCAGTGGAGATTTGTCATATTGGATCTCACAGGCTTTCAGTAAACACCAGCTGTTATGATTTCAGTGATGTACTCATTCTGTAACAGCAGTAGATTTTCACCTGCAGCAAATACGTTGGGAAGGATCACAATATTATTTTTGTTTGTACCTTGGTGTAAATAACGTGCTTTTGGTGTGACTCTGTAATGGTTTCAAATTATATCTAATCTAAACTAGGACATTGTGAACCCAGCCTCTGCTAAAACATGATTTTATTAGAAAGAGATTAATCATACTGACTTTATGGATGCATGTTTTTACTGCTCTCCAGTAAAGAAGTAAACACATCTGCATGGTTTGGGGATCAGGCCTTTGTATTTACACTGCAGCAGGGAGTATGTATATCTAAGAAAAAATGTATTTGCTGGCTAGATGGATTTCTTTAATGCTGTTTGGCAGTAGAGTGGTGAGATTTCACAGATTGAACTCTTGCCTCATGTAGTTGTGCTGGTCTACTGTATCTGGGGCACAACATTGCTGGCTGCACACTTGTTTTAGTGAGCAGATGTTTGTTTTGCAAATGGAAGTGGACAGCTGTGCTGTTGCTGGGCAATAGGATAATCTGTTGCTGGTCAGATTACCATCCGCTCTTCATGACTGACTGTGTTTGTTTGTCTGTATTTTTCCAATATAGCTCACTGATTTAGTGTTCACATGATTTAGTTTGCTGTGCAAGTCGGACCAATCAAACTGTCGTAACATTTAATTTATAGAAGGTAATTTTAGATGCAATCATATATCAACAAATGTTAAAAAGAAAAGGCTATATTGCTAGTGTGTTTGCTTTTAATAACAGTCAGATTGTGTATTTTCTGTTTCTGTGTTTAAAAGCTTTAACTGGAGATAAATTTATGTCATGATGTGTGACACCTGCATGTTGACTACATACATGTTGTTTTTGAGGTATAAGAGATATTGGTGCATCCAGAGTGGTAATAAGCACAGTGACTTGTATTCACAGTTGGCCGTCCTCTGGGCCTGGCTGTGGTTAGGCTGAGATGTGCAGGCAGCAGGAAGTGCTGGTTTGGGTTAGACAGGCGGTCGTCAGAGAGCAGAACAGTCTACAGACGAGGCTGCTCACAATCTGCTGAGATAGGACATTTTCTGTTGATGTCATATTTTCCTCAGTCTTTAGCAGCTCTTACTGCACCTTATTTGGTTTCAGAAGCAAACTGAGTCCATTTTGACCCACTTAGTTAGAAGTGTCAAGAAAACCATTTTGAACTTTTAACCAATAGCAGTCAGTAGATGTGTTTATTGCAGGCAGGTGTAATGTTTTGTAATAAACACCTTCCACGTCAGCCGAGTTATAATAAGTAGTGTGTCGCTTAAGAATAATGAGGCCAAATGTTCTCCTTCTTCCACAGTTCATCTAATGACATGAAGTCCTGCTTGAAGATCGCCGTAAAGAAGCTATCTCGACCATTTCAGTCCATCATCCACGCCAAGAGAACTTACAGAGAGCTGCGGCTGCTGAAGCACATGAAACACGAAAATGTGAGTGGCCGTGTTCCTCTTTCGATGGTTCCCTCTGGCAGGAAAGAAACTAAATGTGTACATTTCAAATGGCCCGTCTTCGCTTTCTTCACATGACTGTTGTGATATTGTTGTAGGTGATTGGGCTCCTAGACGTCTTCACTCCTGCTACCTCTCTGGGGGAATTCAATGATGTGTAAGTAGAATTTATCTCCCCGATACACTCATAGTTTCCCCTCACACTCTGGCTCAGGGTCTCACTTCAGAAAAGACTTGAACAAAGAGTGCCGACTGTAGTTTCTCAGAACAGACAATTGTTTTCGTGCCTGGAAAACACCTGGAGGGCGGCCAACAGACTAAACAGAGGGGAATGTTACTTCGACCGTCCAGCCGGCTAGGTATCCAGTCCTCTCGCTGCTTCATCTACTGTTTCCCCGCCCGCCTCCTTTGCTACGCTTTCTGATTTATGGTTTTGAGAAACGTTGCTGCTTCAGTGGCAAACGGGTAGTGATTGTTTTGTCAGATGTCGAAAGTTGTTGAAATAGGAAGTGGACGGCTAGATGGTGCCTCAGACGTCCTCCTGCTGCCTCCCCCGCTGTGTGTGTGTGTGTGTGTGTGTGTGTGTGTGTGTGTGTGTGTGTGTGTGTGTGTGTGTGTGTGTGTGTGTGTGTGTGTGTGTGTGTGTGTGTGTGTGTGTGTGTGTGTGTGTGTGTGTGTGTGTGTGTGTGTGTGTGTGTGTGTGTGTGTGTGTGTGTGTGTGTGTGTGTGTGTGTGTGTGTGTGTGTGTGTGTGTGTGTGTGTGTGTGTGTGTGTGTGTGTGTGTGTGTGTGTGTGTGTGTGTGTGTGTGTGTGTGTGTGTGTGTGTGTGTGTGTGTGTGTGTGTGTGTGTGTGTGTGTGTGTGTGTGTGGTGTCGGGCCCTTGTCAGTGTCTCAAATGTGTCCCACTGACTACTAGTTATATCCACATCCTGCACTGTTGTTGTATACTTTATTGATTCATTTGCATTTGGCTCATCCCAACTATTCTGGAGCAGCAGGAACAGAGCCCTCGGGCTAGAAAGGCTCAAACTCGTTCGTCATACCTGTTATGACTCCTCGGAATAACACGGAAAGTCCTTTGTTTGTCTCCTCACGCTCCGACTTTAGAACCTTTTTCTAAGCACATCCACTTCGTTTTGATCTAGTTAGCAGAGTGAACTCGTATACAGTATGTGGCCCCCACATGTCCACTCTGCACTCTGACTTTCAGGTGCATTCGTGCTTCTGTGCATCTGCCCTCTTGAGATCAGATCGCCCAAGATGCGTGTGACTGATGCCTGGTGTGTTGTGCTGTGGTCAGCCTCTTTTGCTCCGTCACCTCCCTGAACAGCCTGGCCTATGCAGTGTGGAGGGTTACTGTTTTATTCACTGCACAATTCTTCATGTCAGTCATGAGAATGGGCCTCATCATTTATTCATGTTGTGGTTTGGGCATTTTTGGATGCACAGCATTTTTTGCAGAATAACAATATGCATCAGATTTGACTTGAGTGGCAGCTGTGGCTCTATCTGCTGTTGGAATGGAAAGCACTCCTCACACACACACACACTCAGATTAACATATTGTCATGGCAGAGTGTACTGTAAGCAATACAAGGTCAGGCATACAGGCCGTGTGAGAGCGGGTTCCTTCAGGGGGATGGAGGAGGAGCTGCAGAGGTGGAAGAGGAGCTGTAGAGGTTGTACGTTCTGTCTGTGGAAATGTGGCTGCTGTTTATCTGCACTCCTGTGGGAACATGGGAAATGCTCCACATGCAGTGTTGCTATCCAGGAAAATCCTGTGACATGCAGGTACTGTAAGTGCTTCCCCTCCTCTCTAAAAATACCGCCTGAGTGACAGCGCCATGGCAAGTCTCCTCAGAGCTGCAGCCACGCTCCTGTTTCTACAGGACAGAGGAGTCACTATTTATATACTTTTTCCAAGCTGGCTGAACCTGAACTTTGTTGCCTGTGTGTCGTGTTTGGTGTCACTCAGAGGACAAATAATGAGGACAGGTTTAATCGTAACCCTACGCTATTTCAAGTTCTTGTTCTCTGCGGCGTGAGAATAGAGCAGTATTCATGAAAGGAGTAAGTGGAGCAGCAGACTGGTGAAGCCAACACACGCCTCTGTGCATTTACGCTGCAAAACTGCCACTGTGGCATCCTCGGCTTTCTGCTGTCATGGCATTTTAAACTGCCTAGGGATTAGATTTGAATTATCCACTGTTTGAGTCCTATTAAGCTCATCTATCTGGGCGTGTTAAATCACATTCCATTTGTTGAAGGGTCTGGCCTTTCAGCGCCTCTAGAGAGGAGCGTGTTTGAAAGGAAGGAGCTGCTAAACCGGTTTAAGCTCGTGAAGCCATATGGGAAATTAGTTTGTGTCGGGCAAACAACTCCCGAAATGATCTGGGATAACGACGACATTCCATCATGCACATCCCGCTTTGTATTTTGCCCGCTTGCATTTGTGTGATTTCTAAACTGTGTGTGATTTGTCTTTGTGTGGTTGGCAGGTACCTTGTCACTCACTTAATGGGCGCTGACCTTAACAACATAGTGAAATGCCAGAAACTCACGGACGACCACGTGCAATTCCTCATATACCAGATCCTCCGAGGGTTAAAGGTGAAGCGCCTCATTATGTCCTACGACGCGTAATTCAGACTAATTGAAAGACGACCAGTTTCTTCATTCGGATATAATCTAATGCACACGTTCTCCTCCATCTCTCCCTCTGCAGTACATCCACTCGGCTGACATCATCCACAGGGTAAGTTTGACGTCGGATCACACTGGCTGTGAGTCGGGAGTGTTCACTTTCTCTGTCTCTGACCCGTGCTGAGCGAGTGTGTCAATGTTTATGGTGTCTTCCACATGACAGAGTCTGGCTCGTGCTTTGTGCAAACGCTGAAGTGGAGCAGGTTCATAACAAAGCACGAGCGGCACACGGTGTGACTCAGTGATATCAGACCAGTTTAACAGCACTCACAGGTGCATCAAGCTTGTGGCAGGAAGTGAATACGGCAGTCTGTGACATTTGTGGGTGTTTTCCTCTCCTCAGGACCTCAAACCCAGCAACCTGGCAGTGAATGAAGACTGTGAGCTGAAGGTGGGTGAACTTTTACTCCCACTCTGAGCAGCATTCAGAAGCACTGCGGCGTGAAAGTGAAAGGTTTTGCAAACGGCAAACGTTTAATGCCGTTTTTTTTTTTTTTTTTTATCTCCCTCAGATCTTGGACTTTGGTTTGGCGCGGCACACCGACGATGAGATGACCGGCTACGTTGCCACACGCTGGTACCGCGCCCCGGAGATCATGCTGAACTGGATGCATTACAACATGACAGGTGGCGACCTCAGAAAGTGCAGAATGCCACTTTGACTACGCAGCCATACGTTCAGTGTTGGCAGTTGTTGGTTACTGTGGAGCAGGAAGCTGTAACGTTTGTTCCCGTTTCTCTTTTACAGTTGATATTTGGTCAGTGGGGTGCATAATGGCAGAACTTCTCACCGGAAAAACCCTGTTCCCCGGCACCGACCGTATCCTTTTCCATTTGAGGAGCGATCCATCATGTCTTGCGGCTGGTTGGTGGGGTAGTGACACGGCGGCACTGGTCTGTGGGGCTTCTGTTGTTTCCTCTCTTGTCTCTGACCATTTCACCGTCGCACCTCTCGTCACGCTGCCTGAGGTGTTTGCATATTTTAATGACGTAAAGCAGGCGGACCCACACTCCCCTGCAGCTAAACACAAACCCTTCACTGTGACGCTTCCGCCAGCGTCTTTCAGTTTTCCAGTGTGCGTACTTGGCCTGGGTCTATTTTTCCTGTTCTTTGTATGGGCTCAATAATCTCCAGCATGTGTTCTCACTTTTCCCTTTTTGATCCTAAGGTATTTAGGTGTGCAATGGGGCTCTCTACTGCATCCACTCTGTTTTCCTAACATGCTTCCACAGGTTACAGACCTCCTCCCGCTCTCCCCTGTGAACTTGTTTTCCCTTCTCATATCTTCTGTGTGACATATAGTTCTTAAAATGAAGTTGAATATCACAGATAGTTCCTCAGTAATATTGGTTTCATAAGGATAATGAAGCCTTCTAGGTCAGATTCCTCTTAGTCGACTCTTCCACGTCCAGATTCTGGTCTTCCTTTACCGTGTGTTATAGACATTGATCAGTTGAAGCTAATCATGCTGCTCGTCGGAACCCCAGGGCCCGAGCTCTTGATGAAAATATCTTCAGAGTCTGTGAGTTCTCAGTCATGCAAGGTCTTTGTTGTTTTTTTTGTCATAACTTATTTCTCCTCCAAAGCAGTCCGTGTGTGGTGCTGCGTGCTGCCGTCTCATTAATAATCCGCCACCTAACTGTCAGCTTGCTTTGCAGCCTTCAGCTCTGCTTGAGGCCTGCTTGCTGCCACAACTGAAGGATATCATGTTTACCCTGGGATGATTCTCACACAATTGATTGAGTTCTGTCTTTGCTCTGACTTGACAATGATGCAGAGCGTTTGCTGTGTTGTTTCCGTCCTCTAAATCAACCCCCCCGCCCCCCATCTCTCTCTATCTCTCTCTCTATCTCTCACATTCTGCTTCCATGCTTGGAGTTTGCTCTCCAGAATAACCCCGTAGGTTAGCCACACAGTGTTTTTTAAAATCGCCGCTTCTTAACCAGCTCCGCTCTGTCGCTGTACACCCCTTGACACTGAGCCTTGTAGATATAAACCAGCTTCAGCAGATAATGCGTCTGACAGGAACACCTCCAGCGTCTCTAATAAGCAGGATGCCCAGCCACGAGGTGAGCAGGACGCACAGACAGTAGCCAGGCCCGTCACCATTCATCTTCCATTGGCTTGTAAAGACAGCAGAGCTTTGTCAGCGTTGTTCATTCATGCTGAGCTTCACAGCAATGGCGGCGTTCCATACTAACACCCTGTTCAGAATTCTGTCATAAATGATAATCTGATCTAGCTTATATTGTCTATCCTGGTGTTGGGAGCACTTAAGTCACTCAGGCCTCTGGGGGGTCGGGGGGGGTCGTCACTGCAGGGGCTTTCAGATTTCTCAGCCATGTTTCCCAGCTTGTGTTATAATTGAGCAAAGTGTGACACGCTTGCTGCATGTGATTTCCACGAATCACTAGATGTTGCTGCCCTAAAAGCGGCATTGAGGAAAAGGCATTTCTGTGCTTGGCATTGTTACTCCAGACATGCCTAATAATTAATTTCCATATTTAAACCTGAACATGTATACAATAAATATTCATGTGGGTGATGGATGGACTAACAACGCCTCACTCTGTGCTTTCTGTTTTTGTTGTGAAGTCTGCTGTGTTGCCTGTGGAGAGACTCGCATTTGTTCTTGTATGCAGTGTAAAACCTTGTGTAGTTATAGAAAATAGATTTCCAGCTCTCCCCTGCAGTGTGAGAGCTGGAACATTATGATTTGTATAGGGATTTCTTGTCATCTCATTTCTGTTTCTGTGTAAACAGTGTAGAGAATATCATTTTGAGTAATGCGTTTGTGTACTTTGCCCTGATGTGTGAGTACTATTAAACAGGCAGCACTGATTGTGGGCGACATGTAGCGGCTAGTGGGAGATGACGTGTGAATTACTTTATTTTCCCAGGCCAGGAATTACATCAACTCCTTGCCACAGATGCCCAAGAGGAACTTTACTGATGTGTTCATTGGCGCCAACCCACAAGGTAATGCAAGAGGAACCAGGCCTGTCTGAACTCAGTTATATTGTTGAAGTAGTTCAAACCCTGTGAAATGCAATGTTTTCCCTGAATTCTCTTAAGCTTCTACCCTTAATGTTTTTGTCCTCATATGCGATCAGTTAAATGCGACCCAGGTTTATATCCAGCCTCCAGGATGTTCATGTTTGCTGTGTCTCCTTTGCAAAGCCGTGGACCTCTTGGAGAAGATGTTGGTCCTGGACACGGACAAGCGGATCACAGCAGCCGAGGCTCTGGCCCACCCGTACTTCGCTCAGTACCACGACCCGGACGACGAGCCCGAGGCCGAGCCGTACGACCAGAGCTTTGAGAGCCGCGAGCTGGAGATTGAGGAGTGGAAACGTATGTGGTTGAGTCCTTTTAAGATTCCACTAAAGATAAGTCAAACATGGAAGGTTGAAAAGTTGGAATTGTTTTAAAAGGAAAACCCTGATGTTAATGCTGAGTCACTGCATCGCAACCACGCCTATCAGCCTACACACTATCAGCCATCCACTGACCTGTTGCAAGCACTTCTGCTTTTTCAAACAAATGCAGAGGGAGCTGGTATTTATTCTATGCATTTTTGTTCCTCTGTTCTTTATAGGATTAACCTACGAGGCGATTGTCAGTTTCGAGCCTCCCATCTTTGACGGCGATGACATGGAGCCGTGAGACGTGTCCGCACACGTCCACCCATTACTTATGATGTGGGAAGATGATCGTTAGTATCGTATAAACTCTCAAACGCAGTTTTATCAGAGTGCCTACAATCTTTAGTGTCAGAGGAAACTTTCTCCACCATTAGTTTTAGTGAGGGGATCATTACCAGTTCAGAGATAGGAACAACACGACCAATTATCATTATCTTTATTTATGAACCACTAAATGTAAATGGTCCATTGCTGGGAAATGTCCTGTGTCACTTCATGCCAACAGCTGAAATTGTTTTATATTCTTCTGAGTTTTGTCGACTCATCACTGTGACACTCGGAACATCAGATGCTGAAATCTGGACCTATAGCTGTGCTTTTTAAATTACTCTAGTACGTAATGTATTAATATATTTCCGTGACTATCAATTTGGTAAAAGGAATATGCCCGTCTGCTACTTTGTCCTGCCACGCTGCCATATAAGCACACGTCATTGTAAACTGAGCGTTGAATTGTTTGTTTTTGATTTTTCATTGTTGTCGTCACTGTTCCTGTATTTTAAAAAAAGAGAATTTACTTTGAAGGCATTCATACCTGTGAGCGAAGTGGAATTATGCTTCTACTTTGAGAATGTGATAGTTGCCTGTAGTCACTTACATTTTACTGCCCCCCACCCCCCCACCACACACACACAGAAGTTTAGACATTTAGTTTTGTTCAGTGTGATAGAGTCCCTGTTGAGCTCCTCTCTTTTGAATGAATAAGTCAAATTTAAACCATAGGACTCCTATAACATCCATATTTTCCTCTAGATATTTATTAAATAAATAATAATAAAAAAATATTTAAGCCTTGTGTTTTTGAGGAAAGTTTATCAACAGGGCACCAAAATAGGAGAACTATATATTTTGTGGGTACATTTTCTGCTCAAAAATATGTAAATATCTGTGCCATACTTCTTTTTTAATCTTTGACTGTGGTTTGTTTTGTCAGTAAGCAATCACTGTTGGTGTGTTCATCATTTAGACACTGTTTGTATCAGAGAGTGTGTTGCTGGTTTACAGGAATGTCAACCTAGAAGTTTGAACAGAAATGCAGCTTAAATGTCTAAAAGAGGGATTTATGATGTATTTATACTTTGTGAAGAAGGTATTTATAGATAGTTGGAAGCATACCTTAAACTATTTTCAGTCCAGCAGAGTAACTACTATCAGCCCTTTATGTTTATCAAAATAAAGAATTATTTTTAAGAGACCTCAATGGCATCTAGAGGGATTTTGTTCAATTGCTCGTCATTTACACATCTGTATTATCACAATGTTTTTTGGCCAAGTCCCTTTTCAGTTCCATGTGCTGTGCTGCAAATGACCTTGGCGGGAGAGGAAGATTATTTGGACCAGTACACATCTAGAGCCACTAGATCAATATCAGCTGCACCACGCTGGGAGTATTATGTGTCAGCTACATTTCTAATGCTCACCTGAATAAGACAGTGTTCGGGTAATCAGAACTCAAATTCGGCCCCAATTCCCACTGGATTGATACAGTATCTGCAAACTCTCTGTTAGTGTTTCAACATTACATTTTTATCAGACAAACAGTACCTCACATGTGACTACAACAGATTCCCCAGTAGTGCATCTCTTAAACAGGACCATTTAAAAGCTGCTCCATCACATTCATACCTTCATCATCTACCTTTTCCAGCTGACCCTCCTGTAAGATAACCTGCTGTGACATCTATGCGACATATGTATGACATCATTCATGATTCCATTCACGTCTATCATGCCCCACTACAATCATTAATTAATGCAAACAAAACATATAATAAAAATGTAAATAAACACGTTATGAATTGATGACTTAATGTTTCTGCCAGGTTTGGAGTTGCCCTCCTGTAACATCCCCCCTTGACCTTTCACCCTGAGACCCTACTGTTCTCCAACGGGTTGTCAAAGTACCTGTGACATCATTCATCATTTTCTAAAGGTGTGTGTGTGTCAATGGTGTTATGATTCACAACATATATTATGTTATATGTGTTTTGAGTAATTTCACAGTTTGGGATCAATAAAGTATATCCAGCTTATTGACAACTATGACATCATCCCTTGCAACTATAATCTGTTAGTCAGTGCAAAGAAAACATAAAAGAAGGTAAATGAACATGTGTGCTCCAGGTGAACTCAAACATACACACAAACACATGCACTCTCCAATTATAGCAGTTAAAAACATACACATTATATTCTCATGGAAATATAAATATAATTCTACAATTTATATATAAATATACATCATAGTATAAATACATATATATTGTCTTGAACTGCATTATTTGATGTTATGTTTAGACTTTAGTGACACGTTCACCAAAGCAGGAGTTAGTGTTAATTGGCTGCGCAGGTGTACCTAATAAACTGGTTCCTGTGTTTTCTTTGTGTGTATACAGGAATCCAAACACACACAGAGCTGAGTTATTGACTCCCAGAGAGCTTGTATCTTATTTACACAGACATTTATCACTTATCGGAAACTGCTCCTGTTGGCTTGAAGCACCATTTACTGAGAAGTGATTTTTAGAAAACCCATATTTCACACTCAGCTGGAGAGATCTTGGGGAAAAGTCTGGTTTTGTTTTTTTAAAGCGAAAGGAACCAGTGCGCATGCGTGGAACATTCGATCACTGGCAGTGTAGCTAGCGGCTAAGCTACGTTCCCAGTCGACATGGAGAAGAAAGGTAACGTTTACACCGACGCACAGCACTACGCGCTTTAAGTGGCATTAGCTCCTGCATGTGTTGACTTTGTGATTCATGTGTCACGAATATAACGTCTCTCTTTCCGACGGTTCAATTGAACGCGCCTGTCACGCACTGTTGAGCCGGAGCAGGCTAACGTTAGCTTTAGCTTCCAATGGGACATGTCAGGATTAGGCTAGCGGCGTGTAGCTCCTTCAGTTGTATACGCCACATTTAATACTGTCACTGTTTCTAGCGACTAATCGATAAACTGAACGGTGAAAGTTATGACGTGACCCACATTTACGGGAAGCCGATGGATAGAGAGGTTACTCAGGTAGGAAAAGGTTAGCGGAGGAAGGTACATCCTCAAATATGAACCTGATTAGCAAGACAACAGATCCACTCCATAATCCAACACATTTATGCTTTTCCTTGAACAATGCCATGTTTTTGTGCTGATGTCACCTGGATAATCAAACAACCTGTGATAAAAAAACATTCCCACTCTATTTTTTGTTGCAGTTCTGGCACTCCAGGCGAGGAAGAAGAGGGGGAAAGCAAGGAAATCCACCAAAAAGTGAGCATTTGATGTCTAACTGGCGTGCATTGTCTTATTGTGGGGGACACAGAGGTGGCAGACAGAAGCATGCAAACTATTGGTTGATGGAAGTGACATGACGTGTTTGACTGCTTATCATAGTGTTTTGATGTGTCAATCATCGTAACATGTTGAATGAGCAGATTAATGCAGTCTTCTCTGAAGAAAGCACTAGTAATCCGTCTCTCTCATTTGTTAAATGGCAGCAACACCACACAAATGACAGCCAGCTTCTAGTGAATGATGTTAGAGAACCGTGCCTACCTGTGAGTCGAGTAAAGTTTGACTCTTTTCCAGATGAATGCCAGCAGTTTTGTCAGATTAATCAGAATCCCACGCTGGTTTAAGTTTTGAGTTTCCAGTGCAGCGCAGTAATAGGTTCTAAAATGCGTGGAGCCGTGATTGCATAAGGATAACGCTGAGTTTAGGTGTGAAAATCTCAGCTACTAAAACGTTAATCTCCTTTTCTAAATTGTTCTGCTGTAACGTGCAATCTACTAATCATGCCATCAGTGGCATCCTCCACAGCATTACATAACAGCCTGAGGTCTATTTATATCAGGAGAATGAAGAAGCCCACATCAGTCCAGCTAAGCTCGGTGTTTCACTAGAAAGGGCACTATTGGAGATACACTGACTCGGCTGTGTTATCTTCATGTCACAGGATCATAAAATACTCAAGGAACTAAATGTTTGTTGAATCAACAGTGTGTCCTGTGCCACAGTCGCCCTTGCGTGCTGCACCTTGGTATCATAGAGCAGTGAGACATCCACCTGTCCTTAAAACCAGTTTGGTGCTTTCTCTTGAACGTGACCTCTGCTCTCTGCTTCATGTTTATCTGCAGAGCGTTTGCTTATAGGGACTAAAGGGTTACACATTTATACATAGACAACCCTCTATACTTTGCTATCAAATGGTGTTGTTATGATAAAAATCATCCAAAATTCCAGATATGATATATAGATGCCTAAATTAACTTGTATATTAATTTGTCTTAGCTGCAGCTCAAGCATAAGACATGTCAGGTTTGGAATGGACTTATATTTGTCCCTTTTTGCGGCTTCAGCTAACTGAAAGCTGTGTTACTGCTCTTACAGTTATTCCATCCCTAATGAGGTCTCCTGCAGTGATCCATCTCATAATTCATTTGCAGTTTTGTTTTTGGGTTAAGTTTAATGTTAAGAGTTTCAGTTATATATTTTTTTTTTTATTTAGCCTTAGTGTTGAATTTAAACACGTGTATGTAGTCGGTGTGCCACACTAAAAATAAAGGCTCCAACACCCAGCTCTCAACTCTGACCTCTGATAGACCTGCCACCTGTTCCTGTGATCATGAGAACATGTACAGTACAGTATATGCATACATTGTTGGAGTCCTAAAAAATGTTGACTAAAATGAGTGCTGCACGATTACTTAAATTGAAATTGCTATATGGCCACACATGATTATCACATTGCAAAAAGCTTCTTATTGCATTATACTTTGCACTAACTGCAACCTTGTCTAAGTGTAGCAACTTTAGTAATAAAATCCCCCAAAGCTTTGTTGTCTCCCGTGGTCCTGTGGGATTAATGGCAGCGGCTGCGGTTTTATATCGGCTTGGAAATGAGTTACCTGTAATCCTTGAGCAGTATTTGGCTGTGGTGACGTGTAGAACAGAGGATGTGGAGATGAGAGAGGGAAAGACTCCAGTCCCTTCATGAAGTATCAATGCTTCACTGTTATAAAATGACAGATTAGTGTTAAGAGTTCTTACGCTCATTATTATGTAGAGTGCTGGATGAAAAGCGTTTGTAACCAAACTGTGATGGTCCTTCAGGCATCCTGGCAATCCCAGAATGAGACAGCATGCCCAGCAGGAAGCCTCCCCTCAGGATCCTGAGGAAAATGAGGAGATCCTCGGCTCTGATGACGAAGAGCAGGAAGACCCCAATGACTACTGCAAAGGTGAGTCAGTCGCAAATGGCAGTCACAGGACATGACACCGGTGAATGTGCTGTCCAGTCACTGTGAACTTCTTCTTGTCCAGGTGGCTATCATCATGTGAAGGTTGGAGACCTTTACAACGGGAAGTACCATGTGATCCGGAAACTAGGATGGGGACACTTTTCTACTGTGTGGCTTGCCTGGGACATCCAGTATGAACACGCATCTTCTTCTTTATTGCACACTTTTATTTCTGCAGTACAGTTAGTTTTGGTATTTAGGTCTATCAGCGCTTCCTGTTAGTGAATGTTGTTGGTCTTTGGTTACAGAGTGAAGAGGTTTGTTGCAATGAAGGTGGTGAAGAGTGCAGAGCATTACACAGAGACGGCAGTGGATGAGATCAAACTCCTCAGATCGGTAAGTGTCTCAATGAAAGGATCATTCATTGAAACTTAATTGACTGTCGATTTAACAAATTTGCAATGTGCAGTAGATTGTACTACAGACATTCAGAAGTCGGCATTCTGACTTTGTTGCCATATTTGTTCAACCAGCATCAACTGGCTGGATAAGGGCTGCTCTTATATCGGCTTAGTCCACCATCATGTTGTGCTTATTGCTATTCATTCTATTTGTGCACAGGTAAGAAACTCGGACACCAATGATCCCAACAGGGAGATGGTGGTCCAGCTGCTAGACGACTTCAAGATCTCTGGTGTCAATGGAACTCGTATCCTTTCCAACCTGCGCTTGCAGTTTTGAGCCGTTACTGTTTGGTACTGGATGGACTTGCTTCATGCCCGTCAAAGACAAAGGATTAGTCTCTCCTTTGGTGTCAAATTTAGTAACAAAGTAAACAACAGGTGTCACAAAACGTATATATGTGATGTGTGAGATTCCCCTGGGGGATAACTGGAGCAGTAATATGACACCTGTGAACAACATGGTAGTGTTCACACTCCTTTGACCTCTCCTCTTTCAGTAAAGTGCAGCCCTCTATGGGGCTGAATGACATCACAAGGGATGTGCCCTCAGTCTTCTAGTTGTTTCTGTGTCTGTATTGCATTGTTGCCATCTTGACTACTGCCACCATCAGACGTGTGCATGGTATTTGAGGTCCTGGGGCATCACCTCTTGAAATGGATCATTAAATCCAACTATCAGGGCCTGCCACTGCCCTGTGTGAAGAGCATCATACGACAGGTAACGTGACAGCCAGGGTGTAGCGCGCTCACACACAGATGACTCACCACCCGACATGTAAGGAGATTAAACTCCCGTGCCACTTACCTGCCATGTGATGTTGTGTATAGCAACCAATCAGGATGGAGCATTTGTTTGATAACAAAATCAAACTGACGGCAATAAATCAAACTGACATTTCTCTCTATATTTAATATATCCTATATAGCATGTATGATTTAGATGTTCTGGAATAACCCCAACTTTTTATTTATCATTTTAATTTTCAAGATTCATTTTACAAGTTTGGTTTCCATTTGTCCCTTATTCTCCAGGTGCTCCAAGGTCTGGATTATCTGCACACAAAGTGTCAGATCATTCACACTGACATCAAGCCAGAGAACATCCTGATGAGTGTGGATGAGCCGTACATCCGGAAGCTTGCAGCAGAGGCCACCGAGTGGCAGAGGGCCGGCGCTCCGCCTCCATCTGGATCAGCAAGTAAGTGGAAAAACAACCTGCGTTGATGTTTACATTCATGAGCACAGTTCGGTCACAGTTTGTACTAATGTGACGTTCTCTTTTCAGTAAGCACAGCTCCTGCACCAAAACAGGCAAGTCACAACTGTTATTTTCATTTTGCATTCGACATCAGCGTCCCAGATGTTCCGTCTTACAAGCATTTAAATCAGTCTGAGTACAACTGTGCTGTCTCTCACTGACAGGCTGTAAAAATGTCTAAAAACAAGAAGAAAAAGTTAAAAAAGAAACAGAAGCGTCAGGCTGAGCTGCTTGAAAAGTGCATCATGGACCTGGAGGAGATGGAAAAGACCACAGAGACCCGAGAGGAGGAAGAAGATGAAGAGGAGGAGCCACAGTCTCCCAAGGGAAGGGCCTGTGCTCCTCTCAGACAGGTCTCTCTACAGGATTTCACAAATGAGGACTTGGAGGGTAAGAAGGAACATCATAGAAATAATAAAGTCAAAGATTCATTAAAGCCATGATTTGAGTAAACGTCTTGAGTGCAACTCGAACAAAATGTTTTCATCGAGTTTTGTCCATCTATCCTTAGAGAGCAGTCCAAACGCAGATATGACGAGGGCGGGACCAGAGGAGCTTGAGGTGAACTGTAACGGCCTCTCCCATGTGGAGGCAGAGCAGTGGAGGAGCGAAGACCAACACAACGGCAACACAGAGCCCACAGCCACATGTGGCGTTCAGGAGGAGCGACGCAGCGAGTCCCCGCTCCGCTCCATCTGCAACGGCGTGGACTCCACCAAGCTGGGCGAGCTGGACACTGAGACAGACGGCAGAGGCGCTGGCAGCAGCAGCGGGGAGCCTGTGAGGAATCTTCCCGTCGGCCTGGAGGAGGGAGAACTGGAGCAGATCATTTGTCTGGAGGGCGAGGACGGGCCTGACTGTGGGTATACAACCCAGGAGGACCTGAGAAACGGTCAGTTAGGCTTAGCTGCTAACTCAGGAGTTCACTTTGGAAAAGGCTCAGATGTGAACTTTGAATTATTGATGGTTGGATCATCGCTGCTTTTGTTTTGTTTGATTCTCACTTTGTACTAAATCACTCTCACACACTCTTTGTGCTCTGTTCCAGGCAAGGGGACAGCAGGATCCCTGCTAGTTAACCCACTTGAGCCATTCAATGCAGAGAAGATCAATGTCAAGATTGCAGACTTAGGAAATGCCTGCTGGGTGGTGAGTCGCCTGCTAATGACCTCATATGTCTACCAAGGAAAATAGATTTGATATGATGTTACTGTCCTTATAGCACAGCAGTTTGATTTAGGGACGCCTCAAGATACGTTTCGCCTTTATTGTTGCGTAACTTCTATCTTAACATTGCTGTGGAAAAAGCAAAAAAAGAAGAAAAATGGTCACAGAGGGTCTCTAGAGATGCCTACAGACCTGGGAAATGAGGCGGAACACAAAAGGCTCCCAAATTACAACAAAAGAACGGTGACTGAATGTGATTTCCTCAAGTCATTAAATCACTGGAGTATGAATGTAACAGAGTCTCCTGCCACAACACACCCAACCAGCGTTTCCTCCTCCAGAAACACAGCCTGAGTCTCCCAGCGTCTCGCACTCACGTCCCGGTTTGTGTTTCTTCCTCATTTTAGCACAAGCACTTCACCGAGGACATCCAGACGCGGCAGTACCGCTCCTTAGAGGTGCTGATCGGCTCCGGGTACAGCACGCCGGCCGACATCTGGAGCACGGCCTGCATGGTGAGACTGCGGCCGCGTTAAGCTGCTAATGAGAATGTTGTTAATGCGCATTTACGCGGCGTGATGATTATGCACTTCTACTCTAGCTCTGCACTTCTACTCTAGCTCTAGTTATGCTCTTAGCTGTTGGTTTAGGAAGGAAATGCGCTTACGATTTCTTGTGACCTAAAGTTCTTTTATCTACCTTTGTTGAACACACTTATTGTAAGTCGCTTTGGATAAAAGCGTCTGCTAAATGACCGTAATGTAATGTAATGTAATGATGATGAAGGATGTGTGTGCCGTCTGCTGTCTTCCCTCAGGCCTTCGAGCTGGCCACAGGGGACTACCTATTCGAGCCACATTCTGGGGAAGATTACTCCAGGGATGAAGGTACTGCCGGACTGAGTCACGGCACGTTCTTGTGGCCAAATGTATATTTGTGGCATTAAGTCTTGTTTGATTGGTAAACAGTTTCATAAGCACTCTGGCATTTTCTTAGCGTTTGGGTTAGTCCACTAGACGACGCGTTTGCTTCTTTAACCCTTAAACTAGGTGCTCCATTACACTGATTTGCTAAATTTGAACGCTTTCATTTTAGAGGAGACACAAATTTAGTTCCGATGCGTCTGATCATGTGATGAGTGCCAGCGTTCCTGTGTCTATTTCCCCTCTAACACGTGGTGAACCTTATTTGCTTTCTCCACTGAGGATGGACCGTCTCTCTCTCTCTCTCTCTGGCTCTCTGTTCTCTTGGCTGTCTTTCGTCATCTCCCCCTCACTCACTCGCCCTTTCCTCCTCCTCCTCCTCCTCGTGCTTCCTCTTTGTTACCTTTGGCTCGCTGCTTAGCTGTAGTCTCCGGTGCCGACATGCTTCTGTTGCAGCACGCCAGGTATGCGCTGAGATCTGGCCTTAGTTTGAAAATGCCACACCTTGGAGTCGTCTCCGTCACAGCTGAACTCCTCACCTCCTCTGCCTAACATTTCTGCCACTGCTGCTGCTGGCGTGCTTAATTGGCTCTGTACGTCTCTGCCGGCGCTCGTCTCCGCCCGTGTCTCATGAGTCCACTGTGGCAGATTCAGTGTGTTTTTGCCTCTGATGTATTTCAGCTTTATGTTCCGTCTGTTTCAGTATTTGGAAGTGTCCAGTGTTCAGAGATCTACAGGCTTTTTGAGCAAAGCTAATTGGCTCCTCCATGTGTGTGTGTGTCCATGTCACCCTTGGCTGTCATTATCCATTTGTCCTTGTGTATGTTCCTCATGACTGTTTTGCTGTCTCTCTCTCTCTCCCTCTACTTTCTTCCTCGCTGTCATTCTCTCCAAACTGTGCCCCTTCACCTTCATCCCCCCTCCCCCTCCACCTCCTCCTCTTCCATCTCTGCTCCCATTCTGATGTGCCTTTGATTCCAGACCACCTTGCTCTCATGATTGAATTGCTCGGTAAAATCCCTCGCCACTATGCTCTGAGCGGGAAATTCTCACAGGAATACTTCACCAAGAGAGGTACGACGCCCTCTGTCTGCGGCCCGCCCTGGGACGGGGGCAGCGGGCGAAGGCGGCGGGCGTGAAGGGGTCCCTGTCAGCACCACGTAGCCCCGGTTTGCAAAATAATGAATGCAGACCTTTTCAAAATGTCAGCTAATTCCAACAGTGCCAGGAATGTCAGAAGTCCTCAACATTGGCAGGAAGACATTCAGAGCTTCACAGACGGAGCACAGAATTTGGCAAGATACCAAGAATGCGGTGGCGTATAGATCCCCGCAGGGTATTGATCCCCGATCTTTGGCTTCAGGCGAATGTTGAGGAGCTTGCTGCGTCTCCCGTCTGTGGGCGATCGCCTGATTAAAAGGTCTCCACAGCGACAGAGCGTGCTGACAGCCCCTCCCCTCCTCCTCAGCCCTCCGTTCACCCAGAGTGGGCCAGAGTGTGACTCTGTGTCTGACTGCCTGTTGTTTGTCCTCCCCTCTCTCTCTCTCTCTCTCCCCTCACCCCCTGCCCGGCGGCTCTGCTGTGTAGACCACATAGCGTTGATCATTGAGCTGCTGGGGAGTGTCCCACGCAAACTCATAATGAGTGGGAAATATTCCAAGGACTTTTTCACCAAGAAAGGTAAAATTGTGAGCAGTGTGAACGTCCTGTCTGTGTGTGGAGGGGAGCCCTGCTGCCTTAAACTGGAACCTCCACTATTTGAACACATCTGTCAATTAAGTACAATCATGTATTGATATTCATGTATGTTTTGTATATAATGAATTTATGAAGAATGCATTTGTGCTCTTATTGTTTAATCTTAACTTGCTTTACTGTTCATGGTGTGTTTTCATGTTGAAAGTGTGTGATGTCTGGGTTGTGGTTTGATCGTAGGCGACCTTAAGCACATCACCAAGCTGAAGCCGTGGGGCCTGCTGGAGGTGCTGCTGGACAAGTACGAGTGGCCCCGCGAGGAGGCCGAGTGCTTCGCCGACTTCCTGCTCCCCATGCTGGAGCTGGTGCCGGAGAAGAGGGCCACGGCGGCGGAGTGTCTGCGCCACGCCTGGCTCACCTTCTAAGCCCCTCCCCCTTCCTCTCTAGCCATCACACCTCTCCCTCCCTCCCTCTCTCTCTCTCCAGAGACTGCAACAGATCACTTTCCAGTTTTGGGCATATCAGACGAATATTTATTTCTCTATTTTTTGGTTTTTGTTTCATCGTTTTGGATTTTCTCATGTTTGTCTTTGTTTTCCGTCTCGTTATTTGAGCTGAGGCTTTGGTGTACGTTTTGCTTTATATTTGTCGGTTCTCCCTCTTTGTTCTAAACGTCAGGATTCTAGTGGGTTAAATAACTTTGTGGTCATGTCGGCTCCAAGTGCTGTGCTCCGTTCATCCGCCCACGGACGTAGATTTGTCCCGGTAACGCTTGTGACTCGTCCTTGTTTTTGTTTCACTCCTGCACTAAAACCCAAACGAGTCGAGGATATGTAGCCTCTATCGCTCCTTTGTGTCTCCACCAAACGACTCGCTCTCACTTTTATCTCCCCTCAATTTCATTAGTGCTGAATTCCGAATTGTTTTATCTTCTATTACACATGTACGGCGTATATTTTGTATTTGTAAAGTAGGGTTAGGAAGTTGCACACTGGGCTGACATCCTCACTGACTCGGTGACGATGTGCACAGCATTTCTGCGGACAGAATGACATGTTTCTTACTGAGACATCCACTGTCTGATAACGTGGGTCATGTGATTTAGCCATAGAGGAAAAGAAAATCTGTTATCACCTGATATTTAGTGTGGTTATTGTAATAAATGAGATCTTTCATTCTCATGGGAGGCTGGTATTCTCATACGCTTATTACAATTCAGGAATATAGTGATATAAAGGCCCGATTCAAAGGAAAAAAGTGAAAATAAACTGTATATACCTGTACCAAAGAGTTTGCCTTTATGTATATTACAGTTGTGTACAGTTTTTAACAAATCTTATGTCTTAGCTAAGAGTATTTAGCGGGGTTAGCTGTGTTTTAATAAAGCATTTGGAAGACGGGCTGAAGCTCAAGTGTAATGTGGGCCAACTGTTCAAGAATGCCATGGTTTTCTGCCACAGACATGGTGAGATGGGGATGAGACATGATGGTGTCCCGGTTACACAACATGGAATGAATCTGTACCAATCTGTTCAGGTCAAGACTCAGTTTAAGAAGGCTTTCATCTGTGTTGTGTTTGGGATCATATTGACTTGTGTGAGATGTCAATTTTCAAAACTGTACACACCAAACAATAAAACAGACATTCATACTAATGTGGAATGACTGCCAAGGTTTTCTTTGTATTTTAACTGCAGGCGTTTAATACAGAACAAACGCTAACAATCAGATATGCAGAAGCCCACATATCGACTGATACTTAACTTCAGAAACAACAGTGCATTCTTTAAAAAAAAAAGGCAACTGGAGTTTGGCCCAATCTGGATCATCACACTGCAGAGTTTGTGTCTTAACCTCTGGGCTTCAGTGGTTCCACTCCCTTCCACATTATGGCCCTGAAGGTCTGTGTTTTCAAGATTCGTCTGCAAAACAGGGAAACGGCTTTTAATCATTCCATTCATTCCCGGGGGCCTGGAGTTACATAGCTACATCTCTGAAACTGCCAACTCGTGCACAACATTACTGCACGCGACATCTCCTATTTGCTTTGACCCTCACCTCCTCCTTCCACCTCGAAGTCGTCGGGCAGTAACTTATCTTGACGGTTGCCAAGCGTGAAGGCCAAGAGAGACAGGACGAGCGCGTCCAGGATGCTGACGATGGCCAGGATGTAAGCCCAGCGCACGGTGCAGTTCCCCAGGGTGTACTTGTCAGTCCTCTGGCCGCACATCCTCTTCACCTCTGGCGAGTCCCAGCCGTCCGGATAGATCATGCAGCCCATCACCATCAACGCAGCTGTGTGTGTGTGTGGGGGGGGAGAAGGACACAGCGATGGCAGAAGCTTACAGTCTGTATCCTCCTGTGCACACTTAGTTTGATCAACTATTATGAGCCAGGTAGTTTCAGCCTCATCTGCAGGCTCAGGTTCGGTTTATCTCTATAAAGTGCCAAAGGTTTCATTTGTGTTGTGGTGCTCGGCGGTGCTGTTTCCATGATGTACGCTTATGAAAGCTCTTAAATGTTAAACTCCTGCGTTGTGGTGATGTCGCCTCTGGGTTTTGGCTCAACACACTCGCTTTCAATCAGAATATTGCAGCCACTGGCTTTATAGAAGGACCGCCATGTCGCAACAGCTTCAGTCGGCTGACAACACCTCGACTAACACCTGATCTTGTTACATGTAACCAATCTACCATCAGAGGTGTCAGACTATATGAGCTGCAACCGGATCCCCCCTTTGGCTCCCACAGTGGAGAACAACACAGCCACTGCACACACACCACACCTGTAACTCGATAGGTGAGAAGATGACAAGTTAAATTTGTCACCTCATCCTCAACATTCAGGAGTAAGGAAGACTTTGAGGAAATTGGCCAGTTATTCTCTACAGTATGTTTCTCTATTTGGATCATTTCAAATTATTTATTGTGTGTTTTAAATTAGGAGCAGTTTTATTTCCATCTTTATCTTTGTGAATGTGAACCAGACACGATTTTAACTCTAACTCTAAATATCTATAGAGGCCAAACAAACTATGGTAACCTTCATTTTAAACTCAACAGACTTTTTGGTGACATAGTATTGATAATGTAGACTTTGAATATATCAGTATGGGACCTCCATGCTGCTGCTGTTATTTGCACTAAAATAACCCAAATTCCAGTCATTATCCACTCTCATGAATCAAATGTGATGCCATTGATTATATTGACTGTTTATCTGTGAGTGCATAAATACAATATCTGGCTATAAATGTGTGTTTGCAGTCTCTTGTGTGGGTTTGCTGGCTCACCTGCTGCCAGCTGCATCCAGGCGCAGATCTTAAAGACGTTCCCAGCGTTGCAGAAGAAGAACAAGCTGAAACACACCATGACGCCTACGATCAGCAGCATGGAGGTCCCTACGAAGAACATGGCCGTCCTGAAGGCCGCCGAGGGGATGGAGGCGAAGTTCAGCGGGCTGCCTTTGCAGGTCAGCTCGGAGGTCAGCGCGTTGCCGATGCAGTAGTGGAAGAGGCCGAAGTATCCGGCCTGCGGTGTGTTCACGCTGTCCCCGATCCAGTAGGGCTGGATGAAGACCACCATGGTGATGATGACGAAGCAGATGGTGAACACGATCCACAGGACGCCAATGGCTCTGGAGTTCCTCACATAGTTGGTGTGGTAGATCTTGGCGGCTTCGACGGCGGGCAGCAGCTCAGGCATGTTTGCAAGCGGTCAGTAAAGTTCAGTTCCAAACTCTGCAACTTCGACAATATCCAATACACAACTCAGACATGTGATTAGTTCTAACCTGACATGTCTCTGTGGAGGCTTCACACACACACACACACCAACTCACACACACACCTGTCGCGCCTGTGGCTGCTGAGCGTAATAAGAGCTGAGGGCGGATTCAGCACCCTGGACAGCACCCTCACCCTCTCACCAACCTCTCACGCTGCTCTGACGTCACACTGCCGGCTGCTTTAGAATGTAAGATCACCGAGTCGCCACACAGGCTCGACTACATGCGTGCAAAGTGACTCAGCAGATCGTGTTTCTGGTGGTGTTCTTCTCATTGTTCCTCTCTCGCCTCACAGTTTGAACAAGACGTCTGCTTTGTTGTGTGGGGCAGCCAAAGAGAGCATCAAGCCAACTTTACTTCACTAACTTCTTCTTTTGATTCCTAAATCCAGTGTTTGTGGGAAGGAGCCTGGATGTTCGATCGTCCCTGATGGCTCCCTGCTGCTCAGGAGGAACAATTAAGTGTAGAAGGCAAAACACTGTCTCTCACTGAAGGATGAGGAGAGAGATGGGAAAGAAACATCCGCATGTTGGATAAAAGCACCAATCAAACCTTAAAGTAGCGGGGGAGCTGCTTTTGAATGATGCCGTAATGAGGCACGATTCCCGACACACGTAGAGCGACAGCGTCCCTCTGGAGGGTCCCACTAAGTCACTTGTCATATCGCTCACAGTCATCTAACCGGTAAATTCAACATCCTCCACCAGCGATGCTCCAATGAGATTTACTGCACGCAGGCACATTGTAGAATTGCAGAAAAACAGATTTCTCCTACATCACCAGGAGAGTTTTCTGCTGTCATAACGCTGCACAACAGTGTAGTGCTGCAGTATAACCTCACAATGACCACACACTAAAGTGATATATGAGAGTTACTGAAGTCCCAAATCCAGAACTCATGTCTTTGAATTAAAAGACGAATCCATGCCCGCATGTTCTTGACCCTGAGCAGTGCTGTGCTGTATGAAGATAAAACCTTTTTGAAGGGTAATGCAGCAGATTTACTTCAGACTTTAACAGCTTGAACAGATGGAGGAAAATGAAAGTTTTCTGAAGGCATTTTGATTTTCCAGGCTCTTTTCCTGTCACATAAAGGCTCCAACATGAGCAGCAGGATAAAGTTGTTCAGCTTTTTTACATTTTCCCGCCTCATTACAAACCCAGGAGCCCTACAGCTCTGAATTCAGAACCGCTGTGCTCTCCTGAATATAAAATAACACTGCACTTCTCTTACGGGAAAATCGGTTTTGGAGCATTGTTTCCATCGCTTCTTCCACCAACTGATACCCTGAAAGCTTTTACTCTTTTTGTGCTCAGAGAGAACAGCACTCTCCTCCCTTTGTATGTCAAGGAATCTCTCTTTGTGCCACAAAGCAAGATTTGTGTCAGATACTGACCGGGTGGAACAAAATTTGAAGGCTGGAAGTGGATTGGAATCAACCATAAGCAATATTGTCACTTGTTCTATCTGCATCTGTAGTTGCTGCGTTATTCAATACAGAGAGTTTCAAATAGTTCAATCTCATCTTCATCAAATTAAAGAATTATATAAATTCTTTGCTTCACTTTTCAGAAACTCATTTTTGTGGAGAATTTACTGCAGTCTATTCCTCACAGACTGCTGCTTTTGTCTCTTTACTGTATAAAAATCACACAAATCAAGAGTGACACCAATCTGTGGAACGTGTCTGAAAGCACAAGATGTGAATAGCAACCAGCCCTCTACTGGTGGATGAATGAGTTCAATGATGTGGAAAATTAGCTTTATGTATAGACTTTAAGACCCTTAAATCACTTTTTAAAAACACAAAGTGTGGTTGAATTTGCTGGAGTCCTTTCAGAGTTGGACTGCTGCAATCTGACAGACTGCTGCTTGAAGCAATAACTTTATCTTGTGTAGAAAAGTAGCCCTAATAAAACTGTACAGAATACAAAGTATACTATTTATTGGTTTTGAACATTATAAACCTTGCTGACAGTTTAATCTAATTTGTCATCAGATGTAGTTCCTCTAATGGCCACTAGATTTTTTGGTCCCAAAATGGTCTGTACTTGAATAGAAAAATCATTAACTTCTCACAAAAAAAACAAAAAACATTTAGGATCTTTATAGCTATTTCACCTCAGATGTGATATGGTTGTAAAAAGAAAATGTTCCGGAAGCATTAAGTCTCGAAAAAAGCAATAAACTCAAATCTCAGCTTGAGAATGTCCCATCAGCAACACAGGGGTAATGTGACAGACACTGTGTTTGCATTCCTCTATTGGGGTCTCCAGCAATGTTGTTTTGATTTGCTCCAATTATACTAATGTCTCAAAAGCAAGGCGGTAATAACTCACTTTGAGCACCTTTAAGTGAATTATTGCTCCACAAACTGCCTTAGGAATATGATCTAACCACATGGGAGCAGCAGGTCTGTTCACTCTCATAAAACCTGAGGCGGAGAACATATCTTGGCTACTTACACCGTAATCTGATTTTAAACAGAAGCGATAGCCCGGCACTTCTGTCTTGTCGTGCTCATACCTCAGGGAGACAAGTTTGTTTATCCACTTGTTCAATAATTCCTGAGCCTGACTGCAGTTCAGAGAAGCTGCTTTTAAAAGATATATAAAAAGTTTATTTTCCTGTACTGGAGAAGAAGCTGGAGGCAAGAGAGGGGAAAAATAGCCAAGCAACACCTTTAGCCCCAACATACAAACTGCACTTTGCTTTGCACAGAGACAGTAAGAGATAAAAACACACTAGAATGAGGGGGTGGAAGGAGGGGGTGTGTGGTGTGTGTGTGGATCGGGGTATCTTGCCCTCTGGATGGTGTCGCACAGGCTGGTAACAAGGTGAATTGTGCTGCTGCTGCACCATCACAATATACAAGAGGCACAGCAAACAAGAAGAAATCTCATGTGTTGGAGATGTGATTGTGTTTTCCAAAGTAATCTGAATAGCTGCTTCGCTCAGATTCAGCACAAGGAGCTGCTCATGCCAGTTAAGTCTTCAGCGAAAAAATATGGTGGTGATGATGATGATGATGATGATGATGATGATGACAGCCCCATCATGTCATGTTAAGTATGTTAGTAAAAGAGTTCATCTGCTGTCATAACAATTTTATTTAATCAATCTAGAGTCAACCTTCTTCCACAGTTCTTCTTCAATCTACCATCTTGATTGTTATGTAAGGAATCTATGGAAAAACACTTAAACACTTAAACTACTACTACTAAAACATGATCATCGATGATATATAATAAAATCCAAATGCAATGAAAAGCAACATTACAAAAATGACTTTAGGCTCCAGAGTAGCTGAGGCTGTAAAAATCAGTACATTATGACTGTTTAATAGTTTAAATAATCATTTTTATAAGGTTGCAAAGGGCCCCACAAGCCAAATCTAATAAATAGACACACACAGCTCCAAATCCAAATCAATAATGACTCAACCAGGTAGAATTCCCCTCATGATGAACGGTTGATGGCTGCTGGCAGATAAATTGCAGCTGCACACCTGAAAAGAAAGCCTGTTAGTTTTCACAGAGCTGAGAAACGCATTACAATTGTCACCGCCACAGGAATTAATATGTATGAATGGATCCAGTCACAAGCCATTAGACCTCCCCTGGCCCCTTTGTAAATGGCCCAGTTCTACTTCCCTGCTTCATAATCCTATACGAGGTGTGTGAGCTGCTGTAAAATGGCCTGTGGCAGCTCTAATAACCTTGGCAGCTTTATTACATTTCGGGGCCAACTCTCATCAAATGACCAAACATGCTCATTCCTTTTATGCGATTAACGTCTGTTGCCGAGGAGAGCACAGTGTTTTGTAATATTCTCAGGAAATGTGACTCTTATTGTATCATCATCATATGTATATCATTTTCTTGTTTCACTGGGTAACGTCAGATGCTTTTCCTTCCCATCAGCCCTAATATATAACGGCCATAGTATACAACGCCATTTTCAGGCTTTAGATCCGACCCCGACGACAGCTTCGCTCACTGTACTGTGGTAGATTTACATGCCGGTGCCACTTAGAGACGGGGAAGTATTTCATCATTCCTTAAACTCTGGCAATAGCTCCCTTTGTGTTTGGCCTGGAGGAGAGTGTTATGCTGATTCTGGTTAAAGGAGAACGACCGAGCCTCTGTGTGTGTATGTGTGGTCCCCTGCCATCAGTATGCAGGAGGGCTGTCGCATTTCTCAAACCGCATTTTTAGGTTCTTTCTTGTTTTCCCATCTCCTTACAGTCGCGCTGTGCATAATGTAGCAGGCTGGCTCCCTGTAAACACCTCCTGTGTCACCCCCATGCCCTCGCCCTCAGCTGTACTTTGGTTTTGTTTACCTGCGGTAATGATGTTTGCAGATAATAAGGCCCGTCAGTTTCGAGCAGGTGTTGTAATTGTTGTGGCCGAGGGCATTGCTGTGCTCTCAAAGGCTCCCGTGGTTTATTCCACCGCAGCTCCAAATGTGGCTAATGAGCTCATAGATGGGTCACAAAATCTTTGCTTCTCTCAATGAATGTAAGTCATCCTAACGTCTTTAAACACACATCAGCAGAATGTTGCATTGATATTGCTGGAGAGCGACTGTTAAAACATCTTCAATGCAAATCAAGTGTGTGTCCTTGGGAGGATGCAGTGAATCTCACACACACATTCACCCCAAACCAACAAAGAAATACAAGAAGTACAGAAAAAAGACTGCATTGACCTGGAAACCACAAGAGGCAATTATTTGGTCATATGATGCAAAAGGAGAAAGAATTTGTTGTATATACTGTATATGTGTGTGTGTGCTTGTATGTACTGGAAGGATAATTAGTTGTAGCACAGTCCTCCAGTCCTGCAGACACACATGGCATCAAGACTCATCCCAAGCATCCAAACCGCCATCATCTTGTCCTGAGGCTGACCCAACACTAATGGCGCCTCGTCTTTATTACATCTCCAAAGCTTCACAGATCCTCCTCCAGCCTGCACGGAGACCAATTTTCTTTCATCCTGGCTCGGCTCTGAGTCAGCGAAGCTCTGCAGCGGGAGAGCGGGAGCCCGACCAGAAATCAGCCAGACTCATCTTGTTATTACTGACTGAGGATGGAGCACAATGGGCTTTCACGCTCTCAGCAGCATCTCAGTATGCAGGTCATCATCTGTGGGTGCAGCGTTTGTAATGCAGTTTGGAGCTCAAATGAGATTTTTCTCAGAGTTTTCTGCAAAAGAGACTAAATGAAAATACAGAAAAGTGCTCCTTCCTCTTCCTCGTGTTTGTTAGCAACTCCACTTTTTTTTGGACAGGGTTCCCCAGAAGGGGGCAGCATGCCATAAAGCCTGCTGGGCTGCACCATGCAGAATGGATTGAGTCTATTCCTTCTATAATAAAACAAACATTCAGACTTTGAACAGACATATTTTTATTGCTCGCACAGCTGTGTGTGCATATGACTCGTAATAGACATGCAAACATATTTAAATATCAATATTTGTTATTCATTGTGAGGCTTGTGTTGTTATGGAGAGCTTTTGATGTTGATAAGGATCCTCAGTGTATTTCCTATGAATCCTTTGTGACGAGAAGCTCTTTGAAGAGAGTTCTCCTGTGAATTCTCCAGACGACACACACACACACACACACACACACACACACACACACACACACACACACACACACACACACACACACAGTCTTCACTCATGTCTGATTTTCATATTCATATTCACTTTGGGAGCTCATCTCCCTTCAGCACACTCTTCCTCATTGTATTCGTGAATGTGTCTATCCCCAAGACATTTTGCAGACGCACTTCTTTGTTTCTGTGTTTGGAGCTGAGTGTGCTGCTGCATGCGTGTATGATATGATGTGGTCATCATTCTGTCTGAATGTCTGACAGAAAGCATTTCACCCAGTAAAAAGCTCTCCCACCTCCTCTCAACACAGCTGCTGTCTGTGGGATGATGACACACGCACACACACACACACACACACACACACACACACACACACACACACACACACACACACACACACACACACACACACACACACACACACACACACACACACACACTGCATGAAGGATCAGGTACAGGTTCGCTTATTCAAGGTATTAAGCATGCAGGTCAATCTCATCTTTTCTATCCAATCTTCTATGGTTGGAGCTGCAGTATGCAACTTCAAAACACTTTTTGGTCCCGGTCCTAAAAAATACCATAATTCACCACAATTATCTCCACACACTCCACAATTCAACAGACTGCTACTTAAATCTGTATTTCTATGTTATGTTATATTATTAAAAAGCTCAATTTCAATTATAATATGCAGCAAAGTGTCATCATTATCATACTCTTCATCCTCCTCATCTATATGACTGTAATGAGGCCTGTTTACAGCAGGTGTGTGTTCTCCTGCTTATCATTACTGTTTCCATATGACTCGTTTGTCACGGCCAGCGTGTAATCAGCTATTCAGTTTGTATTGCGCTGCGCCTGTGTGTGTGCGTGTGTAGGTTTGTGTGAATGCATGCATAAGTGATGCCCGCCCCCCCCCCCCCCACACTCCCCCAGTCACACACACACGTATAAGCTACAGAAGCACAAACATGAGGACAAACACTGATGAAACAATGGTGGCGGATGATGCCAGATGGTGCAAGTCCACTTACTGACTGATCCAAACATAAAGGAGCACCAGGACTTTCTTTCATTTTCTCCACATTTCCAATCTAATAATCAATTGCGGCGGCTGCTGCTGCTGCATTTTTCTCTAGGCATGGAGTATTTTGTCTCTTTGCTTGAGACCTCCATGGCCAGGATTTATGTTTTGTATTATCCCTGTGAGATGATTTATCACCGTAAGAGAGAGAAGAGCAAAGAAAAACTGGTTTGGTGTTAAATCACTGCACACCGCTGGGCGTTTAGCCATTAACTGCTCCTGCTTTACCCACAGAGGAGAGCAGCGGTGCTCCATCACTGCAGCTAAACACAGGACAGCACCGATGACGATTTAAGAAGTCTATTAAGCAATCGCTGACCCAATACAAGCCTCCATTATTGCGCTTGTCTAACGGTGGTGTTACATTGTGAAAGCTCAGTGATCACGTCTGTCTTCATATTCTAAGATCTGTGGGCTTAAAATGCAAATGCATGAAAGAGCATTACAAGGAGGGATTGAGTTTAGTTTCGAATATGCGTGTCGGTGTGTGGAGAGGCTGTGTGTGCGATGTTACATGTGAAAATCTTTCTGTTCTCTTCAAGCGTGAAGGGATTCAATCAAAAGTGGATCCCCTGACAATAAAGAGAAGAAGAGCTGACATTTCTTGATCTGTTTTACATCCGTTGGAGTTTTAAAGTTTCAGCTTCAGCTCTTAGGTTTTCACAGAAGCTTCCAGGCGGCTATAGGAGGCAGCTTGAAGGAGGAGCACTTGGATTCTCTGTTACCTGTGCCACCCTATCACCTGACTGCCACTTCTACCATATGATTGGTCAAAAACCACATGGCCACATAAGATTGTTTGATTACATTACATTACATTACATTACGATCATTTAGCAGACGCTTTTATCCAAAGCGACTTACAATAAGTGTTTTCAACAAAGGTAGATAAAAGAACTTCAGGTCACAAGAAATCGTAAGCGCATTTCCTTCCTAAACCAACAGCTAAGAGCATAACTAGAGCTAGAGTAGAAGTGCAATAAGTTAGGTACTATGATGAATGAGAAAAAAGGACAAATTAGAAGGAAAGAAAAAAGGACAAATTAGAAATGAAAGATTAGAAAACAAGAGCATCAGAAGAGCTAGGACAGAGTAGGTGATGTCCTAAGAGGGAGGATCCGGGTAGTGTTTCTTGAAGAGATGGGTCTTCAGCCTGCGGCGAAAGATGGGCAGCGACTCCGCTGTCCTGACATCAGTCGGGAGATCATTCCACCACTGAAGTGCCAGAACAGAGAAAAGCCGTGACCACATCGATCGCAAGCAGGGGCCGCTGAGCGCCGGGGCAGCCAGTCGCCTGGAGGCAGCAGAGCGAAGTGGTCGGCCGGGGTTGTAGGGCTTGACCATAGCCTGGAGGTATGAAGGAGCTGTTCCTTTCACTGCCCTGTAGGCTAGCACCAGAGTCTTAAACTGGATGCGAGCAGCTACGGGGAGCCAGTGTAGAGAACGGAGAAGGCAAGTTGTGTGGGAGAACACACGTCCAGAAAGCAGCAGCTTTCTGGACGAGCTCCAGAGGTCTGATGGCGGAAGCCGGGGCGCCAGCAAGGAGGGAGTTGCAGTAGTCCAGGCGGGAGATGACAAGAGCCTGGATCAGCACCTGCGCTGCCTTGTCGGTGAGGAAGGGACGAATCCTCCGGATGTTGTAGAGGAGGAATCTGCAGGAACTCGTCACCGAAGCGATGTTTGCCGAGAACGACAGTTGGTCGTCCAGGGTCACACACAGATTCCTCGCGGTCCGAGTAGACGTCACCACGGAGTCATCTATGGTGATGGCCAGATCTCGGTGCGGGCAGCCCTTCCCCGGGAGAAACACCATCTCAGTCTTGTCCAGGTTGAGCTTCAGGTGGTGCTTCAACATCCACCCCGAGATGTCTGCCAGGCAAACAGCGATGCGCGTCTCCACTTGGGTGTCAGAAGGAGGAAACGACAGAATCAGCTGGTTGTCATCAGCATAGCAGTGGTAGGAGAAGTTATGGGAGTGGATAACCGAACCAAGAGATGTTGTGTAGAGGGAGAAAAGAAGAGGGCCCAAGACCGAACCTTGCGGAACCCCAGTGGTGAGCCTACGTTGCTTCGAAACAGAACCTCTCAGTGTTACCTGGTAGGAGCGACCTGTCAGGTAGGACGCGAACATGGAGAGCGCAGAGCCAGAGACACCCATTCCCTCAAGGGTAGAGAGAAGGATCTGGTGGTTCACCGTGTCGAATGCTGCAGACAGGTCCAGGAGAATCAGGACAGAGGAGAGAGAGTTCGCTCTAGCAGTTTGGAGTGACTCGGTCACTGCCAGGAGGGCCGTCTCGGTCGAGTGGCCCACCTTGAAGCCGGACTGGTGGGGGTCCAAAAGGTTGTTCTGGTGGAGGTACAGGGACAGTTGATTGAAGACAGCACGTTCAAGAGTTTTAGATAGGAAGGGTAGAAGGGATACCGGTCTGTAGTTCTTGTCTGAAGGGTCAAGAGTTGGTTTCTTAGAAATGCTTCTCCTTGTGCTCGTCCTGATGAAGGCTGTGGGCTGAAACGGTGAGTGTTTATAGATTTTACGCCTCCTTTCTCCATGCACTTTACTAACATGAATGTTTGCTTGATGTTTTGACGCTCATTTCCTGCAAAAAGCTGATTTGTATTGAAAGCAGTTCTGACAAAGACTCGATACTTGAGACAACATGACTTGTTAAGGAAGCAAAGATTGGTGTGTTTGGTGGTGCAGACAAGTCTCTCTCTCTCAGATTGAGGTCATTATGAAGCTGGAGCAGGAGCAGAGATGGAACAGTGCAGTGGGCTGGGATGTGAGAGGTGCTAGTCTGTTGAATTTGAGGCTGAATACATCTGGAAGAGAGAGTTTGAAACCTTTGTACTCTTTCTTGAAAAACAGTGCATCATGTTTGAACTGTAATTCACTGACGTGTAACAGTTTTTTTCACATCTCCTCCTATAATTTGAGCTCAATTGTAGGAGAGTTGTGCATGTGGACGGTCTGAACCGAGCTGAGTCACAGTGTCATCTCTGTTTGATTTTTCTTCACCGTTTTGCCACAATTTGCTGCCAAAGTTGAGTGGGAGGAACTCATGCAACGAAAAGTGCTGCATCTCATGAATGAATGAGTCTATTGTAACCCAATCTTGTAAACATTTATGCTTGGATATTATGCAAAACAAATAAACACCTATTGGTGGCGCCATAACAACAATATAGTGAAGAGTATAATGAGCAGTGAGGTTGTCACTCTCTGTTATCTCTGAGTGCATTTCTAATTAAGAATGCTAAGAATGGTCCTATCATTATAATGAGAGAAGCCATCTGGATGTCATCTGATTTGCCTTTTGATGGAAAGAATAAATTCAAACCCTCCTGAACTCGACGTCCTGTGACTCTCCTCTACTTGCTGTTGCTGCTGCGCGTTGATGACTTCCTCAGGCCCCTGTGAAGCCTGTGGATGCCCATCAGCTGCTAAAATCACGCTGCTCTCGTAATGAGGAAAACCATAATGGCAAATCTGGCTCAGAGCATCTCTCCACTCGCCGTGATGGCTGCACCTGAGGGTGTACGTGTTGAGAGCAGGGGCCTCTCTGCTGGTGAACAGGCCTTCCTCATTATCTAGATGTGAGCACCACCAGGGCTGGAGAACACAGCAGGTTTGGACCTGCATTAATCATACTGTCACACATTTATAGGTCCACTCCAGGGATACGGGTTCACAACATATCACACCCTGATGTATTGAGTATGACAACAAATAGTGTTCTCACCCTATATGAGACGGAGCCCCAGTGGTGTCAGCACAGATTGCACAGCGATGCTGTAGTTTATGTTTTGCTGGCAGATCATGGCCGCTCATTTTATTTGGGGGGTTGTGTTAAAGCGTGGTCTTGCTTTGTCTCAGCGGCGTTGCCTTGTCCTTGTATCTCATCTGAGCGCGGGCGGTGTCCTGCTATTTATCCTCGGTGAGCCATTGGAGGTGCACACTCCTCGCTTTGAGCCTCACTGTGGCAATGTTGACAGATGACTCTGCCTCTGTATTCATTTCCATCCAAATCACACAAGGTGCACAAGGGATAAATGTAATAATTTGCATGGATATAGCTTTGAGAGAACAGTGTAATGAAAGTCTCTCGGCTTACCGCCATGAAAAACAAACTCTGGGAGAATGTTTCTGTGTCTCCTGCTGTTGCTGCGTCACCAAAACAGGAAGCAACATGTTACGCTTCTACACCATTTGGCAGTAGACTTCTAAATCCTAGATTCTCCAACGGACAGTGGATATTTGATCAATGATCCGTTAATGGAGAAAGATCCATTAGCCCAAAATTTCATTGTATTTTATTCTGGAGGTTTCGGACTCACTAACGTTTATAACTGCAGACGGGATGCTTTATTATGGAAAGGGAAAATAGTGAAAAAGGGAAGTCAGTCAGTCAGTCAGGCCGACTCAAATGTTTGTCTTATGGTCTAAACTGCCCTGTGCAGTAGATGTTCCAGCTCAAATTGCTTCACCCTGTCTTCCATGTGCCGGCTTATATCCCCATGACACTGGCACCTTTCTGAAACATGGAGGTAACCGTTTCTCCTCAAGCTCTGCTGATTATTTGACGGCTTGATGATCCTGAAGTCTTTGGCTTTGAGTCAAGGTTTCACCTCGGCTACCTGCCTCTGAGCTAATTCAGCTCATGTTCTTCTATTGATTGATACCGGACCCTGTCAGGGCTCCACAGGCGATGGGCGCCGTAATGAAGGAATTCGTGGCAATTCTGCTCCTGAACATAAACAGCTGCTGTGTTGAATTTGTCACTCTCACTCTAAATTCATTAGGAGATGCGCAAGGATTGACAACAGCTTGTGATAAATGTTCGCTCAAACGTTTCCCCAAATCAGTTTCCATCAGTTGGAGGCGCTAAGGAGACTAAGTCCTCCTATCAGGATGGCATAAAGAAGCACACTGCAGCATTAAGGTGTCGATTCAAATAACATGAATGAGGGTCCTCGTAAGTGTGGCAACGGAGAGTTTGTGTTTGTTTTTTAACTAGAATATCTCTTTCGTACGCAGAGTGTCAAACTTTGGCAGCGGAAACCAAGCGTTTCAGTTTAGTTTCACTGCAGAACTCGAGGCTTTTCTGTTTTGAATTGAACTCTGCGCCCACTCCACACCCACTCCACTCCACTCCGCTCCTCTGCCCCTCCCCCCCACCCCCCCGCTCCCTCCAGTTATGAAGCCTCACCTCACGTTTTTGACCCAAAGCTCAGCGACTCATCGGGGACAGATTTCACGCTCGCCAATTCCAATTCCTATTGATGAGGTGGTAGTTTGACGCTGGGGTGTGATGAAATGCCGTGTGATGTTTTGTATGAAATATTTATGATGTCACCCGGCTGATGCAACCTATCTGCTGAAATGCACGCCGCGTCTGCTCGATCGATTCACTCCGGCATAATGATCAGTCGTTGATTGATTAGCTGGGACCCTGGCTCGTTTCGTAGAGGCTGTAAAGTGATTATGTTGCTGTAATTAGTTAGACACATATTTTGGTCTTGTGGAGGGTTTTTTTTCGACACCTAAGTAAGAATTTACTGTGATGGTGTTTGGTTGGCAGCTCAGCCATTAACGCAAAGTGCTTAAAAGTGGCAGTGTTAAAGTATTTCACATGAGATAAACCATCATGTTATCAAGTCATTTGGTCTGTTAATGGGCCCTGAAAGACTTTCAACAATTAATTTCTAATATAAATCCAGAAGTGTGGCGGCGGAATGAGGCAGATCGCCGCACTGCAATTAAGGGAAATGACTGGAGAGTCCTAAAGTAGATTTGTATTGGAGGCCGATTGAAATGATCTAACTGCAGTGGCGGATTTGTGACGTTTAGGACTCTAAGATGAAATAAAGCTTGACATGATGGAGCATGTTTGTAGTGCAGCTGCTGTCTGGACTGAGGGAAATCATTAATAGTCTGAGGGACGACAGCCCTAGGCAGACCCAGCAGCCACACACACACACACACACACACACACACACACACACACACACACTTCAATCAATTATGATGCTTCAAGCGTGCATCTCGTTTACTTTACCAAACACGATGCAGGGGGAACGCTGCAGCTTACCTCGATCCTCGTCGTGTGCGAATGGCCTGGGTTTGGCAGATGACAACCGGCCTGTAAACCTGCGTGTGATATATGGAGAAGTGAGGGGAGACGAAAGCGACGCCGTGAGCTGCCAGCACATGATGGCAGCTAATTAAGAGTTCCCTCCTCTGCTCATGCTGTCTTATGATTAAGAGAACCCAGAGCATATGTATATGATGTGTGCGCAGGGGTGGTCGGATGTAGGTCAGGCTGTTGGAGGATGATGAGCTGCCTGACTCGAGGAGACATTTTGCATCACTCTGGCGTTCCAGAGAAACTCTCCAGAGGCAGATGTGAGGGACCTTAACTTCTCCAGATTGCACCGCCTCCACGTTTATGAGCTCTTGGTATTCAGCTCGTCCAATTGAGGAGCCCCGAACGACTCCTCCAGGGGATCGTTTCTGTCTGTTACAGCTTGGCATTTTTAATAGAGCAGCCGGGTGCATTGATTGGTCGGTCGATTCACTCTGCAAACATGTGAAAGTGTGATTTTTTTTATTTCCTATTTTTACAGAGATGCTGAAGCTAGGAGACAATTTGAGTGTTGGTGGATGAAAACAGTCCAACATAGATGAGCAGGAATTCATCCAGTTGTGTTTTGACTCGGAGGCTGAGAGAAGAATACAGAAGAATACATACAAACAATATCTGACCTTCAGATCTTAATTAAAACTTTGATTTGAGCCTGTTCCTATTCATCACAGCTTCAGAAAAGGAAGTTGAAGGTGATTTCAAACAAGACCTCAACAGATTTGCACAAACCTGTAACCCCCAGATGGTAAAGGCCTCAGTCACAAACAGATCCCATGACAACCAAGTGTTGACGAATCTTCTAGAAACGAGCGTGATGTGTTCGATTCTAGAGCAGCGATCCGACTTATTCATGGTTCTGACTGTCGTTTGAAGAAAATCCATGAGGAAAGTTGAGTCAGAATGAGTTTTGGATGGAGCATTTTTCAGACTTGCATCTCTTGAAATATCTTAAACCTGCTTTACTGAGTCACAACCAATGGATGAATTACCTCCAAACAAGTCTAATAATGGATCACAGGTGCTGCTTAGATTAGTTTGGTGGAGGGATTTAGAAATGTCCTGACATCTCTGCACTGATCACACGTCTGTTATCCTGCCCCCCCCCCCCTGCTGTCACCAGAGCCCAGGCAGCAGATCAGTCAGAGGATATGAGAAATGCCCCCAGTATCATTCTCCTTTATGAGAAACGCTCTCAATAACTCATTGAAATTATGGACGCTTATGATTCCTGTGTGTGTGATGGCTTTCAATATATGCAAAGATTTCTTTTCTTTCTATGGGAAAAAGGTTTTTCCTAATCTGAAACACATTTCAATGTTTAATTGATCTTCTGCTTTCAAAGATAACCTGACCTGAGGATCCGGCTTCTTCCCTGAGCCGTTGAGCAATCCTGCTGACAAACCTACATGCGTGAGTGTGTGTCAAACCCCAGATCTCAAACCGTCTTTGGCTGCAGTCTTTACAGCACGTTTACACCAACAGACACTCGTACACTCACTCACTCACACACTCACTCACACACTCACACACAGCACAAATGACATCCCTGCAACACTTCTTGTCTCCATCACTGATGACACACACCTACATTGTTTTTTTGACAGTGGTGGAACGGCAGATGAAATTACATTTTCCCCCTCTGCTCAATCAGCGTAACAGATGGGTTTCTGTTACACACACTGATCTGTTACACACACACACACAAATACAGTACGAGTATGAATGCCACTTTCTCTAGACGGCTGCTTTGCTGTGTCGGGGTCTCACACACACACACACACACACACACACACACACACACACACACTAACACACACACACACACACACACACACACACACACACACTTCATGCTGATATTTAAGTCTTGCTTGTGTCTTTGTAAGGTATTCAGAAGAGAAACAACTCTGAAATGTGGATTTGATTAAGTTTTAATAAAGAAGAAGACTTTGTTTGGTTCAGCCTGTGACTTCATCATTTGTGTGTAATTGCATCCTTGAAGTCTTTATTCTTGTCTAACAGAAAAGCCTTTGAGGGTAATGAGTTGATTGCAACCTGATTCCAAACACATCAATTGTATTCTAAAAAAGTGAGTCAGCATCAAGAGGTCAGAGGCAGAATACAAAAAGTCTCATGTTGTTTTTACAAAATCCCTCACATTTGCTCTGTAAACACCAACTAAAGCCTCGTGAGCAACGTGTGTCAGTTTGTGATGTGGTGCCGTCTGGTTTGAAGGTGTTAACTCGTGAAATAAGCCGATAATGTCGATCCGAGCACCGTAAACTTGACTTATTTTCACTTAGACTCACTGTCAGTGTTTCATGCCTGATTCTAGAACTTTCCGCTTGATTTTGGAACACTTTGATTGTTCCCAGTGGGGTGTTTCTGTGTGGGATCAGCAGCTTCTCACACTCAGTGTTTGTGTTCCCTGTTCAGGTGCGAATGTGTGTGTGTGTGTGTGTGTGACTGCAGATCCACACCGCCGCCACTCTCTCATTATGATGTGAAGATGCTTCTGTGTGTGTCTCTGTGTGTGTGTGTTTCTGTGTTCATTGCTGCTGCTGATCGTCTGAACAGCAGCAAAGGAATCGTCTGAAGAAGCGAAAAAGGAAATGTTTCTTTCAGCCTCGCAGGACTGAATTTATATCTTCAGTATGTTCCTCCATATTTCATCTGCAGCGGTGATTGACAGCAGTTATGTTCTGCCTCTGAGCATTGTGGGACTGTTTGTTTATTCGCTCGTGGGTCGTCGGTTCATTCACTCATTTGCTTATAGTTCAACATTTCATACACTTGAGCGCGACAAAACTCAGCCACCAGATGACAGATGGTGTACTTGTCCTTGAAATGTGTGAAAAGATACAAGAAATAAAACATAAAAGCAACACTTGTAGGGCCAATTATCCTGAGAATTCAATATTTCTGCCGTTGTTCATTTACTGTTGATTTCAAAGTGTAACTGATTGCCTTAACAACACTCGCATTTATGCCAAAATGTGACTAAGTGCACAGCTTTTGTCCGAGAAAGAACAAATTGACGAGCGATAAGATTAGATGGAATGATTTGAGGTGTGGAATCGTTCTTTCTTTTCTTTCCTTTCTCTTTGTACAGTATGTACGTCAATACAACCAGCACCATTCATCCAGTTCCCATTGACGGTGTTGACCATTAGTGCTTTAACCAGCAGAATGTAGAAGTGTTTACATTCAAACTCCTCCTTCCTCCTCCTCCTCCTCCTTGTCCTTTACCTGGTGCATCCCAGCTTAGAACACCAGACATGATTGACAAAAGACTCAGGGATCTCCCTGTGGTCAATATTGGGTTTTTAGGGAGGCTCAAGGCATTTTTTCCTATATCAGATTCTGTCAGTAGGGGGCGCTACAGAGAAGAGATTTGACACTGTTAACAACTGCGATTAAGACTTCATACGTACAGCTGATCTGCTATTGATGTGGACCAGAGGGTAATGCACCGCACACACACATGCACACACACACACACACACACACACACACACACACACACACTCCCCACAGAGAGGGCTCACACTGCCATAATTACACTCCTGCCAAACCCGTAGGATGTGGGCTGGGTGCGGGTGGGAACCACTGAGGCCATCTCAGCATGTGGTTGAGGAACAGAGCACACACACACACACACACACACACACACACACACACACACACACACACACACACACACACACACACACACACACACACACACACACACACACACACACACACAGAGAGAATCAACCAGCCAACAGGCACCGGAGGGCCTAATTACCAAGTGTATGACTAATGATGGAACAATACTCTGGTGGGTTTGTGTCCAGAAATGTGCAGCCCTGGCCGCCCAATAAGCCCGTGAGCGGTCTCAAGTGTATAAACGGTGCATTACTGCTGCGTTTCAGGCCTCCCACCATGCATGCTGCTCACAAGTGTCACTTTGGGAGTGATGTATGGCCTAGAACGTGGACCCACACACCCTGGCTGGGCCTGTAATGGTGCATGTGTGTGATATGTGAACATATGTAGGCGTTTTGGTGTGTATATGCAGAATTTGATTTGCATATCTCACATATTGATGTGTGCATTTGTGAGTAAATCGATGGGTTATGAGAGGAGGGGGCCTGTTTGGCTTGAGAACGGCTGTGCAGTGATTGGTTGAGGTGAAATAAAAAAGGTTTAATGCCAGAAGAACCATCCAGTAATGTCCAGTAAACGCCTCGGGCAGGATTAATCTGTTTGTTGGCTTTGATATAACACACACACACACGCATGCACGCACACACACACACACACACACACACACACACACACACACACACACACACACACACACACTGCTTGAAGCATCCTCATCACATCACAGTTTGCCTTCGAATCGCTCGTCCTCATCTCACCATGCCATTCAATCAGCAAAAATGATGAAACGGAGACGGAACTCCCAAGAGAGAGAGAGAGAGAGAGAGAGAGAGAGAAGCCATTCATCCATACAGGCTCCATATAGCGACTGTGTGAGTGTATAGGTGCCAGTCCAGAGAGAGAGAGAGAGAGAGAGAGAGAGAGAGAGAGCGAGAGAGGGTGAAGAGGGTGTGTGTGTGTGTATGTACAAATGAGCCTCGAGCTGAGGCTGGAGCTGTGGGAGTTTGAGGAGCTGTCCAGATGCTGAAAGGAGCATCAAGGAAGCTTTGAGCTCCTAATAAGAGCAGGCGGGGAGGATGAAGCGAGCGCTCACAGCAAACATCTCGCTCTGACGCTCTGGAGCCTCTGAGATGAAGATCAACTTGCTGATATTCTCTTTATTCCAACTGTGAAGTAAGCGGCTCTGAATGAATCGGACCAGGCGAGTGTGTTTGTGCTCTCTCGGGAATTCACATATAGACGCCACCAGTTAAACCAATCTGAAACCAATCAGCGATCGATCCATCCGTCACGGATCGATCGCTTTCAATCTGCAGCGAGTTGTCGGTCGCATCCCCGCGTGTGTGTGAGCGCGGGCAGGCAGGAGGGGTGGAGTTCAACTCTGACTGCTCTGCTAGAAGAGTCTCCACAGATCAGTCTCTGCCTGGGAAGCAGCGGAGTTCGCGTCCCGGTTGCGTCCATGTGATCCCACTTCTATAGTCCCGATCGATTCTTCCCGTATCGCCGCCGCTTCCCGTTAAACTTTCCATGCTGGTTCCCGTTCAACGGAGAGCACTTAGGCGCGTCGTCTGGACTCTATCCGCTCCCGCTCGCCCGCTGCGCCGCCGCCGCCGCTCTCCGCCGGCGGCTCTCCAGGTCTGAAGGGAGGGGGGCTGACCTGGCTCTCCCGCCCGCATGGATGGAGACGTTATGGACAAGGTGGAGGCCACGGGGACGGTGGACTTCGACCCCATCAGCGGGAGCATCCCGGCCACCAAGGTGGAGATCACGGTGTCTTGCAGGTGAGTCGCTCCTCTCCGCTCCGCTCCGCTCCCTGAGCTCTGGGTGCGTTTGGCTGCGTGGAGAGCTGAGGGATGTTTGACTGAAGCGCCGCGCAAAAACGATTTAATACGATTTGGAATAAGATGGATAAGATAAAGAATATTAAATCAAAACTTTAAAACATGGAGAGGGGTTATAGAAACATAACCGCTGTGAGAGTCACGCACTCATTTAAAAAAAAAAAAAATCATCATTTATTGCGACTTTTTTAACCTATTTATTATTATTAGGGATGAATGTGTGTGTGAGTGAATGCTGCAAATCTTCCAACATTTAAACTTTTATGGTTTTCGTCTGAAAATGTTTGTTTTTCTGTGCAGATTTGCGCTTTGGCTTGCATTAAAAATGAGTGTTTCACATCTCTCTCTCTCTCCTTCTCTCACTCTCTCTCGAAATCGACCGTGGAGAGTTTGGCTGCTGTGAGATTCTTCCCCTGAGGCGCGTGTGTATGTGTGTGTGTGTGTGTGTCATCTATAGCTGCATATAGCTGCTTTGGTAGCAAAACGACCACCATATCAGAAACGCAAAGGCACCACTTTGTACTGATGCTCCAACTGTCTGCATGCATAACCCTCTAACTATCAGCCAAACCCCCTAATGTAACGCTTCCACACAGATCTGTTAGGGTGTTGGAGATGTTAGGGTGTGGCAGCGCTCTTTGCAGGCGGTGTCACAAGCTTCTGCATCACAGCAGCTTTGCACAAGTCCACATCAAATGGAACCATGCTTATTTATTGTTGTAAATGTCAGTTTCCAGGTCATTTGTGCATCATTTAGTCATATTGGATATCTACCACTGTACCGCTGGCTCCATCAGTGTTATTCACATCATGCAAAGATAGGGACTCCCGTGTGTTAAAGCTGTCACCTGTGACGCACACCAGCTTGCAGGAATGAACTTTTGTGAAGCCGAAAGCAGGGGCGAGGTGAATGGATCAAACCTCCGCCTGCTGCTAGTGCCCCTCCCTCCCACATCTGCATTCCTCTCGCCATACTCACCACTCAGTCAGTTACCTTGGGGGGGAAATTGATGAAGTCTGTGTTGGTTGAATGTCTCGCCATGTCTGACAGCTGCTTTAAAAATGACAATGCAAGAAACAAACAAAGAAACAACGTCTTCATGTTGCCATCCTTCTAGATCTTCGTCGATTAGTCACATTCAAAAAAAAAAAACCTCCAATAAACCTTCAAGGAGATCTGCAGGATGTGAGTCACATCTGCAAACAGAGATTTTACTTTTGTTTTTGAGTTTGGATGAACATCAGTAAACTATTAGAAATGAATCCTGCTGTGTTTTCGGCAGCTTGGAATTCTATAGAGGGCCAAACTGAGATATGAATGATTGTGAGCATGTGTGTCGCTTCTGTGATGTGTACGTATGTGTGTGTGTGTGTTTAATCCATGATGGGCACAGCGGCACATGCTGCTTTGGATGCAAACACTTCAGGTTTCCTTTGAGCTCTGGACACCTTGAAAGACGCACATCCATAGAATTCTCTGTCTATTTTGGTTGATCAAACAGTAATAATGGCTGTTATATTGGATGCGAGGTGAGGGAGGGGGATGGAGGGGAGGGGGGTGGCAGCGGGAGGAGGGGCTGCACAGTCGCAACTCAGTGTAATTGATTTTAGCGAGGCTGAACGCTCTGAGATTGCAGCGCTCCTACAGGCTTTCTCAAAACCACGCAGCTGCCAATATCCCAGTGAGCCAAACTGGAGCGACCCGACCGACTGACTGAAACAGACGACTCCTTATCAAAACAGCTCCACGGCGCTGTGATGCTACATTGTTTCCCCCCTGTTTGGCGCTGATTGCTTTTGCTGGCAGGTCAGCGGCTGAGGCGAGGCCCCGCAGCATCTGAAGCCTCTTCAGACTGGAGTGCAGGTCCCTTCTTCCTCCTCCTTCCTTCCTTCACTCTGCCTCATGAACACTCTTCCAGGCACATGCAGGCACGCAGGCTTGATCTCACCTATTACATGGCAGTAATGAGTGTGTTTTAGTTAATATTTCAAGCACCTCTCTTGAATCTTTTATCAGTTGTCTCCACCGGTTTTGTCATATCTCGCTTTTAATTATGAACAAACCGGTAAATGCGAATCCCGCCGGATCGTCGAATGTTGCCGTTTCTGTATCTCAGCTTCCCATACTCGCTCAGAATTCCTGTGTGGAATGACTTCAGGGATACTGGGACTAAAGCTCTGGGGATCTAAATAAGCACCCTTCTCAATTTCCTCTGAACCCCGTTGGAGGAAAGTAGACATAGACAAAAATCTCAAATCTCTGGAGGTTTGACACATGGATCATCATTTCTTTTCCCCAAATCCACCAACAGAATGAGACACAACGGAAACACCAGCACTTCGTTCCTCTGAGCGACTTAATGAAGCAGAAACGTATTAACAACACAGCATCATGAGACTCGCCTCATCTCCTCCGCATGAAAATATATATTTGTCAAAGAAATCATGAAAATGTCTTCTTGAAATATTAAAAAAGTTGCATTTCTGTTGGCAGTTGCAACAACACAACTGTACCTGAGTGCCTCTGAGCAGCAGAGAGGGAGCAGGTGGACCTTGTTAATGGACTTGGCGAGGGTTCTCGACCCTCAGCGAAGGGAAAATAAATTCTTATTTCCGAGAGTTTTGTTGAATCTGTGCATTTGTTAGATTCAATCATGAGAGGCCCCCAGGGAGCAGAAGGTGGGAGCGCTTCAATTCAACAAGCATATTCCAAAGATTCATCTGTACTTTCAAACCCACAGTGCAGCTTAAAATGTCAACTAACTGGGTCAACAAAGCCACCCTGACGCCTCCAACTTCAACCTTTATCAGCCCCAAGTGAGCGTTTCATCAGCGAGAGGAGACGCCGCTGCTTCTTCTTCTTCTTCCTTTACTTCTGCCACCCATCCTCCTCCAGCTCTGTTACTCTCTGTAACTATTCATTTCCCGTGATAGATTGTTTGGAGTAGCGCTGCGTCCAATCAATGCATTCCGCAGCTGTGGGATCTTAACTCAAACCAGGCAGCACTGCTTCCCTCGGGGCGATTCATTACCCGGTGAAACATGGCAGACCGGAGCCGGGTCGGAGGTCACGTAACCGCCCGGCGTCCCTGTGACAAAACGCTCTCGCAGGAGTAAGCGCTGGTGTTTTGCGGCGATTGCTATTCCACCGGGTCAATCTGAGCGTGTGTGTGGTGTGGATGTGTGTGTGTGGGTCCTTCCTGTGGCCATCATGGCGGCAGATTGAGGAGGGCTTACCCTAAAGCATCAGGACCATTAGGTTCTGCATTGTCCGTAAAGAGAAACATTCCTTGAGCAGATGAATTGGGATTGGATATCGGTGCGGCAAACCTATTGTTCGCTGCTGCTGTTGTTCTCTTAAATAGCCGCTGATGTTTACCCATTCAATGAAGCGCTGAACCTGGTTTTCACGCTGTTGTGTTGCAATATGCTTGAGAGCATCAAATATTAATAAAGATCTCTGAGTATAAGAGATTTGTAGAGGTAAAGTGTGACTCTGTTCATTCTCTTTCTGGGTTAAGACCGACCTCAGGCCGGCTCCCAGCTTTTTATCTTCCCGTATCCGTGTCTGCCAGCGATGTGCCGCATCTGTTTTTTGGGGAGATTGAAGCTGAGAGACACAATGATGCCAACAGAGGAAGATGTTCAAGATTTTTTTTTTTCTCTATCCAGCTTTGAGAAGGTTCAGATTGCAGCAGGTGAGCCAGGCAGGTCGATGAAGCAGATAATTATGCATGAACCCCTGACACAGTGAAAATGAGTTTGGAGCCCAGACACTTGGCTTGTGGTGGTGTCAATGTTATTAATACATTCTCATTTGGGATGTGTGATGGCGGGGTGAGCGGGGCTTCCATGGAAACACGGTCACAGAGTCGTGCCAGCGGTGATCTGAAAGCACAGATTGGAAAGACGAGAGTGAGTTGTAACGATAACAACCGGAGCCCTGGGCTTTGGCTCGGGGGCATCAGGCCTTTGTGGCTGTTTGCAGAGGAAGCTGCAGGGTCAGGAGTAAGGGTGCGGCACAGTTGGAGGTGGGGGGAGGGGGGTTTGACTTCACGTTACAGCGTGATGACGGTGACGGGCGCAGAGCCGCTGGCACATTTGTACACAATCAGTTTGACAGGTTGAGTTTGAGCTGGGTGAAGGTTTCTGCTGCGTAGAGTGGAGGCCCCTCAGCGACACGTTTCACCCTCAGCGACACGTTTCGACCCGACGCCGTCACATACACATGTCAGACGGAACAGAAAGAGGAATTGTTCTGTTATGCACTGAACGTTCCGGTGATGCATTCAATGTGAATTTCTGTTAAAGTTAAAGATGTTTACTTGCTTACATTTTGAAACTGAAGTGCTGAAATGTTCATATTCAACATATTTGTATTCATCAATATGAATAACTAAAGGCTGATGTACCAACAGCTTCAAAGAATGTGAGCTGATTTATTTATGGTCAAAGTCTCATTCCTGAATTTCTGCTTTTTGAGTGCTGCCCACAATCCTCAGGACAGAGCGACAATGGCGTTACCATGGTTACCATTAAAGTCGCATTGTGTGGCGGCCAGACCAGTGAACCTAACGCCGTCTCTCACCTAATTCCTCAGAGGAAGTAGTTTGGATTCACTCATCTGCTTCTGGCCACTAGGGGGCAGAAAAACATAAATCTCATTGCGCAGCTCATCTCAAAGCTCATTGGTTGAACTTGAGTCTTGACAGTGCTCACAGCCAATCACGAGTGGAGGAGAATAGCTTTCCAGATGCAGTGGTGATGTGTGTGTGTGTGTGTGTGTGTGTGTGTGTGTGTGTGTGTGTGTGTGTGTGTGTGTGTGTGTGTGTGTCATAGCTCTGACTAATCACATTCATAGTGTTTGTCTGTTGTTGCTCATTTCAGCACCTTCGGCACCTTGGCCACCTGCTTTCACCCATTGATTCTCACATCAAGCCCAGCACCCATCAGTCTGTGTGTTACCACCTGTTGCTTCACGCCCCCCCCCCCCCTGCTCGCTCCATTCCACTTCAGAACAACTCCATGCAGTGTTTTACCTCCGTCTAGATTGAAGATTGAAGAATGTGAACGTGTCATTTTAAGGCTAAAAAGTCACAAATTTGGAATTGAACCTCGCTGTGCTTGAGTCGATTCTTGGTGTTCCATTGTCAGACGAGGTGAGGGCCGAGGTGTGTGTGTGTTTGTGGAGGAGTTTGGGTTTCTTCAAATGGAACAGAGAGATGGAGTGAAATTGGCGTGAATTCACATCAGGCGTAGCGTAAATTCCTCTCCTAGGGTCAGAACAGCCATATTGTAGCGGTGTCCTCCTCCACCTGAGCTCCTCGCCAAAAAAACAACCTCCTGCACAAACCCTGAGCTGTCACTTCACACAATAAGCAGTGATATTATTCCCCCTGTCACACACACACACACACACACCCAGACCCGAACCGACGTAGTGAGTGCGTGCCTTGTCATTTATCTGAGTAACAGTGGAGCGGGTTCATACACCAAGATGCCGTTGGAGAGGGGGATGAGGATGAGGTGGGGGGAGGGGGAGGGACTTTGCTGCAGGCACCGTCGACCCGGAGAGACCCCAGGTTGAAGAGAAAGTGAATAATGAAACAGATGGAGAAGAAGACGACACCTGGTGCCACACGAGTGAAGGTCAGCAGATGGGTCTGTCAGTAATAACAGGGACAGATAGCATGATGAATGTAATAGAGGAGAGAGAGAGAGAGAGAGAGAGAGAGAGAGAGAGAAAGAGAGAGAGAGAGAGTCCAGATAAAAGCAACATTAACATTATCTGTGTCCCCGGCACACAGGCACAGATCTTTGTTATTAATGGCCTGGTGAACAATATGGCCGTGCCTCTGAGAGATTCATACAAGAGTGCCGACGCTTTTTATCTTTGTCGCCGGATGTCCTCCTTAAAAAGATCCCCTGGAACGCACGCATGTACTTTACAACTCTGAAATGAAAAGCACCCTCGAGGAAAATTGTTTTATTTCGCTCAAAAAGTAAGTGGGCGGCTTTCTTTTGGGTTGTTTTTGTAACGGTGGAGCAGCTTAGGAAGAGGGAAGTTTCCCTGCATGCCTCTCTGCTAGGACCAAAGGAGGCAGGGGGGCGGCAGGGAGGAGTTAGACTTGAATTCACCATTATAACGGAGCGATGCAGACTTTCGTCTCCCGGCGGTGAGAGACCTTTGCATAGTCGAGCCTGCGTCGTCCTGTCCTCTCATGAACCAATGAGGAGGCAGCAGGTCCGGCCCGGCCTCCTCCTGATCGTAGCCTATTTTAAAAACCCACTTTTCTGCTGAAGTTGAAGCTGCTTCTACATGGTGCCAATTATGCTTTCGTCAACTTGAGGAGGAGGAGGGCAGTGAATCGACACGGAGTCAAAGGTTCATGCATTAATTCGCACATCTCAGAACCTGTTCTAATATCTCCAGGTGTCTGACTGAGAAGGAGCCCGCGCTCTCATTATACGCTGCTAAATTAGAGTCCAGCAGCCACAGTCACAACTCCTGAGGGGAGTTTGCAAGGTCAAACTCATTCTGAATCACACTTTGCCCCTTTGGTAGAAAAATGTATCAAAATTTCATGCAAACTGAAGATTTTTTGTGTGACACATTTGCCTGGAGATGTGACCGCAGAGCAGAGGCGGTGTGACTGGGGGGGCGCCGCTAATCCGCCGCTTACAGCTTCCCCTGTTGCGTTACTTCTTAATTAAAGTGCACGTAACTGAGAAATAGAAAATTAAATCACAGAATTAGTTTGCTTATTCATCGACGGGTGCACAAACACCTCTGTGCTCGCCGTGATTAAATCCGCCCGTGAACGGGACGGGGATTAAGTTCAGCTCACTTCTGTTTGTTCTTCAGTCCAGAGCCTCTTCGTCACACACATGTGATGAAATATGACATGCTTAAGTGAAGTGAAGAAGTGAAGAGATGAAGATTTCTGCACTTTTAATGCAGGTGGTGGGATCAAGAGGAAAAGGAGCCAAATGAGCCTGTGTGTGTGTGTGTGTGTGTGTGTGTGTGTGTGTGTGTGTGTGTGTGTGTGTGTGTGCGTGTGTCTGTGTGTCTGTGTGTCTGTGTGTGTGTGACTGAATTAAGTTCGGCATGGACATGTAGCTCAGTAATTACTTTTGTCCTACTTTTAGTGAACTTCATCTACTGCGCACACACACACACACCCACCCACACACACACACACACACACTCCTCAAGCTTTCAGGGTAATGATCTCATTTTATCCCACTGAGAATGATCATGAGAGGGAATTAATGCAGCTTTACTTCCTGAAACACAGAAAGATAATCCGCAAGATTATCTGTTTTGGGTGACCATGGCAACTGGACAGTATGTAGCATTAATCTGTGTCCTTATCGTTTTTTTTAGTTTTGTTGTTGTTGTTTTGGCAGCGATCTGCAGGTCACAAGTCCTAGACATGAAGTCATAAAGTGCCTCAATGCTCTCTGCGGTTTGGGGGAACACATGAGGTCGTTCTGCTGTGTGTGTGTGTGTGTGTGTGTGTGGGGGTGTGGTGATGGACAAGCTAATTGTCTGAGCATAATGAGAGCCGAGCGCTAACAGGTGGACACCAAGAGGCACTCAGTCATGGCTGGCTCCTGTTATCTCCTGTGATAATTACACTGACAACGCTGCAGTTGTAGTCGGGTCGGCCTGCGGCTAATGCAGACGAGCGGCCAAATGAAGCTGAATCCATTATCCTGTGTGACAAAGGGCTTCGCATTCAGGAAAGCGGGATTATACGAACATGAATGATGTCGTGTTGCAACGCTTCAATCTCATCTATATTCATTGAAATCCATCTGATTCCCTGCGGGGGGAAATGGATGAGGATTGTTTTATGCACGGTGGAAGTTATTTATTGACAGCGAGCGTAAAGGGAAAGCTGACAAATTCATAGGTTTGGGGATCTGGCTGCTATGCTAATGAGATCGTTGACGCCATCTGCACAATTCTTCGCCCAATAAGTTGATTGGTGTGATTGATTCTGCGGAGGGTTGGTTTCAAAGTTCATGTTGGATTTATTAGATGCTGTAAAATGGAGCGAAAACGGGCGAAGATGTGAGGAAGAAATGATGACTGCAGCTCACCAAGACACCAAGAAACAGAATGAAGATGAAGATGAAGATGGTAAAAGAACGAATGACACAAATTAACGTCCAGTTAAAATGGAAAACGATATTTGTCTCATTACCGCCTGGAACGTGGCCCTTTGGCTCTTATGTTGAATTGGCCAATGAACTGATAAGTGTGTGTGTGTTTGTGTGTGAGTGGACCATTGCCAGGCGATGATCAATATCAGAGAACTGGATCGCTCCGGCGTTGTATCTGAGAAGTTAAGCGTGCAGAAAATGCAGAAAAGTGAAATTCTGTAATGCGCGTCCGCCTCCGGAAATCATTTATTGATATTATGAAATGTGACCACTCTCTCTCTCTGACCTTGGGTTAGAATTGAGGGAGCGACAAAGGCGGGCAGTGTGAGTATGTGCGTGTGTGTGTTTGTGTGTGTGTGTGTGGCGTCGCTGTGGATGCCGAGCACGCTTTCAATCCATCTTTGCACATGTGGATGCATACCGAGCACCTTGTTCCATCTATCGAGTGGTGTTACTCCTTCTTTAGTGAGAACTGCTCTTTCACCCGCCCCCTCCTCCTCCTCCTCCTCCTCCTCCTCTTCTCCTTCCTCCAGCAACCCTGAGGCAAGACGAAACAAAACATTATCTTATATTCCATTGTGCATTGCAGTCAAGCTGCACATATAGATGATTCCTCCTCCTTTGCTGCTTCATGTGAAAGAGCTGAGGCCGCTACATTAACATTGCAAACATTCCAACAAATTTGGATCTTAGATTTGTAGCGAATCCGCTTGATTCCTTCCTAAGAAGCTCATTACTAAAGTGTATTGTGTTGATTGGCTAAGCTGATCAGGTGTGTTATTGAGCAGGGAAAGTTCACTTCTAAGGTCCTTAAACCGTCTCAATGTGACTCGTTCGTGCTACATTCAGGTTCATTAACTCCCCTTGATTGTGACGTTATTTGTCTGGGGCTAATTGGGAACATATTTCACAGCGCAGGCCGTTCTTTAGCAGCCGCTCTGCGTCCACCTCGTCCTTTTCACCGGGCTTTAATGTGCTTATTGTGCCGCTCGCTGTGAAATGAAAACTCAAGGACAAGAGGGGTTTATGTGGAGTTATAAGCTTGGCTGTAAATTACCAGGCCATTATCCCGTCGCACCTGCTCGTACGCCGTCTCATTAGAGGGGTAGAAGTCAGGAGATGTAAATGTGTAAGCGTGTCTTGGTATTGGATGATGATTGTGGAACGTTCTCCTGTTAGCTTAGTGATGCGTCGACTCACAGAGGAGTTTGTGTCACATGTTCCGTTTGAGGTTCATGAATGTTTAATGTGTTTTTGTCCTTCTCCTGTAAAACACTGTGCGTGTGTGTGAGACCTTTTGAATGTGACAGATACTCCTTATTTCTCTCTCACTCTCACTCTGGACTCATGCAGGTGTGATTTCTGTCTCCTTTCTTCACAGGAACCTCTTGGACCGAGACACTTTCTCCAAATCTGACCCTCGTAAGTGCCAATTTATTCACTTCAGCATGCAAATGAAACCCAAACTGTACTGAATTAGCAGGAGCGCCGCAATGCAGCGCGCCATTTCCTGTGGGAAATTCCGCCCCCGGAATGAAAGGTGCTTTACCTGCTCTCCTTCTCTCCGCAACTCTTAACTTTTACTTTGGCTGAGCTTAAATGTGATTCAGTTTACTCGGCTCTTTCAAAGTGTTCCTTCAATAACCGCATATCATTTGCACAGTAATGTGACAGCCTTTCCTCAGTGAGAGCTGCAGAATGCACCTTAATGCATGCGGCGTAGAAAAGCCAGCCTCTGAATACAAATGGTGGTCTTTTGGTGAGACGCAGGGCGAAGCGCTATGAAGGCATTTTCTTTGATACTCCCCGGGGTGAGAGAAAGCTGGAGGCATTTAACATATTAAGGACGAAGGTTCAAGCCCCTTCGTGTACATAAGCTGCTGAAGAAATAACGCAGCTGGGGAAGCGTGACCGTCGCCTCCGTGTCGTTTGAAGTCGCAGAGATCAAACGGGAACTGCAGGAGAATCTCACTGTTAGGAAATTGTGTTGTGATGCACAGCTTCAATTTGGATGGGAGGTTTTGTTCATCTTGTGTGTGTGTGTGTGTGTGTGGAAATGATACCTGACGCAGTGTCATCAAGCTCGGCACTTCACGGTGCTGTGAGGGTGTGGCAGAGTAATTAATGGTAAATGTCAAGGAAGAAAGAACCAAACAAACACGATATGATGAAGCACCGAGATTGATTGAGATTTGTTTAGTTACAGCCTCCCTCTCTCTCTCTCTCTCTCTCTCTCTCTCTCCCCTCCCCCTCTCTCTGCCCCCCTCTTTCTCCCTCTCTCTCCCCCCTCTCTCAGTGGTTGTCCTCTACACCCAGGGCGTGGAGTCCAAACAATGGCGAGAGGTAAGAGACCGCTGGCGTCCCTCTGTCAACACGGCTCCTTTAGCCACTTTGCACTCACTCACCCCCCCTCCCCTCCCCCTAAAGGTAAATGCTGCGAGTGCCAATCATTTGCCATTGATTGACCTCCTCTCCCCCCACACACCCCCGCCCACACACACACACACACACACACACACACCGGTCAGCAGTGTTGTCGGCTGTGACTGATGGGCTGATTAAGTTGACAGATACATGCGTCGATACAGATTTGCAGCGATGTCGGAATCCCTCCGGCTGTCGCACACTTGAGCTCTAATCACACTGCAGGCAGGGTCAGATAACGCGGAAGGAGGAAGAAAGGAAGGGAGGAAGGAGGGATGGAGGGAAGTAAGGCCACGGATGCTCTTGTGGAGATATGGCCGCGTTGCCCGAAAAGCTAAAAACCCTAAAATGCAAAGACCAAAAACTACATCAGCATCCACACAGAACTACAACATTTCTCTGGTTATCTCACTGAAATCTGCTTCTGTTCACACCGGTGCTATATTTGAGGCGTGAGTGTGTTTCAGCTCGGCTCTGCCTTTTTGCTCGGCGAGGAGTCACTGCGATACACGCGCCTCACGGGCTGACGAATGTGCCTCATCGCCAGGGAGACAGATGTAGGGAATCGGAGCGAGTGCCTGCAGGAGAGAAGACTACACCGTAACTTGTAACACACACATAACACACACATTCTACAGTAAACATGCGCTGGCAGGTGTTGACATGTGTTCTGTGCTCACTATACAGTCACATGCTCTCATTCTGTGGCTGCTTTGACTCCGTTTCCGTTGCTTTCAGGTTCACAAGCGTCTCTGTTGTTGTAGTTAAAATGTCCAGGACTAATTTCCCAGCTGTGACAATTACGATGATTGATTGACTTGGCTTGCATGATAGATTTTCAGAGCATTTAATTGGTTTCGAATTTTATAATCCATCGTGTTAATCATTCCCAGTGAATATTCAAGGGTGGCAACCGATCGTAATTTTCCCTCACGTCTCCGTCAAGGGCAGTGAGCTCTGCTTCATTTAGATGAGAACGTCGGCGCCATCAGCAACTCCATGTCGCTCATCTTTCCCCCCCTTCAACTACAGCGTTGAAATCTCGCCCCTCGTAAAAGAGATACAGGTGTGCGTGGGTGTGTGTGTGTGTGTGTGTGTGCTCGGTGCAGATGGTATTTGTCTCCATCTCCCTCTCTCTCTCACGTCGCTGTTTTGTCCTTCCGCCTCTCGACGTTCCACCGAAACATCTGCGGTCCAATCACCGAGGGCTCCCACCGCTCATTTACATTCCTCCATCAAAAAGAAAGGAAAACCAGAGGACCCAATGCTTGTGGCTAAATTGGGTTTTGATTGCACTTGGAAGCCTTCATCACCTTCATTTGAGGACCCTCTTCCCCTCTCCCCCTCCTCCCGACTCAATCCCGTCAGCATGTTTTTTGGGTCTGATTTATACGAGCGCACATCATTCAGTTACATTATTACTCGAAACTCCTTTAACGCACAACCACGCGTCCTGTTATTACTCCTCGGCCATGACAGGTTATTACTCTCTCCGCCTCCTTCGCCCGGGCCGAGGCGCTGACACGGTATAACCTCATATAACTGCCAAGTCCGAGCCAAGTCTGGGCCTGTACGCTCGCAGTCACATTTTTGAGGCATTAATCTAAATACCAAGATGAATTCTCTGACGTCCCGGCTCACTATTTATCCTGGTTTGGGTTTTATTGGCCCAGATATCCCTTGAGCAGGAGGTTTTTGTCCGGGGTGGTCGACACTAAATTGTGGCCAAGGTGGGAATAATATATGGACTGTTGTTTCCCGGGCTGGCCGCTCTTCTCCTCCGGTCATGACTCTTCTTCCTGTCTTTAAGTTTGATCTGAGAACAAAGTGAATCTGCCGTCTCGCTCCTCTGCTCTGGGATTGGCTGCACTGTCTGGGAGGTTAAACGCAACCACCAAATTATTTAGATACAAGAGCTGCAGGGATCTTTGCTGGGCAGTGAAGTTTGAAGGAGCAGAACTTCCATAATTGAAGGGCCGCCTGAAGATTCGTCTCAGGGAAATGAACTTTAGGACAAGTTTATACTACCACACAGAGAACGTTTCTAAGAGACGAATCAAACCCTCGCAAATCCGATCTATTGATTGATCTGGAAATCACTAGGGGGCCACCAGGTCCTACAGGAGCATCAGGTCCACATCAGGACTCTGGAGAGCTGGAGAAGCTTGTCCAGTATGGAGCTCTCTCAACACGTCTCAGTCCACATGTCCTGTTTACATCCTGACTGTGATACCTGCCTACATCTACACTCTGTTGTTCTTATATGTTTAGCAATCCAAACCATTTCCTGCTCCCAAACATTTCTCACCAATGAGCAGAAACTCTTCAGGCTCACATTTGTGTCTGTGTATCTGTGTGTGCGTATCTCTGTGTGTGTGTGGGGGTGTGCGTGTGCGAAGCCAAACCCGAATCATGGGGGAAAAGCTTTGGAGAATAAATAATTTGGTCCAGTGATTGCTCTTAACCTCCCCGACATCTCACTATCTGGCTGACTGACAAGTGGCCTCCACAGACTGTTCTGAAACAGAGCTAACTTTCTGACAGGAGGAAGAGGAAGAGCGAGAAGAGAGAGGAAGCAGCGCTGCATGAATCTTTTATAGGCTCAGTCACAGATGCCGTAGATGTGCGATGCCTGGTTACACTGTAAGAAACCCATAGTTATGTCACACACAAAGCAGAGATCCTCACTGAGATAAATAAGAGGGAGATGCAGAATCCAGATCTTTCTATGTTCTTCACTCAAAGATGCTTTCAAATGCCAGAAATGGAGCCACCGACATTCTGAACTGCAGTTTGCAAAGGTACTACCAAAGCTGTTGGAGTGCGAGTAATAAAGTAGAAACAGAAGGAGTTACCTCATGGAGAAGAGAATGAAGAAGCAGTAAAGGGAAGTTCTGCCACACTTGTCCCCTGTACTTTCTGAGTCACGGCCCCTCTGGGTGCAGTCACATGGGTGCCTGGCTGCAATCCTGCTGTTTCATCTCCTCATTAAGCGCTAACACACACTATTATTAATTCACTGTCACTTCATGGTTACACTTTCTGCAAGGAATCATTTATTTATGCAGCTCAACATCACTTCTCCCACTTTGAATTATTCATCCTGGATACAATTAGTGTGTGTGTATGTGTGTGTGTGCGTGCAGCGGGGTTGTCACTGCAACACTTTGTGCGTGTGTGTGCGTGTGTTGATTTGTTTATCAGCACGTCCCCTCGTCAGAACGTCTTATTCTGTAACAGTGACAGCTTCCTTTTTTCCCCCTCAGTTCTTCGCAGGCGGTTTCCCATTTTCCTCTGAGCGCCATGAAACGGGAGAGAGTTCCCGCCTCCCCTCTGTTGTGACAGTTCCCCCGGGTGCAGACAAAACGTGGAAGCCGCTCCTCCCCCTCCTCCACCCCTCTTTGCTTTAAAAGAAGCCTAGCGAGGCGCGAGGGTGTGAATGTGGAATCAATTAAAGGAGCTTAATTGGTCACAATAAAGAGCTTTTCCTCCTCCGGTTCATTCAATGTAAATTATTGACTTCCTCATCCAAATGAATCAGATCATCAGGGGGCGAGGAGATGGAGGAACAGAGTGTCGCTCCTCCTGAGTGTTTCCCTGACGTCCTCTTGCCACTCACGTCTGTCCGTTTGTGTCTCTGCTTTCTCTCTCTCTTGTCTTTGTTTCCTGGTCTCTGTTGTAGTTTGGGAGGACAGAGGTGATAGACAACACACTCAATCCTGACTTTGTCCGCAAGTACATCCTGGACTACTTCTTCGAGGAGAAACAGAATCTACGCTTCGATGTGTGAGTTATTCCATTTGATCCCGCTCCTTTGGGAATGTGTGGTTCATATTTGTGTGTGTGTGTGTTTATGTTTGTGCTTGTGCCAATTTATGAATGTGTCGCCCTCTTCTCGCCCCGTCTTCCAATTCCCATTTCCAGCTTCCAGTTACCAGCAAAAGCTCAACACCCCCCAGCCCTTATTCTCTATCCCTCCCCCTCCCCTCCTCTCTCACTCTCATTTTCTCCCCCCCCGACTCACTCTCCTCCCTCTCCTCCCATCCCTTGTCACCGACTCGGCTCCATCCCCAGGAATTATTCATTCGGCGCAGTGTCTCAATAGTGATGCGTTAAAGGGGAGATTGGTTTTAAGGTGATAAATATTTCATACAAAATTTTCACTCTCAATCGCCCGGCTAAGCCGAGCAAACGTCTTCAACCGAGTCCAACAAAGCCCCGGGAAGACCTCCTGTCCTCCTCTCTGTCAGGTGGAGACGCACCTCCTCCCTGTTTGAAAAGGCCGGATCAGGGAGGAGGTCAAGGAGAGGGGGGAGAGGGAGGGATTTCATTTTGAGATCTGCAAGGAGAGAATGCAGATCATTTCCTGCTCGCTCTTTTCTCAGCCGGTATAATGAGATAAAGAATTCCCAGAATCCTCGCCGTCTCCTTCGAGGATCCCGGCGGAGGTCTCTGAGGATTCTTCGACACCTAATGAATTCTGCCGGTGTGGCGAGGCTGATAGGACTCCTGAGCGGGAGGAGGGGGAGTGTCTCCTTGACTCATTAACATACCCGTCTCCTTATCACAGAGATGGGAGCGAGTGCAGACCAGCTTTAATTACTCCACATTAACGTTGACTGACAGATGCTCTCAAACTTTCTTTCTCTCTGTCAGTTAATCGTCTCGGCGGTGTGATCCCCCTGGCGCCCTACGGAAATTACATTCATAAAACTATAGGGCGACTTCCTTAATTAAACCTCCTTATTCCTGTCTGGGATTCCATTTTCAAGGGGTGGAGCCATTCCTGTTGTGTGATTGACAGCTGGGAAAAACATGGAAAAATGGTGTGTTCAGAGTTTCAGTTGTTGTTACCTTGTTGTTGTGTGATTGCAGGTATGACATCGACTCCAAAAGTCCCGACCTGGCAAAGCATGTAAGTGAGACGCTTCTGTTCCTCCACCTTCATGTTTCACCTCTTCACTTCCTGCTGGTTTTCACTCAGTACCAGTGCATGACAGTGATTTCTTATTTTTTTTGGTTCTATGCAAACTGTAAGTTGGCGCTGTCTAACTGCTCAAATATATCCTGAAGGTAACGGGGTGGGTTCCGCTTGGTCGGCACTTGTATTTATTGCCTTTACCTTCCAAATGTGCCTGTTTGTGCCACGAGGCGTCTTATTTCTCCAGAGTGGTAATAAAGTTTCATTTGCATCACACCCTCATTATCTTCTCCTCTCCATAACAAATGAAGCCCCTACTGCCTCGACTGCATCGTTATCCAAGCGTTTCACCCCCCTCCATACTATTGTTTGTGTTTTTTATAACGTATCCCCCCTCCCCTCATCTGTTGACGCCTCCAGTCTGCTGAGGGCCTGATCTAATGCATTGTGTGTCGGAGCAAGCATACATTCAGCTCGAGGTCTCATTAGGATGAATGTATGTTAGTTTGTTCTCTCACCCCAAAAAAGCTTTGATAAACAAACCAGGGCTCACACTCGTCCCCGCGCTGGGTGGATATATTTACAGCGTTGGTTTTGCATAACACCAAAATATTCTCTCTTTTGTTTGTCACTGTGAAGCTTTTACTGTCGCTGCTTTTCTTCAAATCTTTAAACGCCCGGGAGGCAAAGTGCTCCTGGTGTGTTCTTCTTCCTCTCTCCCTCTCTCTGCTTTCCTCTCTTCAGTTCTTCCTCACTCTCTCTCTCTCTCGACTCCTTCCCCTCTTGCTGTCCCCATTCTGCCTGTCCGCTCTCTCGCATGTCCACTTTGCTCTCTCTTTCTCTCTCTCTCTCTCTCTCTCTCTCTCTCTCTCTCGCTCTCTCTCTCTCGCTCTCTCTCGCGCACTTTGGTTGATGACAGTCTGGTATTTGAGTCGTGTGCCTTCTGTTCCATGATATGCTCTGTTGTGTCAATGCTGCCGCCTGGTCTCTCTCTCTCTCTTCCTCCTCCTCCTCCTCCACCCCGGAAGTCCACCGACTTTAACGTACGTGTCTGCCGCAGACCTCCAGATTTATCACCGTACAATACTTATAACACTGCTCACTCACCGACTCTCCTTGTTGCCCCTCCGTGCTGCACCTGAATGCTTCCGTTGTTTGCCGCCCCCTCCCTCCCCTCTCCGTGTCTTTAAACTACCCCCCTGTGGCAGGACTTCCTGGGACAGGTCTACTGCACGCTGGGCGAGATCGTGGGCTCACCTGCCAGTCGACTGGAGAAGCCTCTCGGGTGAGTAGCAGCACTCGCCTGGTTCATCACACACTCTCGGCTTGATTGTGTTTATTCCTCCAAAGAGACAAAGAGTTCAAATTTGACTCGCTGCAATCACACTGAGCACGATTTTCAGACTCCATTTGGCCAAAGATGAGGCCGTAATGAACAGGTCTGCCTTCTTCCGACATCTGTGTGTGTGTGTGTGTGTGTGTGTGTGTGTGTGTGTGTGTGTGTGTGTGCTCGGATGGGAATGGGTAATTGAACACAACCGGGGGGCTTCCTCGCCGCAATTACAGTCATTAGGGAGGCGATGTAGCAGAGAGAGTGGATGGAAGCCTGCACGAGACGCATTGTGCTGTCAGATCTCAGCTCAGGGGAGACCTGTGTGTCATTCACTCTTTGTGTGTGTGTGTGTGTGACATTTTGTGTTTGCAGGCAGTCTGGGTGTGAAAAACTTTTAAGTGTGTGTGGTCTGGGCGCTGCAGTATGAAACAGAAACTGTAGCTTTTCAAACCATAAGCTACTCCTGATTTAATAGTTAAGCTAGTCGCTGAGTAAAGTAGTTACTATAAACTTAACACATAGCTCGGTTAGCATCTTTGGTACTTCTAATGCGGTGTGTCTGAACAGCAGGCTTCTGTGTGAACTGTGACCCCTGCCTGTCACTGTCAGCAGTGGATTACAGAGGCCAGTGCCCTCAGTGAGGGTGAGCAGGAGGAAGAGTTCATCAGGCTTCACTTTTTGCAGACGCCGCAGACAAACAGCAATCGGCTGTGATGCAACACGCAGTTTGGTGATGATGATGATGATGATGATGATGATGATGATGCCCACTTTACACTTCATGGACTGAACAGATGAGCCCCATGAAAACACACACTTCTCAGGCTGTTAGGTGTTGCAACAGCTCTTATGTCAGACGCAACTCGGACGCAATTCAGGAAACATCAGGGGAAGATCTTTCCTCTTTGGCGTTTCAGCAGGTTTTCTGTTCTCCACTCCTCTCATCTCTGCACTTCTTAAGCCAAATAACATGAAAAACTGAACTTTTCCTCCTTTCCCGCAGCACTCACAAGTTCCTCTGCGCCTGTGTGCTCCACTTCCTCCTCCACGCATCCTGACATATCAATTCCTCTCTCTTTTTTTTGAGGATCAGTTCCTGCGGGGAGCTGAGGAAATCTGTTATCCACGTTTAAAGAATCCCTCCCAAGGCGCCGCAGCACGTGACCTGCTTAAGACGCACATCAGCCGCACCTTCCTGCTTCCTCTCTCTCTCCCTCTCTCCATCCACCACATTCTCCTTCCTTTCACCAGCTTGACCTCCTTTTCTCCACACTGCACTTTCTATACTGTACTGACTTGTACCTCTGTCCGTCTTTCCGCCTCCCTGCCTCCATTTCGCTCTTTCTAACTCACACACACACACAAACACACACACACACACACACACACACACACACACACACACACACACACATGCAGCCATCTCTGACCGTGTATGCGCTGTAAACACGGGGACAAAGGTAATGTTCTGGCATTCACTTCCTCGCAAATTACCATGAATCTATTTGTCTTTCGGGGGGGAAATCGAGGGGCCAGATGAGACGAATGGCTTTTTCCTGCCGTGGTGTTATTAAGATGGGAATGTTTGCCAGTGGATGGAATTTGAGCTATGAAACGCCGGCATGACACAGTCTTTATAATCTAGTTTTAATGAGGGACATGTGTCAAAGTTACTGGTGGCGGAGGAAATGCAAAGCTTAATGATTTCACTGATGCAGGTGAAAACACATGGAGGCGTAGCTGTGATTATGCGCATGGCCTGTGGGAAGGAACGGTAATGTGATATTGTAGGTAACATGATAATAGAGTTCATTATACAGATGGAAGTAAACTCTTTTGTTTTCTGTGGAAAATTATGCCCAACGTTGGAGCATATGAATGCAACGCAGCATTAGCATGTTAAAGCCATTACGGCACCGTGACTCTGGCCGCACGCGGTGAGGCGAGGAAAATGATCCGTGAGCAAAAACCTCAATGGGTGTCGTGGGTGTCGGCTGCACCCTTGGGAGCCAAAAGAGAAAGGATTCGCCCAGATTGAGTAAGTAATATAAAAAGCGCTGTGCTGAATCTTATAATCTGAGAGCTGTGAGAGTGTGAGTGTGTGTGTCTTTTCTGAAGTCACATCAAAGGCTCATCTTCGGCGCTACCCACCTGTAGGCTGTCGGCGAAGTCATCCATCATCAAACGGATTAAATCTGGTTTTACACTCTTCTACCTCCACACGCTGCACACTGAGTGATCTCTGCCTGCACGGGAATTTCATTTGCTCGTCCCAGAAAGTTCTCTTCTTTTTTTTAGGTAATGCCAATGATTTCCCGCCATCCATGAGAGCAGTAACTCCATCCTGGAGAGTGATTTAGGGTATTTTATGCCAAATGAAATCCAGACTTTCATGCCCATGTCCTTGAAATTGGGTGTAAAATAGATTTGTAATGCAAATTCATTCTCTCCTGGGATTGTTGAGAATATATCAAAACTGTTGTATGCAGCTGAATCAGCATCCTCACTGCGAATTGCAAGCTTCTGCACGTATTTGTTAAGCAACGCTATAAACGTGACCCCATGTTTTAATCCATCATATCACAATCAATGTCCGGATCTGGACATTGGCAGTATATCTGTTATTACTCCATCATCCTCCTTGAGTCCCATTTAAGCTCCACAATAGTGACTTTTTAAGATTTAATGCTGACAAACTCCAGTGAAAGCACAACCTTCAGCACTGAGGTAATAAGGTGATTGTAACATTTATGGCCTGACACACAAGCTTGATTAATATGCTGATAATGTTCCTTCTGCTGTCACATTGTGTGGCTCAGCTCTGTCCTGCACGTTACGCCTGCACCACTGCAATTTGAATGCAACAAACATCCAAACTGTGTTTACTTAAGGGGGCCAAAGGGTGAAACCCCAACAGATAAGAGAACATCTTTTTATTTGAACTTGTTTTGATAAAAGCAAGATTTGATTAAGAGGCGTGCCATTGCGAAACAGTAACAGTCTGTCTGTGACCTATGACAGATTAATGGTACATGAATAAATAAAACTACCACTGATTCTCAATGATAAATAAGCGAGTGAAGTGGTGATTAACGATAATGATCAAATCAAAGTTTGTTTAATCAAATATTGGTTATGCTTTCATCAGACCGTCCATGATTGAAATCAAATGTGATTCATCTCCACCGCAGCAAATTAAACTGTGTGAAAAGTATTTTCTGTTCTGATGCGTTAGATTGCATCATATTAAACCAGTTTGGAAAAGTCTAGATTTGAATTATGATTGATGCTTGTGGTCCCAAGTTAATCTCAGGCTCATGTTTGTGTCATGCCTCACACACTGCAGGTCCATTCAGGTTTACACTCAGAACCAGCAGAACAATGCTGCAGCTCTGCAGCACAGCAAACCTGTAAGACTCAGACTGCACCACAGAAATGTGAACTTAACTTTAAGTTAACTTTGTTGAAGATGCAGTTTCTGCCAGTGATGCATTTTTAAGTTTATATTACAGTTGCAGTCATAAGTCATAAGGCATTATATAAATATTTATATAGAGATATTATTCTTTCTGTGTACTCTGCCTCCTTTTTCTTCTCTTCAATCAGTGGATAAAGAACCATAATAAGGATTTACTGTATGTTGTTCTCCACCTGATTTAGTCTTAATTCACCCTCCTCACTGAAGTCTTCCTCTCGCAGGCTGTAAGTTTTATTCCTCCATACTCAAACACTAAAGTTTGTGAGTGGATTGGGGAATCACAGTTGAGAGTATCACGCTGTAATGCCGTTCCTGCGAGGGGCATTTATAAATCTGCCCCCGAACGCTGCAACACGCTGCCTGATCTCCCTGTTCTGTCACAAGATGACAAAGTGCTGCGTCCACTACAGAGCTGTGACTCATCTGAAGTTTACTCAGGCTGATTGTGGAGCTTCTCAACAGCACTTCACAGATTCTTTTAAGGTCCCTGGGGTTAATGTATTTGGTTGACGCTCCTCCTATGAGATTAAAACTATAATCCAATAATAAGTGGGAGAGTAAAATTCCCTGAAGCAGAGGACCTTAATATAGATAGTGTGGTACTCAGAGTGGAGGGAGGGAGGTGTTTCTCTTCATATTTAGCCTTTATTATGCATTTTAAATGGCTTACAGTAATCACCAGCCTTTGTCTTGGGACATCAAACACAATTAGAGCTTTCTGCTGCCTTGCTAAATGCCGATTTGGGCTCCAAGGCCAAACACTAACAAGGGTTCCTCTCTAATAATGCACATTCCTGCTTAGGTGTGGAAAACTGCAACCTGGCTGACTGAACAAATGGAACTGGAGCCATTTTGTTTCCATCGGTTACAAATGCTTGTTTTTCTATTCTGGCATTTAGTTCAATGGCTTTGCCTTGAGCAGCCGTTGGCATTGAAACGTTTCTTCTTCTGCGCTTTTATGCTTACAGTGACTGCCGGACATCCACAGTTTATATATTTGTAAGTATTGAAGATAATAAGACAATCCAACACTAATAGAGGCCTCAGGTGCATGAGCAGACAAGGTCAGCCTGGGTTTAGACCGGCTTAGCTGCTTTGTTTTGTTCACTCAGCAGACGGATCGTCTCTGTCATGGCCAGGGGAGGTGAGGACGCTCCTCTGCATCCTGATGGCCGCAGATCAACATTCTTAAGGTGTTAATCTATTCGACAGCCCGGAAAGAAAAATCACTGCAAACACAGAACGCGATCTATAGTCTGCCATGACCACCACCATGGAGGTCAGGGCGACCCCGTGTAACACAATATAAAATTCCATTAGTCTCCACCGAGGTGATGGGACTAAAGGTGTTGTGGCTCCTGACACAGTGGGGATATGGGAGCAGGAGAACGGGCTGTGATCTGATGTCATGGCTCAACAGTGGCAAAATTGCCGAAAATGGAACTTGCATCATGAGTGTAATAACGGAGAGAATGGAGAAGTTGTTTGGCCTCGAATAGCGGTGTGATGTTGTGTTCTTGCCGGGGGACATTGAAGCGGTTAGCTCGCTCTGTCCTCCAGAGGAGAGCGTCCAACACAACAAAGCCCAGAGAATGAGCCGGCGTGAGTCTGAGCTGTGTTCCTCTCAGGCTGTACATTATCAGACAGGACTGTTTTTTAAGAGGCCCACAGCTGAGACCTTTGGTCACATGAGCAAACCCACGCACGCAATGGAGGATGGTTTAGTTTCTGAGACAACGGTCAAGGATAAATGGACGTAAATGAGACCAAAATGATTCCACAAGCCATCGGTGCACAAAGACTGAGGAGGGATTGGAGCACTTGTTGGTTAGAGTAATTTATTCAAGGAAAATCTGTAAGAATGTATAGCAGATGGTTAGTTTCATGAATTGATTGCCATTGTGCATTGTGTCAACCTGTCAGTCGTAGGCCAACCCAAGGCGTCTATAGAATAAGACTTTGGAATACGAAGAGAGAAAGTAAACAAAGGAGAATATGTCTCTGATAAGGTCTTGTCTTGTAAAGCAAACCCATTCTTGGCTCTCCTCTGTATTGTATGAATCAATTTTTCATCATCTTGACATTCTGGCGTACCAGATGTTTCGCTTTCTTTGTGCACATTGGAACAAAGCTTCAAAGGGCGCAGCGCCGGTTGCCTCTAGCCGTCTGCTTCAAACACAAAGACCATCTCCTTACACAGGATTCACTCCTGCAGGTATTCTGCCGTCCTTCAGAATTAGTCAACTGCACCTTTTCATCCTATTTTTTAAAAATCCTGGCGAGGCAGAGGATTATGGATGCTTATCGGTGTATGAAGATCAAGGGGATTAGAGGTATAATCCCATTTGAACCCATGTTGGGGTTTGGCAACCTGGTCTAATCCGGTTCAACTCTGATCTGCCCACTGCCCCAAACGTTTACTGTGGCACTAAGCCAAATGATCCATCAGCCCTCCATATCTGCTGGTAGTCTGATCTGCTCAGTGATCTTAACGCCTCTGTCGCCCAGAGAGATTTTGTGGATTTGCAGTGAAATCTTTTCTTTTTCTGCTCCAAACTCCACCCCCTTCAAATGTATTTTTGCTTTTTCTTATTCCCAGCTGAGTGTGAAATGTGGCAGCAGTCATGGCACAATGTGAGGGAACATGTCGATCAACAACTGCAGTGTGAGGAGAATCCTTTCCCCTCATATTGTGGTGCTGCAGACCCACACACCCCCACTCACACATGCCTGACACGTTGCGGCATTGTTAAATATCAAGACCATTCTTCATCCTAATGACCTAATGTGAACAGCTTCAACAATTGCTCTCATTCTTCCCTCTCTGGGCTTTAATCTCGGCAGCCTGCACAAACCCCACCTCTGCACCGATTGGTAACGGAGAGGACAGGAATTGCGAATCCCCTTTTCACGGCTGCCACTGCCTCTAGGGGAGAAGTTATTGAGGCTACAAGCTTGGCCTGAATATCTACGGTACAATAAAATATGTCATACACGATCTTCAATGTTTGTTATTTCGGTGGGTAAATGGCTCCAACGTGTTTTCAGCTGGAACAAACAACCCAACATTCTCATTTGTATTCTGCAGAGCTGCAACATCAAGTAACTTTTGCCAAGTAATTGTAGTGATGATGAAATATGCTCCTTGATCTCCTTCCACTCAGCTGATCAATGTGAGACTCTAATGGTTTGCTACAGTATGAGCACGGCACGTCCCAATACCTCTAACACGGCCGCCATTCGACTCCGTCTCTCCTTGTTTGTTTCTGTGTGAAGATCTGTTTGATCCTCGGGGTTTCTGTCGAACAGGTGACCTCATGACATAACGCCAGTGTTGCGTGATGTAAATATGAGACCTGCCTGAGGTTTTTCCAGCAACATCAATACACTTCAAGGCCCGGTAGAGGTTTGCGTACGACCATATGGCAGAGAGTCTGTGCAGTGCCAAGGGAAGTCTGTAAGTGACTGTGTGAATTATGAAGCTCTCTGACTGGTATTAAGTATCGTAGCGACTTAGCATGTGGTTAGTGCAGTCACTCCTCACCTGCTTTGCTCAGACGCTGGAAGCTGTAATGGCTTTATTACATCACATTAGTCATTCAATGGGAGCACGTAGACGATAACAGACTGTCATCAGTCTCTCTGTGAACAAGACCACCTCATCAAAATGCAATCCAATTGCCTGCACTTAACTCAGTGAATTGAGACGTCATTACTGCTTCTGCAAAATCATTTCTTCTTCCTAAGAGTATATTACTTTAAATGTTAAAAAAGTGACTCATGAAACTGTGTAAGTGCTTAAATATTCTATTTTTAAAAGATTGTTAGTTTGAGTGAAAATCCATTCTGTCACTTCCTCCAAGCTGGCGTCAGTCCAGCTGGAAGCTGGAACGATGCTGCAGCTTCAACCAAAGTTATTAAATTACTTTATTTTGACCTTCCTAACACTGGCAGCCACTCATGTAAAGTAATGGTTCCTTTCTGTCATGATTGGCTGGTTTGGAGTATTTAAGGGAACTAAAACAGGTTTCTTATGGCTTGCAATGACAGGTTGGTAATTTATGTTTGACTTTGACAAAATCAAAATGGTATTTTACCCAATTTACTAGAGAGGTCTGTAGTTAACTGAATTAAATCAAGTATGTTCTGTACATACTAGCAAGTATATGTTGTGGATATTAACGACATCATCCTTAATGAAAGGATGTGTGTGGCCTGTGGAGCAACAGCATAAACTGTACAGGAAGCACATTGCACAGAATTTCATCATCAAGTGTTCCCATGAAAGAACCATCAGAGAGTGTGTGAATGTATGTGTGTGTAAGTGTGTGAGTGTGTATGTGAGGCAACGAGTGAGGTCTCTTGATGTAGGAAACTTCCCATCCCTCTTACTTACACCCTGGCGGCTTAGAGGGATTGACAAACCAGGGCCCAGATGTGATGTGGGGCTTCTTAAATGCTGTAAATGAAAAGTTTGTGAATTAAACAAAAATCCAAGTACTTCATTTCATAACTAAATTGATCGTTAATTAATATGTTGGTTTAGAGGGTTATCTGTTTTATGAAGACATGGGAGGCTCTGCGGTGCCATTGTCTCCTCTCAAAGGCAACCTGGCCTAATCGTCTCCAAGCATCTCAATCCAGCTGATTACTGACAGCAATTACATCTTTGCAAATGAAACAAAAGTCAGGGCCTTAGAAAAGAATTGAAATGAATCATTAAAGAGTAGAAAAGCAATCTGAGGGGCTGCAACCCTTTTAAAATATAAGATCTCTGGTCTCGTACTTGCTCACTACTCAGCAGCAATAAGTGCAATCACTGCTGCAGGTTCAGATGATGGAGTTGTTTATGTAATTATCTGTAATTAAATGTGAGTGAATCTGAGCTGAGCTGAGCAGGGGGGCCCACAAATTCTCCAAGTGGGAACCAGCACATATTTGTTTACGTCCTGTGTAATAAAAAGTAAACTGCACCTAAACGGACCTACTTTTGTCCACTCAGCATTTGGCCTTAAAGTTAACGACCAATCGACCAAAGACGACGCCGCTTTCAATAATGCCTAATGTGAAGACTAATGGTGTTTTGGTAGCTGATTAGAAGAAAGTGTTGGGCATGCAGCACCTAAACCTACCTGAAGCAGATTTCTAACCAATGTTTGGATCTCATTTCCCGGTTTAATGGTTGTATTGGTTCGTGTATTGACCTGAGGGAGATGACGTGACCTGTGGAGTAAGCAGGGTTTACCGCCCCCATCGGTAAGGGCTTTATTGCCTCATTGAAGCATCATCAGGCTGCACGGTAGGGACTTGCAGTGAAACATCAATAATTCAAGGACGGTTAATTCATCTTGAGATCGGCCACCTGGGAGCTGGAGGATTGGAGTGTGAGGCTGCAGTCTGCCTGAGCTCAGCGTTGTGGCTTCAGTGTACGTTTGACTTCATCGCGGGCTGAGACGCCAGTAGTTTGTAGTTGTGACACATACTGGTACATGTACTGCTGCTGCAGCCTGATGCTGTGCTCAGTGGGTCTGCATTGTGCTATTGATTAAACCTGGCAGCTTGTAGTTGCTTTCACAGTGTGTGTGAAGGGCCTTAAAAACCCTCAGCGAGGCCACTTAGGGTTGAAGGAAGGAGCGATTTGAGGGGAGGCGGCTGAGAATGAACATGTCCTCTGACATATCTGGGATTATCTGCTGTTGCTGTTTCTTTAGATTATCTCTGTAAGTAACACCTCTCCTGTAACAGCGGTTTGACATTCAGTGGGATCAGCCATCACAGCTTGATCAGGATCTGCAGCAGGCCTGACCTACTAATGATTGGTCTCCAGCTCGGGCCACAGCAGGACTCTCGTGTAATTTCCGTCTTTACCTTGAAAGATGACAGCGGTGGCACTCGAGCCGCTGCCACTGCATGATTGGGGAGCAGATATCCTGTCTGCCAGTCTGTTTGCTGGAATGAGGTTTGCCTTCACACAACGTCAGTGGCTGCTGAGAGGTGGAGATTGGATTTAAAAAAAAAAAATCTCATTTTGTCCCGCTTGAAAAGACAAAGCCAAGGCCGCATAACATTTAGGATGGAGCGGTGCTGTCTGTCTTTGTTAGCACCATTGGACAGGGAAGTAAGTAAGTTGCAAGAGTACAGAAAGGACATCTAGAACTACACACACACACACACACACACACACACACACACACACACACACACACACATACACACACACACACACATACACACAGTAACCTCTTTTGTCCTATGATGTGTCTTGAAAATCTGCTGGAGCAGGAGTCGGTGGTGAACAGCCACAGATCCGTGGAGCTTTAAAGTCTGAGTTTGTTGCAGGGAAAAAGGCATCAGAGGACTTTGTTGCTCAGCAGTTTGCTTCCATTCGGCTGAAAAAGTATTTGATGCTTCTGAAGTTTTTCTTTCTTTAGGAAATGCACTGATAAAATGCAATATTATGCCCAGAATTGCAGTGAAATTGTGTCATGTCTTCTCTACATTTTGTATCATTGGAAGTTACTGGGATGTAACTGTCATCAGCGTAAATTCTTCCTCAGGTACGGAGAAGTGCTGGATCAAAGTTGGTACAGAACCACAAACCAAAAATACTGTTCAATGGAGTTTCCAAGTCGAAACAAACCTGGATTAAGCAAAAAATGAAAATGCTGCTGAAATAAGATGTTTACAACTCTAATGTCTGTCAGCTATTAGGACAGTTTGCAGTCATCTAAATGAAAAAACGTCACTTCTTATTGCTGTTTTGGCTCCCATCATGCAAACTGACCCTGTGGCTCTATAGATACAGTGTGTCTGTTAATATCTAATTGTCTTATCGTCCCACAGTGGCATACCCGGGAAGAAATGTGGGACCATTATCTTGTCTGCCGAGGAGTTGGGAAACTGCAGAGTAAGTTCAAAATAATGCACTTTCTTTAAATTTGCTTACATTACAAGTTCTGCAACATTGTGACAGGATTGAAATAATGACCTTGAGTTTGACACGATGCTGTATATTGTGTTTAACATGAACATGGCGTTTGACTCTGAACACTTTAGGGAACTGATGCGTGTTGTTGTTGTGTCTCTTCCATAATACATGTTTATCTGTGCAAACCGGCTGCTAGAGCATGAAGCAGGCTGGCGAAAGCAGCTTTGACTTCACTAAGACGTATTGCATCATAACTGTCGCTATATGAAACTGCGTCTGCCAGAGGAAAGCCGTGTTCCTGGTGACGACGCTGTGGGTCTGCATCGCTATTTAATGAGCTGGCGTTCATTCCAGTCACTGAAACAGGCATGAATCAGTGTTAATAACCTGGGTCCACTAATGCCCATTGGCTTTCTCTCTGCACCACTAAATGAAGATACTAAATAATCACATTATACTGCTGCCGGTGGAGCAGGAGAAAGTAAAAAGACTTATTGGTCGGAACAACTGGCCTCCCTCACAGGCGATAAAGCAAATCACTGAGCTGCAACTACTGTGTAAATGCTTTATGGCGTCTTAATGCATGTAAGCGTCTAATGATTCATTTGTAACTCCATATATTAGTCAACATTTGTCAAGGGGGATGTTATGGAGTTATACTTAAATGGCATGCAGCTGTACAGTTATGGTGCCGGGCTCTGAGTGTTCCTGAAGTTTTGGATCTGAATGGTATCATTTCGTCGCCTGTTAGAGTGAGGAGCAGCCGCCATGCTGATAATAAAAGTGCGACATTAACCGTTAGTGATTCTGTCCCGCTGGAGTGAAGTGTCATTGCTCACAGTGGGTGAGCCGGTTGAAGGGTCGCTGTGAGTCACCAGGTGCAGCAGATTTGCAATGATAGAAGTTAGTATCGTCACTGCAAAGCACCACTTCAGGAAGCGATTTTGTAATATAAATGCAAATGATCATTACTGCTACCGTTTTCACTCTCACCGAGTAAATTAGAGAGACACAGAGCAGAGATGTCATTCTAAACAGTCGCTCTTTATGTAGAATTTAACCCCGAATGGAAATCCTGGTGCCTTTTTCAAAGCGAAAAACAGAAGGAAAAGGCAAGAATAGGCAGATTGTGGTTGAATAGTCTGTGGGTCCTGCTGTCACAATGAGCCCCTTACTTGAATTATAAGATTGGAATTGCTACAATCCATCTGGACGGTGTTTGTTTTATAATCCACCTGTGGCTGGCAAATCGTGGCAGCGCAGCAGCTTCACCTGATGTAAACACTGCAACTCTTGTTTTCTGGGGCCGAAACTGAAACCAGCAGATTGCAAATCAGCTGGGGGAAAATCTGCAGGGGCCGTTAACGAAGAAGCAGGTTGACTCTCACCTCCGTGCCGCAGTTTCCAGGTATCATTAGAGGGAGCAGCAGCGCCTGTATGGATCAAAGGCTCCCTCGTGGCTGTCGTTCTTTACGCTGCATGCTGTGCTGAGCGTCTCTCTCTCTCTCTCTCTCTCTGTCACAGAAGGCAGATCAGTCTATCAGTCACTGCAATCAGTCACTGAGGAGGGAAATATGAGAGAAATACCAATAATGCCGCAGTATTTGATGCATCTGAGCTATAAACAGCACTGACGTGGTGTTTGAATTCCCTCCACAGGGTCTCATCATCAGTATCTTTCTTTGTGAAGTATATACTACTTTACCGGCTTACCCGCTCACCCTAATGGTGAGCTCAGAGGCAGCACTTAGTACGTATCCGTAATTACCAGCAACATTTTGAATGATACAGTGTGTTTTCCCTCCGTTTCATTGCTGTTGTTTCTTCCATGGGGTCCAAAACGTGAATAAAAGGAGTGAATCATGCAAAGTAAATGTGGTCCAACTTCAGATTCATACATTCTAATCCTCCTGGTGAGGATTCAGATTGCTAAAGACACCACAGGCTCGTGTAATGTGGACTAAAGCGTCACCCCGTTGGCTCTTGACAGTACACAGCATTGCAGCCTGCAGATGTGAGGAACTGGAACACGGATCCAGGCTGCAGTGAGAATTCCCCAGCTGCTTCCTAAATCTCAGTCAGCTGAAATGAATGTTCTACCTTTCTTTTTTCTTTTTTTTACTCCCAATTAGTGAGGGAACACTGCCTGGCACCAAAGTGAGTGTGTGTTATTTGTACCTAATGAAGGACTAAAGCTCGGTGTTGCCACGATCGTATAATTGTATAGGCTGTGTCGGGGCTAAGCAGGAAAGAAATGGGCCTGTTTTTAAGTGGTTGGTACACACACACACACACACACACACGCTTCTGAAGTGATGAGGTGTTCTAAAATCCATGAAACGAGCCGCAACAGGAACTCGGCTGCACAAATGAGATGTCTTTGTAAACAGCCATCAAGGGAAAGCTCGACACACTTCAGCGGCACGTCGCACAGTGGAATGCGCTATAGTGTGTGTGCGTGTGTGTGGGATCCTTACACGATGAGACAAATTAAAAAAGACAATTTTCCAATAGCCCACTCGCCCACCTATATTGTTGAATCAGTCGACGCCAGGTAATAATTTAGAATGACGGTGGGGAATGAAAATAGATATCGGGCAGCCATGGTTCATTTAGAGACCACTAGCTGTTTTAATCAGCGCTTTACCTTTATCCTTCTTTTCAACAATTACACGCCTCAGATTGAAAACAACACCGCTAATCAAATAAACTCGATTTATTTGGGAGAGTATGCTGAGTTATTCCCCTTAAAACCTCAAGTGACGTATGTTGAACTTGGGGACGTTTTCTCAAAGAGGCAAAGGGGCTCATTAGAAATCGTTGCTTTGGAAATGGTTTGATCTGACACTGCTTGAGGTTTTCCAAAGGTTTCAGTCCAAGGTTGTGGAAAAAGTTGTGTTCTCGCCGCTCTGATCTGATCTCCAATAGCATAACATCATAAACGGGCTTCAGATCATCACACAGCATTCAGTCTGTTCACTCAGCACCTTCTGCTTTATTCATTCTATTGGATCTGTGGTGTCCCCCAAGGGTCCATTCTAGGTCCTCTGATGTTTTCGCTACACACCGCTGATGACACATGCCTCTACGTCCTCCTCCTCTCCACTGTCAATGATCATGGTAGAGCATCAGGCCCTCTGGATCATCTCAGTTTACTGTTTTCCGGTTGCCTTCGTGTTCCGGTGCTTGTATGACAGTTTGGTGCAGTCTTGTTTCCAAATCGAGTCAAGTCTTTCCTCGTGTACTCCCTTAATCTATTAGTGGGTCAAGTAAGAATCAAAGACAGAGAATTCAAATAGGTATGTTAGTTTATACTATTTCATTTTACTACAGTGTCTTTTATACACTGTTTCCACAGCCTTATTATTTTACAATACAGCCTAATACCTTGACCGCAGGGAGGCTGTTTGGCACCAAGGGCATTATGGGCCACAGTCATTGTCCTGGTAATGGCAGCGCACAGTGAAATGCTGCCTAAATGAGTATAATTATGCTAATACCACCCTGTCTAATGTATCATTAGCTGCACTCACCCTACATAGCCTTTTTATACACGTGTGAGGTTTTAGAATCCATTTCAGTGCTTATCTACTAACGACTCTACCGCATTACTATGATTATATGCAGAACAACAATGTATTTGAAAATGTGATATCATGTGTCTCTTCCAATTGTGGAAGAAATAGAGAAATAAGTGTGGGTGCGTTTGCTGGTTTTGGAAATTGGAGGCCTGGTTTCTTGTACAGATTTCTTAGGTTTCAGTCCGGATTTTGGTGCTACAGTGTGTTTATACGTTTGGTATTCAACAAACAGAGGAAGCAGCCGGGATTTACAATGTCCTTCATTGCTTTCTCTCTCTCTCTCTCTCTCTCTCTCTCTCTCTCTCTCTCTCTCTGTCCCTGCAGGATTGTGCCACCATGCAATTCTGTGCCAACAAGCTGGACAAGAAGGACTTTTTCGGGAAATCCGACCCTTTCATGGTTTTCTACAGAAGTAATGAAGATGGCACGTGAGTTTGTCCGCCTCATTGTGTTTTCATTTTGGCTGTAGAGTCAATTGTAGAGTCAATTAGTGAAAAGATCAGAGTGGACTCCAGGTGAAGAGAAGTGGACTGTCGGATTCCTTGAACTCAGACAGTCAGGCCTGGTTTCAGGTTTTAACGCCCTCTGTTGTTTTGCACGCTCAGGTTTACCATTTGCCATAAAACCGAAGTAGTGAAGAACACGCTCAATCCTATATGGCAGCCTTTCTCCATCCCTGTCAGAGCGCTCTGCAACGGAGACTACGACAGGTAAGATACACACATGCTGATACACACACACTCACAGTTTTTTACTTGCATGGAAATCAAAGCCGTTCAGAAATCACGGCAAAAAGCATCGCCGCAACTCAGTCATTGATTTGATTTCTACCCTCACTGCTGCTTTATCTGCTGGAATAAACTGGAATAAGGGAATTACTACAGGCAGGCGTATCTCTGAACAGCTGCTACCTTCCGGTGCTCATTGATTTTGCACACATCAGGCAGCGCTGGGGTTTCAGACACGTTGGTGATTGGCTGCTGCAGTATCTTATCTTGAATCTCTGGAGAGTTAAAGGACCTCACGGGTTGGGGGGGGGCAGACACTTTGCAGCAGTAGGCGACGATAAATAAGCTCAAATGCCTGATGAGAGAGCGAGAGAGAGAGCAGAAGAGAGAGAGAGAGCAAGAAAGAAAGGAGAGGAGCTGTGCTGTACACGTTTCTTCAGAGGCTGGTGGACGAGAAGGATGGCCAGAACATCAGAGAAACCCTGCTGTCTCTCTCTCTTCCTCTCTCTCTCTGTCTGTCTCTCTCTGTAGTCAAAGAACACATGTCAAATGTGGCTGGCTCCTCCGTGCAGAGTGTCTGCAGAGTTTCCAGCTCCACTCACCTGCCCAAAGAAGCTAATTGGGTCAGAGAGATAGAGCGGAAAGCATGAAAGTCGTCCCATTCCTTTTCAGAGAAGTTCTCCATGGCAATTTAGTGTCTCTGTTCCCTCTTTGGAATGAAACATCCACAGTCTAATATCATGTCCGCCCTTCGAGGTCTAACACAGAGCAGCAGCAGCAATTTCCACACCTTTGATTCACTGTTTCAGGGCAAATTGGGTTTGAAATGAAATGATCCGGTGTCCGGGCTTTTTTTTTGACCCACAGCATGAATGTTGTTTGTGCTGCGCTGAATTTGTTTGTCTCTTTTACTTTTGATGTGATGTAGAATCCAAGAGAATAGTGATGTTTCATCACTGCAGCTCTCATTGCTTTTGTGGCCCAGCGTGTCTGGTTGATGTAAATCTGTCAAATTCCTTGTAGTTTCTGGAATTTAATCAGGATCAGAAAGTGAAATCTCACCTTGAGACACATAGAGTGAAGGGCTTGGTTCTCTCCTCGCTCCTCCCCCATCATCAACAACAACAACAGAGGAAATTGACGTTCGCTCAGGCGCCACCATGGACCCCACACAGTGTCGAGATCCATCTGTCTCTTTGCTATCACGTCTGTTAATCAATCCAGCGGCACATGCAGATTCCAGCACCGTCTGACTCTAATCAGAATATCATGTTGAAAATTTTATTCACTTCGATTAAATATTAAGGGAGGAACTAATTGGTTTTTGCAGGCACACACACACGCACACACATACACACATTCTCCCATCTTTATCTGCGCACATGTTGAAGTTCAGACAGAATGAGTTCAGGTCTTGCCTCCCTCCATCAGCTCTCGTCCTCCTGCAGCGTCTGACACATGATTGGCAGCAGCTGAGGCGGGGGAAGCCTCTGATGTCTCCGTCAGTTTGGGGGGCAGGAGAGGATCCATGGATGCCGTGAATTCTTGCAGGCTCCACTTATTCGGTTTTCGCACCTTCCAAATTATTTCTGGAACTGGCAAGAACACGCTCGTTCCCCTGGGTGACGGCGTGTCTGTCTCAGCCTCGCACCAGGAAACGAAGAAGTTTTAGCTCCACAACGTGACACGCAAACGCACAAACCTGATGAAAAGTTGCTCAGCATATGATTTCAAATCTTTGCCGAGTTTACGACCCAAACAAACAAACAGTCTTTGTGGATTCTTAATGAACTGCGCCTCAGTTGGAGATTGGATTGCTGCTTTTATTTCGCAAATCTGTTCCTCACATGCAAGTTTCGAAATAAGTAATTATTGATTTTTAATTTGTTTTCCCTGCTGTTCAAAAGCTCCTGTGAAAGACGTTCGTGTCTCGCATGCAAATACAGCATCGACTGATGCCATTCAGTCTGTTCTGCCAGTTAATGAGCAATAATAACGTGTTTTTTCCGCTGTTACAAATAATCTCAGCAAAGTTTTCCGTTCAAGGATGCTTAGTTGCCCCTGGTGTTGCATTGATGTCACACACGCCGACGCTCCCTCACCTGCTTTGATGTGTTTTACAGGATGATCAAGGTTGAAGTGTACGACTGGGACAGAGATGGAAGGTAATGGATTCACACACACACGCACACACACACACACACACACACACACACACACACACACACACACACATGCAGATGTAGGTGCTCTTGATTAATACTTGATTAAAATGTAAATGGTGATGAAATTCCCCTCATCACGAGTCTTTCCATCATCCTCTGCTGTCTTTCATCCTGTGTAAATTCTCCAAATCATTCTGTATTTGTGAATTTGTTGCCTCGGCGCCCCATCAATCCATCATCATCATCCCCCTCGTATCTCATCACCTCTGAGACGAGGCTGTGTGTCATCAGCTGCTCTGTCCTCTCGTCCTGCAGCCACGACTTCATCGGCGAGTTCACCACCAGCTACAAAGAGCTGTGCCGCGGCCAGAGCCAGCTGAACGTCTACGAGGTGAGTGCAGAATCTGAGCTGCACCAAGTTTGAGATTTCATTATCACCGCATAATTAACTTTCATCTGTTTTTTCCCTCTTCCGTCTCTTTTAATCTCAACAAAGTCGAATTTTGATTTCATTGCCAAAGGTTGAAGGCTACTATGAGCAACAAACCCACTTCTGTGCCACTTTTGGTTCCACTTTCTGGTAGAACAAACTTTAGAGTGCAAACTTTTATAGTTTCTATTAACAGTTAATGAACAACTTATCAATGCTTTTAGAGGCGCCTGACCTTCATCCTTCTTCACCCTCCTCCCATATTAAGCCAAACTGTAGGCCGGAGGCTCATAAATAGAGAAACTCTTTATTATTACACTTCCACACAGCCAGTGATGGTTCCCCCTTCATAATAATCAATACGGCCTATAAAGAAGCTTCCTGATGAATAAAGGAACTAAGCAGGTTGTGCTGTAGGATGATGAATACAGCAGCCGTATGGATTTTTACACAAGACGACAGCCCACAAGGTTTAATCCTGAATGATTTATCACCGACCTATAAAGGATTAATGCATTATTAACACTAACACGTCTTTAATTACAACACGTAAAGTGTGTCAAAGGTGGCGTGGTGAGGTAAGAGTGTGTGTGCTCATTATTATTGAATATGTGCATGTACTTTTCACATACATACCAGAATTGCTCGACGGCACAAACACGTCTGGTATCTGGTAGTGTGAGCGCATCTTCTTCTTCATCTTCATCTTCATCTTTATCTTCATCCTTATCTTCATCTTCATCTTCATCTTCATCTTCATCTTCATCTTCTTCTTCTTCTTCTTCTTCTTCTTCTGGCTTGGTGAGGCCTCGTTATCATAAATTCTCCAGATTTTCAGTTTGAGTTTAGGGCTTGAGATGTGGAGGAAGCTGAACTGGATCCTCCGAGGGTCAGATGGGTTCTGACACTGTTGGTCCGGCTCATTAAAGCACTCGCCGTGTGACATTAGCCTCTGCATTAGTCATGGAGGTTGGCTTGAGGAGAGAACAGGGGGGCCAGGAGGAGAGACTTGTGAGGGGAAGGATTGCGGCTATAGGTACGGAGGGGGAGGGGAAGGGGGGGCGTACAGAGTGAGTGGCATGCAGAGTTGCCCTTTCACGTTGCTGACACGGCAGACGAAGGTGCATTCATTAACCTTCACCCAACCTTTCTGTGTTTCCATAATGAAAACCAAACGACCCGCCCGACGCCGTGTCAGGGTCCCACACGCTCAGGAGGGCTGTATCTCTACACTGCGGCAGGAAACGCTGGCTTTTTACGGTGGAGATTAGATTTGAGCAGGTCGAAGGGTGGCCACATTGACGTGAGCTTCAAACTTTCATTCTGCTCCAATTATCCCCAAATGTGGTATAAGAGACTTTATCAGATTTAAATCAATGATGGCGCAAATATGTACGATGCAGTTGGTGTCTGTGCTGCATAAACCAGCTGCTTCAGCTGTGTGTGTGTGTGTGTGTGTGTGTGTGTGTGTGTGTGTGTGTGGGAGGAGGAGGAGGAGGAGGAGGAGGAAGAGGAGGAGGAGGGGAAAAAGAAGAAGAGAGGACAGTGGCCACCTCTGACTTTATCATCCAGTGCTGTTTCCCTTAGGCGATCTCTATATATATGTGTGTGTGTGTGTGTGTATGAGATGTTTGCCTTTCACCTGCACACACACACACACACACACACACACACACACACACACACACACACACACACACACAAATTGACATGAGGCCAGGAGGGGCACCTCCTATATTTGTGTCCCTGTGTAATTCCCTCTGTGTCGGGGGTTAGAATGGAGTTGGATACAAGCAAACATTGCGGCTGGAGATACGAGCCGGTGTGTCCTGCTGTCACCAGGCCTTATAATGGCCATGTAACGTATACGGTGTGTGGATGCTGCTTTTTAAAAAGAAAAACGGGCAGAATAATCTGTATCCAGCCGCGAGGCGTGATCAATGCTATCTCATTCTCACCTACTGCAAGTTATTGGATTCGGTCCCCATGCTCCATTACCCTCACAGGCGAGAAAGAGGAGGAGGAGGAGTAGGACGAAGATGTTGCTATTACTTGCCCAAGGGTAAAAAGAATTGTGCTGCAACTTTACATTATCATTACCCCCCGTCTCTCTCTCTCCCTCCCTCCCTCCCTCCTCTGTGTTCATACAAGGTGGTGAATGCCAAGAAGAAGATAAAGAAAAAGAGATACATCAACTCTGGAACGGTGAGTCTGACCTCTTGAGCTGAGAGGCATAACCTCCAGGTGCACTCACACTCACACTCACCCCTTGCTCTCCTTTTGCTCCCGCGTCCCCGTCGTTAAGTGGATTTACAGGAGACAGAGACAGTTCAACTCTGCTAAAGACACGACTGATGTTTACAAACGAGCCGCCATCAACTCTCTAATTAATTGAAAATCTGTGGCGAGTTGATCCATCAGTGTTTCCTCTGTAGCGTCAAACTCATGGTGCGTGGATGAACAGATTGGCGCGTTGTTAACCTCAGAGGTCAGCGTCTGATGTGTAGATTAGTGAATTTGCATTGACGCTTGAGATCATCTGTGAGTGTGTGTGTGTGTTGTCTTCTCAGGTGTCGTTGTTGTCGTTCAGCGTGGAGTCGGAGCACACGTTCCTGGATTACATCAAGGGAGGGTGAGTGTCTCTGTTTTCCTGTGCAGCCTGACATTTACATGAGAGGGTTTGATGCCATTTCATCAGCGGTCAAACTGACAGAGGAATTAATGATCTCGCCACGATGAAAGAACGTGCCAGTGAACGTGCCAGTGAACGTGTCAGTGAACGCATCACAGGACGGTGCCTGCAGTTTAGCCCTTAAGATCCTCTCTTTTGTCCTTCCCGCCTCCTCGCTGACCTTAAGGGGGTGAGATCTAAACACGGCGGGTTGCATCACTCGGCCCGTTTCGGCGCTGCGGAATGATGAAGAGATTTTTACACATTATGAAATTATTTAGACAGCACTCTTCTTACATGCACTCAAATGTAATAGAGGTTGACCTTGCATGAAGAGTGAAGCTTTAATCATGCTGTTTTCATCCTTTGTACTGTGAAACTTGTATTTGGTGTGAAGTTCACAGTTCTCAGTCTCACTGTGTTTATCTCACTGACAGCTTAAACGCTTTGAAAGGAAATATTTCTGCTGGACTGAGACAGAAACCATACGAACTGACGTTAACGGTTAAAAGATACAGTTTCAATACACACAAAAACATCTTTGCTGGCCATTTTGGTGCAGCAGTAAAGATATTGATGCTGTTTACTGTGTGTGCCTGCTGTGAGCCCATATGGAGGCAGGTTTATCCTTCATAACCTCAACAAATGGATTCACTCTTTGCCGTGTTAAAGCATAGCAGCAGGCTCAATCCATCATTAAAATAGGTGGATGGACATTTAGATTTTCATCATTTTACCCTCCCGCTTCTTGTTTCGTCTTCATTTCCATCTTCTGCATCCTACGAAAGATGGAAAGCAGATTGAAACTGAGCCAGATGTTGTTAAAGCTTCAGATGATCGTATCCTGTTTGGACCCTCCGGTTCTGTTTTCTGCAGTTTTAGGAGCTGCTGTAATTGAGTGGCCTGGAATTTTCCACAACGTGAGTTAAAGTTCGTTCCCCAACGGAGAGTATCTCAGTCAACAGCTCATATGAATATGAATCTCTATGGTAAAATATGGATCCTGGAGCTAAATTAAGGGCGGACAACCTGTCACGTATGGAAATGTTCCTCACTGGATGCAGCAGCTGCCCTGGTTTCAGTTTTCTGTTGCTGTGTGTCCCGGATCCGTCCTTTTGGTCTGTCACATACTCACACACACACAAACGTATACACACACACACACATGCGTCCGCAGATATTCACACACTCAAAGAAACACATGCTGGCTGGTGTTTCGCTTGTTAACCCTCCTGCAGCAGCAGCAACAGCTTGTTGGAAGAGATACAGCGGTCGATTGATAAGTTATGAGCCCATTGCCAATGATGCTGGGTTTTTATCTTGGTTTCACATAAAATATGGAGTAATAATGGAGTGGAAAAAGATCAGGTTACAATGCCTGTTCACCCCGGTTGTCCATCGGTTGAACTTGTCAGATTAGGTGAAGTGATGTGTTTATTACAGTCCTTGTTTCAGGCCTAGAACTTTTCAGTCGACCCTAGACTTTTCGTTGCAGGTGTTTAGAACTTAGGAAACAGCTGTGAAGACATTTTACAACACTTGGCTCTGCAAATACACCCGACTCAGCTTTATTCAGATGACCAAACAAAAGTGTCTTAAATCTAGAAAATGAATTTCAAACACACGGCAGAGAGCGATGCCATTCTCTGGCCAGCTTGGCTGTCACAACCCAAGCAAATTATTCCCCAGATTCCTACGCCAGCTGGCTCTGCACATAACCGTAAAAACAAAAGGCAGCTTCTGGCACAAAGTCACTTCCTGGCAGGAGAATCCACACATTACCCTGGAGGAACAAAGGTAAATATGGCACTATACCAAAGTCCATCACTCTGACATGAGCAAACGTTTAAAAGACATGAACCTATGGTGAGTGTGTGACGACAAAAGTGGTTATTGCTGTGGCTTAACAGTGAAATAACAGGTTTATAATAATATTCCACACGTGAGGTTATAGAACAGAAGGCTGGGCATCTGTTGATGCACCCAAAACTCATGAATGTCACCGTTTGAAAGATGGCTCCCCTGGTTAACATGCACCGCACGCAAATGTGGTAAATGGCAAGATGCGTGCTGCATCTTCCTCACAGGAGCATCTTTGACTTCTCTCACATGGGCAAATTTGAGCATTTACGAAACAGCTTCATTTGTTGCTGATATGAAAAGTTTAAAGTGTTCACCTCAAAGGGATAGAATGAAATAAAGAGCCTGTTTCTTCTGATTAAGATGTTTACAATTGGCGTTTTAATGGGATTTAGCTCTGGTTGTTGATGATGGTTGGAGTAATTAAACTCTGCAACTGTCTAAAGCTGCACCACTGTCACGTTCATGGGAATCCTTTTTGTTAGAGAAAGTGAATTTATTCTCAGTCAAACTGGAACTGAAGCAATTTTCTCCGCTTCAGGCAGAACAAAGAGGTAAACTTCATACAGAACACAGATTCTGGAGAAGATCAGAGAAAGAAATGGCTTGGAAACTGTAACGTCAATCCATTTTCTAAGTAAAACTAAGAACTGTAAAATAAAAAAGCTTAACCGTCTAATCAGTTTGTATGTTTCAGCAGCAGAGCAGAAGCTTAATGTCCTGATCACACACAACATCACACACACGGTGGAATAACCACCAAGATGCACTGGTTTAAATATTCAGTCACACTTACTGCTCATAAGTCACAGTTTGGGAGATTTTGTGCAGCACTATGTGCCTAATGGTCTTTTGTTCTGCTTGATAAATCATTTATTAAGGTTTTAGAGGTAATAAGACACTGAAACAGGTTACAAAAAGGGGCCTGCGACAACTACAGACCTTTTGGTTTATTAAATCAAAGCCTTTAGTGGTAAAGCATCAAATCTACACTTGCTAACATTTGTAAATAATAACAACTGTATTACAATCGGGTACAAATTACTCTGAACACTTTCATATACTTTTTAGGAACTTGTAGTGGATCATTCATCAGTTTTGACTTCTTTTGCCCCCTATTGGCTGTGAAGAGGCATGGCGGCATGAATCACGTGGCGTTGTTGGTTTCTCTCTGCGCCTCAGAGTCCTCAGCAGGTCGTTAGATACAGTCTGGAGGTAATTTGATGTATTTCTCACACACTGTATCCCCCCGCAGACATCGCTTGTGCACCGCAAATTAAATAAATGAATCTCCGCGACGGCCGGAGCTGCCATACCGCAGCAAAGACCGCATACAATTCCCCCTCCTATAGGTTGAATCAACATAATGAAAAGACAAATAAAAGATATTTCATCCAAACCTCAGACTTTGGCAGGTCCTCCAGTATGAGCGAGACAGCGTGACAGATTAATGAGGAAAATAAACAGGATTAGTCGGCGGTGGCGGCGGAGGGATGAAACAATGAGCCTGGCTGCTTATCCACGCTGGGAAAGATTAACAGTAAGCATGGAAAAGAAGTTCATGGAAAGGCGACGCTTCTTCTCCTTTCTGCTTATTGGTGAAGTTTTTACAGGCTAATTAAAACTCAAACCCAAATCCTCCAGGTGGCCGTGAAGCTCACCGGCCTGCACTGTGCACCAACCACACATTAGTGAAATCAGGTCAGCTTTATTTGTGTCTAATCCTTTATAACTGTTGATCTTGATGGCGTCTAACTTTAGATTATTTGCTGAGGAGGAGGAAGTTCCCCAAAGCCTCATTAAAGAAGGAGAAGTGAGGCATGTTATGGGTGTCGGGAGCAGGTCAACCAAGATGAAATGCAGCAGTGCTCGCCTTATTATGAGACAAAATGCTGTTTTTATGGGGGAGTCGGGTACTTAACATTTGTGGAGATGAGCAGGTGTTCATCACCAAGATGGCAGGTTAAGATTCAAAACCCTTCCGTGCTGCTTTAGTTTGAATTTTAATATCTGACTTAAAATGGCTTAATTTATGCGTATAATGTCACAAATTGTGATTTTCTGCCGTCGTTAATTGTAATAATGGTTTCCGTTAATCACAAGAGGAGGAAAAATGCAAACAAATCCACTTCATGCTGAGCTGTAAGCGGAAATGTTGTAAGTTGCGATCACAGTCAGTATTTATCCAGATTGTTTTTACTTCCACTTGTGCAAATTTGTCAATAATAAATGACAGAAATTTCATTAAACTCAAACGTCTCACTGTCTCCCTGGTCTCAGCCACAGGAGACATCAGGACTCGGCTCGTTCTCTTGCGACCGCGTGATCGCCGGGCCGTGTCAAACTGATCCGAGGCCTCAGATTTGATGTTTCAGAAATGTGGCGGCGGCGCTCTTTCAGGCATTTTCCTCAGCTGCTCTGCGCCTCTCTGCTCTCTCAAAGCTCATATCTCTCGCGTTGAATTGTAGATGATTTTTCTGAAAGCAGAGGACTGGAGAGAAGAAGGAGAAGAAGGCAAAAAAAAAGGTAATGTCTTTTGCCGCTGGCATGCCGGTCGCCTCCTAGGCTGCTTTCAGGGTGAATGAGTGTTTCCCATTAATTTCATTAATGCTCAAGTGAGGCAGGGACAAAAGCAAATAGAGGTAATTGAAGTCTGCATGTGCTCTGATTATGAGAAGCTGAAAAAAGATCTGACATGTTTGTGGCTTTAATTAAAGCCTGAGTGAGAGGGCCTGTGTGAGGTCCACGTCTTATTAAGGTTTAATAGTTTCATTCCAAAACATCCGACTCAGCTGCTTTTGGAGAAATTAATATCGGCCTTTTTCATTCCTTCCTTTTAGTTTCGTGCTGCAGCGTAAATGTTTTAGTTTCCCATCCCTCTCTCACATGGGTGACAGTGGCCAGAGTGTGTGTGTGTGTGTGTGTGTGTGTGTGTGTGTGTGTGTGTGTGTGTGTGTGTGTGTGTTTGTTCTGCAATCTCATATCCCTGAACCATCGCCATCCCCTCACACACACACACACATTCTGGCTGCATGCTTTGTTCATATTTGTGCTGGTTAATTGCTACACACACTGATTCTGATACTGATATTGCTGTAAATCAGTTCCACCCATCTGTTATTGCCGAGATCAGTGGTTCTCAAACTGTGATACAATCCGGCTGGAGATATTTCAAAAGCGATGCTGTTACTGTGGAAAATTGACCAATAAAACGTTGCAGAAATGTTTTAAAAAAGGAAAGTATTCCCTTTGAAGTCACTTTTTGTAGTCAACTTTTCTTTTTTGCTTGCATTTTGGTGGCTTGTTTGGTGGGAAAGTTTTTGTTTCTAATGGGTTTTGACCAAACACACACCACAGAGCCTCCCGTCACACCCTGTTTCTTCAGCTGGGAAAATGGTTTAAACAAATCAATATGTCAGAGCATTTGGAGGTGAGGAGCAAATGAACAGAGCTGGAGATGCTGAGCCGAGGCAGAGAGGATATGAAAGGGCGGGAAAGCCCACAGGGAGATGATGGACTGTGAGGGATATGCAGATAGGAATGGAGTTATTAGAGGGAGATGACGTCATATTTATGGATTCCGGATCAAAGAGCGAGTGGATGATGACAGAAGATGAGCTCCTGCAGTGAGGAGCCATAGATCCAGGAATTTCAGGGAGAAACAAGTCTGTGCCTGCTAACACACATTAGGACAAAACAGAGCTGTATTATAATCAATATTGATTTTTTTTCTTCCCATAGTCTCTAAAAAGCGTTTTCAAATTGATTCACACACGTGGAGTGAAATAAGACGTAGCTCTGCCCAGTAACAATGCTGCTGCACACCAGGGGTTTCACTGCCAAAGCTCCCAGTTCAAATGAGTACGAGGCTCTGAAGCTCTATTAAAACAAAAACAAAAGCCCAAACTGATCCTTTAATGCGTTTGTCCACAGTTCTTGAACATGAGTTAATAACATTTGGAGTCTTACTGCTATGACAAACAAACAGACGCGGATTCCTGCCTGGAAGTTAATTACAGCGCAGTAGAGTACACCTGGTCCTCTATACACACACACACACACACACACACACACACACACACACACACACACACACATACACACACATTGATTGAATGATATGATGTTGGTGCGTCCCAGATTGTGATCAGCAGCAGGATGGAGAACCACCGGCTGTAAACTGTAACGTTCACACCTTTCTGCTCTGGCCGTTTTGACCGCCCTCTCCCTGTGTGCCTTGGCATCCAGCCCGGCACGTTTTCACCTTGCATAAAAAAATAATATCAATATAATCAGCGGATCGCAACAATCCCTCTTGGTGGTGGATGGGCCTAACTGGATGCTGATGAATCAGCCGGGGTCAGAGCTCAGGGCCGGGGAGGAAGGCGCTATTATCTCCACTGCTGCTCTCCTGGGAATTTCTGAATCGAGGTGAAGTCAGGAAAGGCAATCAGTGTTAATCACAATGAAACGGCAAACATTCTCAGCCTAACCTGATTCCCATCCCCCCCTCACTCTCCTATCTTTCGCCTCCCTTAGGAAAGGTTTCAGCTCTGGTTGATTGTTGTTGTCGAGGGGGGTGCGTTCCAATTCCACAAAACGAAAGGAAGGCAAAGTGGATAGAATACAATGGTGATGATTAGTGAGATGGTGTTGGAGGCGTTGCCGCGGCGTCAGGAGGTAAACTGAGGTTATTTTCTCCTTCGCAGCTCCAACGCCACTTTCATAACTGCGATCCTCCCTTGCTCTTTATGTGTTTACACGGAAACCATTTGGGAAATTTTACCTTCGTTATGAGATTTCTGGGCTTTGCAGGGCGCAATAAAGAGTTTGCCGCTTTGCTTCGCCGCTCGTTTGGGCTCCCAAGTTTGACCATAAGCAAATCTGTAGCAAAGTTAAGAGTTTGATTTGATGTGACTTTGCTTTAACTCGAACTTGGGGGTGAGTTCTTCTAACGAGGCCTTGGATAGCAGCTTGTGAAACCACGGTGAGAGTGAAAGATTGCTCCGGTTTGGCTCCGGACAAGAAGAGCCAAATTAGAAACGCGCTCATTAAAGTTCAACGCCCGGCTGTGCATCTATTGACCTTTTTAGATTTCTCTGCCGCTCCTTTACTAACAACATCCCTCGTCTTGTTCCGTCTGTTTCAGGACTCAGATTCACTTCACTGTGGCCATCGATTTCACCGCATCGAATGGTGAGTTTGTGGATAAACGCCGCCGCCTCCTTTCGGACAGCATTGTGAAAAGACTTCCTTGAACACACATTCACGAACGCACATCAGAGTGTTTGCATTTTAACTTCAAAAACAGACCTTAAATATAACAAATATGAACAAACACTGTTGTTCTTGTGCATTAGTTATCACAATATCCAGGAACACAAACATGTTAACACACAAATGTTGATGCTGATGTAGATCTTGGAGTTCTGATGCAGATCTCGGAGTTCTCTCTGACTCCGGTCTCTCTCTGTCTTCAAAGGGAATCCATCGCAGTCCACCTCCCTCCACTACATGAACCCCTACCAGATGAACGCCTACGCCATGGCGCTAAAGGCCGTAGGGGAGATCATCCAGGACTACGACAGCGACAAGATGTTCCCCGCGCTCGGATTCGGCGCCAAGCTGCCGCCCGACGGGAGGGTGTCGCACGAATTCCCCCTGGTAATTCTCACCCATGATGCAGTCATAGCTCTCCCCTGTCTGAGCTTTATTTTGTGTTTTCACGCTCCCTCCATACACTGGAGAGCTGAAGCTGTATATGTATGAATGTGTGTGTTTCAAACCTCCACATGCATAAATCAGTGTGAATCCCATTTAGCTCTTATAGTGCATTTAATTTCTGTTAGGCTGAAGGAATTTGAATTGGATTTAGCCTCTCTGAGCCCGTTAATGGCTGCTGGCTGGCGAGAGTTCAGCCTAATGAGGAGTCTGTCTACAGGCTAACGTCTGCATCACGCCGCCTTCCATTAACGTTTGCAAATGAAGATTCATCCCAGCTCATAATTGAAGAGTCGCTCTTTGATCCTGCGGCCTTGTTTTTATGCGTTTGAAAGTAAAACTTCCAGTCCAGCGTTTGAGGTTTTTGCTTCAAAGAAATGTCAAGACGAAGACAAAGACCAAGAGTTTGACAAGTTTGTGTTAAAAAGAAGACCCCATTCAGCTGTGTTGTGGTGTGGCTGAAATGTGTTTTATTTCTATATTGTCTGAGCTAATTGTTAGTTTGGGCCAGCTGCTGCTCTGTCAGTCGCTCTGTCAGTAGAGCGAGCTTATAATTTATTCATAATGTGACTTCATGTCTGACACCTTCACTGTCTTTATTAATTGTTGTTTGTGAAACAACAAAACCACTCATTCTATTCTTTTCTGTTCTGTTTGAGTCTGTTCTGTTCTATGTTGTTATTATTTTAGTCTATCCTATTAATTTTTAATATTTTCAGCTGCTCTATTCTAGTTTGTTTCGTCCGTTGTGTGCTGTTTTACTTCATTCTATTCTATTCTGATTTCCTGTTTTCTGTGGATCTTTTTTCAAGTCTGTTGTACTCTACGGCTGCTTCCTGTCATTCAGTTCTCTTTTATGTTCTATTCTGCTTTATTCTATTGGACTCTGTGTTATTCAGTTCTCTATTCCAGCCTGGTCTCTTCTGTTCTAGTCTATCTCCCGTGTAGCTTTTGCACCATTGATGTTGTTACCTTGCTCTCCTCTCAGAATGGGAACATTGAGAATCCGTACTGTAACGGGATGGAGGGCATTCTTGACGCTTACCACCAAAGCCTTAAGACGGTTCAGCTCTATGGACCCACCAACTTCGCTCCTGTTGTTAATCATGTGGCCAGGTACACACACACACACACACACACACACACACACACACACACACATCCTTCAGAGGCATTATGGCAGCGAGTGATGGTTTCTCTGTGAAACGAGCAGACGTAATTTATGTGAGTGAATCAGCAGGCAGGCTGTAATGAATAGAAATGTTTCTGAGGTAAATGATGGATTCAGGGGGTGCGTTGGGTTTTGTGTTGGTGCCATCAGGTGAGGTGAAGGTGGCGGATGAGAGGGGCCATGCAAATGAGCTCCGTTTCTATGCTGCTTTTCAGCCATGTGTTGATCATCAGTCACATTATTCGACAAAAGGAGCTTTGCTGTCGAGCGGCTCCCAACCTGCTTTTCACATTTCAAAACTTCCTGTCATTGCAAATGGAATAATTGGACGTTGATGCGTTCAAAGCAGGCGGTGGAAAGACGGCGTAAACAAGAGGGATTTCACATTATTAAACAAACCCCAGGCGTGTTTTTTTTGCTGAAATTTGCTTTCTGAATGGTTATAAACAGTCGTAAAATGTTGATAATACACTGGGGTGGAATGTTTCACCCCATGCCAGAGTTTTAATGCCAAACTAAAACTTCATTTGGGATTCAGGTCGCTGCTTTTGATGACTCACGAGTTTGGGTTTAAAATGTTAACGACTGGAGTTTGTGCAGCGAGTGGAGAGTTTGTAACCTTTGACATGTTGTCCTCCAAACATCCATACTAAATAACCAACATGTTCATATTGACTATTAAAAATTAATTTAGCAACACAGCCGCAGGTGGAGTTTATGGTGTTAGAGTGGTGCTGCAGTGTGTTGGTACCTGATACACTCCCTGACTGGAGCTTTATGCGCTTCATGTTTTATGCATGTTTTTATTATCCTCCTCTATTGTTTTGTGCAATGATCCCCACATGAAGGGATTTGTACACATAAACATCCACCTACCACACACACACACACACATGAGACACACTGGATTAGAGAGTCCACTGCAGAGCCTTTTTGTAGACTCACACACACACACACACACACATTACCATGCATGCAGTTAAACTATGAAAAACAGCCTGCCAACAAAACAAAAAGGGCAATATTAGTGGAAACCCATAAAAGGAAATGAGCAGTTTCACCCTCTAATGAAAGGAAATGAGGAAGATTTTATGATCATGTTTTTCCCAAAGTTATAGTTCTATAATATGCTGCACCTCGCTTGTCATGCTAAATGACCCAGTTTTCTTTTCAGTATTAAAGACAAAAGCAGCTGGAAAGTTAAGCATGTTTGATCCCAGGATGAATAAATAACATCCGCCTTACGTTTTGTATGGATTTAAAGAGGAAATCAAGGTAATATCCACATGTGCAGGTCTTAGTCCCCTCCGCCCCCTCCCGAGCTGCACCCACACAGTTCTCAGTCTGCTCACCAAACCTCACTGTTAAACCACCCGGGGGGGGAGGAAGAGTTAAAGCCCGAGGCAAATCTGTTCCACACAAAGACGAAAACAAAGAGCAAGAAAAGGCTCAAACGTTATTACCCAGTTCTTTATTTAAAAATGTGCATTACTTGCTGAAGATGCTGGTGGCTGCACTCTGTTGTGAATAGTCGATCCATTAATCCACTGAGGATGAAAAGATCACAGAGGCCAGAAGCTGAAAAAGAGGAACGTTACCGATGAAACAACATGTTAGGGCTGAGCGGAGGGTCACTGTGCGCAGGAATAAAGCAGAAGAATGGAAACAGCTGTGTGTGTGTGTGTGTGTGTGTGTGTGTGTGTGTGTGTGTGTGTGTGTGTGTGTGTGTGTGTGTGTGTGTGTGTGTGTGTGTGTGTGCGTGTGTGTGTGTGTGTGTGATGCTCTTAAATGGGGTGATGCACAGTGTTTAATGTAAAGCGATGCCACTGTTTGCATTCCTCTGTGGGCGAAAGCGTTGATCCAAGACATAAAAGTCGATTTATGGTCCAATATTCTGTTTGGAGCCACAGTGTCTCCAGTGGACTCGCTCCACATTGCTGCATGGCTGATGAGGAAGACAAACGTCCCTTTAATACCCCCACCCACCATCGCTCTTCCCCTCTGTCAACCGCCCGGCACGCGTTTAGGATTAAAGCGTCAACACGGTGGCTTCACCTTTACAAAGCCTGGGGCAGGGGGGCAGGGCTTCACCTCTGACCCGTCGTTGGATCTGGGCCCGGTGCGATTCCGCCTCGTGTTTGTTTTCTCCGGCTCATCAATGTCCGGTCAGCTGAGCTCCGGGGGGCGATCAATAATGTTCTGATAGAATAAGATTGCGTCTCTTGCATAAACCCTTTAATAAATTATATATTGTGCAGCCAGCGATGGGCGGATGAAAGTAGGCCAGACTTGCTGTGGCGTCTCTGATGGCGTCTGGATGGACCTCAGAGACGTGACAAGCTTTACCACACACTGCTTACACATCTATATTAGGCTCCTCTTCCTCACACGGGCCTTCAGGGAAATGTGTTTATGAAGCACAAACGTTTCACTGTCCCACGTGTCACTGTTCTCACAGCACCCTAAACTTTGTTTCAAAGGGTTTTATGTAAATCCATACGTTCTGAACATTCTGCGTCCGTCTGTTGGTGGTTTAAACGTGTGTGTGCGTGTGTGTGGTTTGTGTCTCTCAGGTATGCAGCAGCCGTGCAGGACGGCTCTCAGTACTTTGTGCTGCTCATCATCACTGATGGCGTTATATCAGACATGGCTCAGACCAAGGAGGCCATCGTGAATGTAAGTGAGAGATCTTTCTCTCCCTCTCTCTCTCTCTCTCTCTCTTGTGCTCTCTCTCTCTCTCTGTCTGTCTCTCTCTCACGCTCTCTCTTTTGCTCTCTCTCTCTCTCACTCTCACTCTCACTCTTTATTCTCGCTCTCTCTCTCTCGCTGTCTCTCGCTCTCTCTCTTGCTCTCTCGCTCTCTCTCTCTCTCTCTCTCGCTCTCTTTCTCTCGCTCTTTCTCTCTCTCTCTCTCTCTCTCTCTTGCTCTCCCCCCCTCTCTCTCTCTCTCTCTCTTGCTCTCTCTCTCTCTCTCTCTCTTGCTCTCTCTCTCTCTCTCTCTCTCTCTCTCTCTCTGCAGGGGCTTTTGGCTCTCAGGTTTTCTGTTACTTTGAGGGCTTTATAAACCAGCAGAACAGGTTTTGAGGTTTTGTGGGATATGTCACGCTGTGCTTGCTTCTCCACCGTGTTTTGTCCGATATTTTTCCATTTTCATTGGAAAACACAGGAGTCTGTGGGGCTCGGCGGAGACTGACCCCGAGGTCAACAGGTTTACAAAGGTCTCACACTGACCGGTTTTCGGGCTACGTGTCTCTCATGTGTGTGTTGCATGTTGTGTATATGTCTGCACCGTACCAACACATGGAAGCTGGTTTGGTGCCTCCTACACCGGCGCTCGGTGACTCATCATCGACCTCTGACCCCCAGCAGACTGGGTTTAAAGGGAATTTGCGACTGTTAATCAAACCATTCGAACAGCCACACCTTCCTTTTAAGATCTTGTCTGCTGCTCCACACTGCTTAGTCCAAACCTGCTGCTGCCTCACAGACACACACACACACACACACACACACACACACACACACACACACACACACACACACACACACACACACACACACACACCTGGCTTCTCTCACCTGGGACCATTGCAGAGGACAAAAGGAGCGAGCGACCTGCTGCACTTGTTGTCTTTGAGTCGTTTCTGTGTAGAGCTGTGTGAGAGCAGCACATTTTGCTTTCCCGTCGATACTCCGCTTTGCTGTTTGAGCTGTCGTCTTAAACGCCTCGTTGGTTACATCAAAGCAGGTATCTGGCGGGAACGTTACAAGTTTTTTTTCCTGCTGGACAAACTCTAACATTGATTCTTGTTGCCTTGCTTGCACACCTGAATGTTTAACAGGACCGATGAATAGAAGTTCAAACTCTCCTGTGTGTTGTTCCTGCTTCTCTCCCAGGTTTGTTACAGGACTGTGGATCACAAAGGGAGGTCTCACTCTGAAATATTAAGCTCCAGGCCAAGTCTAGGGAGCCGTAATGGACGGACTCAAGCTACCTGGTTCACTTTACCTACTCCCGCTGTAGAAACAAGTGAGAACTGGAGCAGGATGAAGCTAAATGGACTTTAAGATGGCGTCGCTTCAGTCATGCCATTCCTGCATCCCTCTGCTTTATTTTCGTTTCAATGTTTTCCGTGTGTTCCCTTATTCTCCGAGCCGTGTTTTTTCGAGAAGAACTGCAAGCTTTTGTGGAACTTCAATAGCAGACGGGAGTTTCATTTGCCGCCACAGATCCAAACACAACAGAAAATTTGCATGATAGAAAGTCGACTATTTTGGTCGGCGGCAAGTTACATCACAGTTTCCTCGTCTACCTCTGAATGGGTTTTATTTTTTTGCCACATTTGTATCTCTATACACCCCCACACTAACCAAACCATAATTAAAATTCTCTCTCCATATGACCTTAGAACTAGAAGGATATACTCATCATTTTCACACATTTAGGGTAATTATGGTCAGTATAATTACATTTACTGACATTATAACTTCCTGTCTTTATTTAGTTTTTGCATGAACATCTCAGTCCATAGAAACGTTTTTACAGCGTCTTTACTCTCACATTTTGACATAACACAGAGATGATTTCAATGTCGGTCCTCATCATCTATTGGCTGGTGATCTACAGGTCAAAGTCATATTTCAACATGATGATGATGATGATGATGGTGATGGCGTAGGTTCTGACATATGAAGTAGTTATTCCTGCTGTTTGATAGAGTGACGTCCCCTGGGCGGCTTTACAGCGCCGGCAAAGTAACAAATGATGTAAGCTGAATGATGCAGAGCTTTGTGAAAATAGGATGTGGCATGTGTGAGGTACGTACGGCTGGCGTGGTGTGTATGGAAAAACGTGACATGAGGGGATGAGGGGCAACATGGAGCGATGTATGACAGCAGGGAGAGGATGTGAGGAACGAGCAGAGAGGAGCAAATGGACCGAGAGATGGAGGAGGAGGAGGGCGAGTGATGATGGAGAGGGTGGTCCTCCTTAATTCTGTTTACTCCTCTCTGTGGCAAGCTCCCCCCTCCACCCCCACCCCCATGCCCACCCCCGGGGAGGTTTTTGCTATGAAAGCTGACCTACTTTCTCCTCCTCTAAATGCATTTCTACCAGGAGCGTGTATCATTCATCCATTCATGCTGAGGCTTTTCACATGATTCTTCACACCAGGAGATTTGCTCTAATGTCATACAGGAGAGACGTAACCTGCACGAGTCCCAAAGTGCTCTGCAGGAGACATTATCAAACCTTTTAGAGCTCTGCAAAGTGTGTGTGTTTATAATGGATGAAGTTTTTTCTTTTCCATATGCAAACATCATGAATAAGTTAAATGAAACTGTGATTAGATATGTAAATGTGATGATGTTTTATGAATCGACATGATTTTATGCACGTTGGTCCATGATTGTCTTCACTTTTTGCCTTATGTTGTGTGTGTGTAAAGTGCTGTAACCTGATGTTGCCATTCAACACTGTAATGTAAGAAATGATGGGTCCTCTGGGAGCCGTTCAAGTTCGTCTCACATTATCCAAACAAGTCAAAGTTTGCAGAATAACTCTGCGTGAAATGCAATCTTCATACTCTACGTCCATGATGCTCTTCTAATTTGATCCATTATTGCTCCCATCTGTGGCTCCTCTGGGGAGCTGCTCTCGAGGATTAGTAGCGAAATTGCAGAGTGAGATACCAGAAACTAAATAGGGAAGAGACACCTTGGGAAAACACACAAATAATTGTAAACGTTCCCCTCTGATGGTCCACTGGCGACTCTTGCTATTGGCCTCCAAATGCAGCTGACTGTTTGTTCTTTTGTCCGTGACAGGCAGCTAAGCTCCCAATGTCCATCATCATTGTTGGAGTCGGCCAAGCTGAGTTTGATGGTGAGAACATTTACGACATGTAACAGCTGTTACGGCATTAATATACTACAAATACCTGATTAACTGAGACCGAGTTCAAAGTCTTCAGGGTTTTGTCAGAGTCACGACTTGTTGATGATAAGAATGACTTCTACTCTGTAGCCATGGTGGAGCTGGACGGGGATGACATCAGGATCTCTTCACGAGGGAAGCTGGCAGAGAGAGACATTGTACAGGTGAGACATTCCTGCTCTTCTTCTTCTAACTCTCAGCTCAGAATCGCACTCTTTTAGTGCCAAAATTAACCCAAAAGATCCGCAACATGTCATATAATCATAAAATATATCTAAAACTCTAATGGGCAGATTGTTCCCAGGAGGATAAACCCTTTCCATTTACCATCTTTTTGGTTACTGACACAAAGCAAATTAACATAATCAAATAATTAAAATTGTATGTACTCACTTATTGATCTTTATCCAACACAGCTCAAAAATACAGCATAACCATCTGCATATCAGTGGTTTGAACTTACTGCATACACGCCCTTATCCCCATAAAATCATTCAAACTGCTTTATTTTCCGTGTCGTCCCAGTTTGTCCCGTTCAGAGACTACATGGACCGCACAGGGAACCACGTCCTGAGCATGGCCCGGCTGGCCAAGGACGTGCTGGCCGAGATCCCCGACCAGCTCATCCTCCACATGAAGAGCCGGGCCATCAAACCATTTCCCATCCCGCCCCGTTGCACAACCGACAACTACCCCCAGTCCGACCCTGTCTGAACCCCACACGGCGCCAAACAGCTCTTTAAGGGGGAAGAACGGAAACCCTGGGATGGCCCCCTTTTGTCAACATTAATCTGGCTGTCACACACTAAACAAAAAGGTTCAAACGAGAAACGAGACTCCATTTGTGTTTTGGAGCCTGCTGTGGGTATTTGAGGAGGAAGAGGAAGAGGAAGAGGAGGAGAGCGCTCAGTTGCTTAGTTGTTCGCTGTCAAATCTGTCAAAGTGGTGATGTGTGGGTAGCATAAAGAACCCCATAGAAACGGGCCTGTGTGGAGGCGTGAGTAGAGTAGAACGTGCCAGTGTGTATCATGTGTGTGATACCGTTTGGAATCGGTGTGTGTGTGTTAAACTAGGAAACCGTGTGTATAACAAGTTTATTTATTTATTGGGAGAAATTATTTATTCATTCTGGGGCGTTTTTAAGGCTGGGGATCAAACTCGCAACCCCCCCTCTCACCCCCCCGCCTGTAGTTCTCCATCCTATATTTTGTGACTAGTGTAATAAAAAGATAAATGTTTCTACTTTGATAAGGACTGTAATATAAAAAAAAGCATGTGATAAAAAAAACGAACCAAACCAAACCGATCCAGCAAGTTTGTTAATCATTTTACCGATCGAATAACTTTTGATTGGGAGCTGTTAGTTGTGTGTGTGAGAGGAGCTGCTGTGAGCTGTCGCCATACTGAATGTCTGTTTCTTAACGTTTCTACGAACAGGATGCACTAATTAACGTCCAAATGAAGAAAAAAAAAAGCACAAAGGCTATTATAAGCTGAAACAAAAATCACAACAAAGACCACAATCAAAGTAACAGAAAGGATCACACACTCCAAACACACTTCTGAGTTCTGAAATGGCGTCGGAAGTTAAACGGCTTGAGTCTCTTTGTGCTTCTTTCCATTATTGGCATTGTGGTTCAGGTTTATCATCTGGGATAATTGTTTTTATTTGCCTCGCTGCTTTTAAAGGGCCCAACAAATATGCTTTTCAAACGATTGATGTCAATTTATACCCATTTTCTTCTTCCCAGATTTCTAAATGAACGCTCACAAACCGTGCGAGATGTGTGTGTTAGGTAACAACAACCGATAGCACAAAGCTGTTCAAAGACGCTCGTATCTCTTCTTTATTCGCTGTGTTATTGTTTTACTGTGAGACCTTTGGATATGACTCGACTCTTTAACATCTTTCCTCTATACTGTTCACCAACACACAACTGATCAAAGATTACGGGGATAATTTACAGTACCATCTTAGATTACAGACCAGCTGTCCATATATTGATCCCATTGGTGAGTTGTTACTGTATATTATTTTTGATTAACAGTTTCAGCCACTGTGGCCCTGTTGTGTACATATTAATTGATTTAGTTTGAACCTTTATTCAGTATATTTAGTCTTGATCCAAATGTGCCTATTATATGGAAACATATCCACATTCAGTTACGCAGGTTTTATTCTGCGAGCAGCAGTTTAACATCCACACACAGAAAAAGATGGTGACAATACAAAATGTTTGCATGATTAGGGACTATCACACACACACACACACACACACACACATGCACACACACACACACTGTCTCGAGCAGGGTCGTGTCCTTTTCTACTTGCAGCTCTCCACGAATGATCTTTGAAATAATGAGTGTAAACAGTGTAGCTGTGAAGCTTTGATGTACAATTCAAAGCAAAGATGTGTTTACAATTTACCTGCGGCTATTTGCATCGCCCGGAGGAATAAGTTCACATTATTAGGTTTCATTATAGAATGGGCTTATTTTCTATCTGATGTGTTTGGTGTGTTTCCTCTGCTCGTGAGTTTCACTGAATGACACTGGAGAACCAGGGTTTAAGAGCTGTGAGATGTCTGAGAATGTGCAGCTCTGGGTCTTTCTGTTTTGGATTTAGAAGCAAATGCGACAGTCTATCGCCGTGGAGACCAATTCCTTCTGTCACACTCTTGGCGCCCTATTTGGCTTTGATTTTTAATGATGGCACAAAAACAACTATTTCAGATGTTTTTTGTTTTCTTTGTCTTTTCCCACAGAAAACATTTGATTTGCTGCCAAATTCTGTTGGCCATCATCACTGAAATGAGGCGAGCAAGTTTACTTCCACTAAAGACATGAATATACCTCAACAGAAAGCCATTACAGCCAAATGGAAAAAAATTATATGAATTAATGAAATTTAGTCAACACCTTTATTTAAAAGTTACTCTATTATGAATTACTGACTTTCCTTTAAATAGATTATATATCAGAATATATCTAATATATTTATTTTGTAAGTATCCGTCATGTTGAGTGCTTGTAATATGTTAATATGTTTACAATTTCCACTTTGTTAGTCTTAACAAATGATTAAAAGATCCTCACAAGAAGATGGATTTAGAAAAGTCTGTCAGTGAGTAGAACATGATGCCAGTTATGCTAAGCCAGTCAGGATCAGCTCACTGGCACAGGTCCTTTATGAGACCTCCAGACACTCTCTCCTTTGGGATCCCCCTGAATTGGCTATTTCAGTTTCAGTAATTAAAACTGCAGAAAGTCTGCTGAAGCGATTAAATGATATTTTATTAACGCCGGAAACTCATTTTGTCGCAAAGTTTATTACCTCTGAGAGTTTTGGAATTTCCACTACAGGTGTCCCCAAACCTCAGTGCAGAACAATGAATCAGTTAATACGGAATGAACATAGAAACGACTCTTATGCAAAAATGCTCAGTTTTGGAATATAGTTTCATTGCTCATTTCAGAATAAAAACATCACAAACAATTACATGGATTTTGCTTTTGGAACAATAATAGTTTTTTTCTCTCTCTGTACAAAATGATTTCCATGTTTGATTTCACCCCTTTATGTACATACGCCCCTGTAGAAAAAGAGGTCAGTGCCAAAATGTGTTGAGTTGATCTCTGACCTCTTTAGATAACATGCATGTTTGTGCCGAAGTGGCAGCAAGTTTGGTGGTCTACGTTCATCCCACTTGATTGGTGCATCTGCCATGTGCTTCCTTTGTTTCTTTGGATGTTATTTAAAGCAAACAGCCACCCAGCATGTCGCTTCTGTTTCCTTTCCACTTTGTTCCCATGAGCTACATAATGTATGCATTCTTCTTGCCACTGCTCCTTGTTTGATCCCAGGTTGTTGACATACCTCTCTCTCTCAGTCTCTGACTTGCATGCTGAATAATTTCCAAACCAGGTGTTGGACATGATATTGTCATCATACTGTGGTTTGTGAAATGCTTTGTAATGGATTGCCTTAACTGAAGATTAATAAAACGTTGACAACTTTTGGCAGAATGCAAGATGTTTTCCTTTTGTGTCTGGTTGCGATGAGAGATGAGAGAAGCAGATGAAACGCCGGCTTCCTTTGCCTCAGCTGCTTAAGTGTATTGGCTGCCTGTGTCGGTGAAGGATTACGCATCAGAGACGCTTCTATCATGAGAATTGTATTGCCACCGTTGCTGATGGTTGTTGGTGATGAGCGGTGTGCCTTTACAGACTGAGCTCCCTTTAGAAATGTGTTCTCTTCCCCAAATGAGATGCACTGCTCAGGAATCAAGCTGTCCACCTGGGGAGATGGAGACAGCAGCTGGAGCCATAAATTACCAGCCAAAGATAGAGCCAAACCTCCCCTGCCCTCCCACTTACAGCCGGAACAATAACCCCCCAACTGGCAGCGAGAACAAAATCAACAGCTAATGACATAGAATTATACCCTACTTTTATATAACATTTGACTTTAGTCATGATTAAAACATTCAAAGGGCATTTCTACTCTGAAGCAGTGACACCAGTGATTTAGTGTTCAGTGCGATCAGGAGACATTTTATGAGCACAAACACACATCAGCGAATGAATCTGTGGAACGCTGCGACAATACTTCATCTCCAAGTTATCTGACACTGATTTGTTTGGTAATACTTCAAGCATCAATCATGTTTACATGCATCAAATGTATCTTAAACACAATATATCTCTCTAATGGAAATGTCTCGAAACCAACCACGTATGGATTAATGTCTGTGGGGACGCCGCTGCGGTTTGTTCATCTATTTTACGGTTATTTCAGCAACGACTGCATGGTGGATGGATTCAATGAGTGGAAACCCTGCAGGGAAGAATAAACCCAATTTACCGCAAGCTTACAACATCTCATTTGGCACACGGGGGCTGATCGCTGTGCGTCTCCAACCGATGCAAACTCCGCCTGCATTTGTGAATTAAAAAGGTCAGCAGAGCTCGTGGTCAGCGGCTAATGAAGGCCCCTCTGGACTCTGTGTCTGTTTTTAATCTGTCAGCAGGCCGAGAGACGGAAAGAGAAAGAGAGAGTGAGTACACAAACTGTTTCCAATCTAATCAGACATTTGCCAACTCCCACTTCTTGACTGCTCTCTCTCTGTATCGACCATGTAACCAACCAGAACCTGATCTCTTCACACTGTGTCACTCCAGCCTGTGCTGCACCAATTAAACCAGCTGCAGCTCCTCCAGCAGCCGAGTGGGTCACGTCTCCTCTGGCTGTGGGTGGCAAAGCATCCACCAGAAGCTTTTTTGTTTATGGATTAGCAGCGGGACGTCAGTGGGAAAGGATTACGGCTCCTACCCACACCTTTGCACAAAATCTATAACATACTTTTACCTTTATACCATTTCTACTCGACAGTGGTGGAAGCGGTGAACTGGTAAAACCGTAAGGGAAAAAATGTAGGAAAATTGCATTTGAAATTCCACTCCTGTTAAGGTAAACAAGCAGGAACAGCAACATGCAGTAAAGGTGAAGAGTCCCAGGTAGTGTTATTGGCCATGATGATGGTTATCATGTTGTGCCCTCTGCAGTCCAAGGATTCTATCTCAGCATTCTATCTGGCATTTCTATCAAAACTGAGTTCAGCGTATAGACTTCAATCAGTGAAAGATGCTTCTTCTTCTGGGGTTATGTTTGTATTTTTCCCAATGTGTGGGTTTGGTATCTTCACAAGTCAGAAGCTGAGTTCAGCTAGATGCAGAGGGGAAACCTCCCTCTAGCTCTCCAAACAGGTCTCTGGGAAGATGGAATTCTATAATACAGCAGTCAAGATGTCTTTATATACGTGTGGTGTGTTGCAATGCATCAATTATGAAAACATTCCAAGAGTTTTGTAGCCTGGTTGTGTGCAGAATGTAGAAGTGCCAGAGAAAACAACGCCCAAACCGAACAAAACTCATTTCATTTTCATTTTCATCGTTTCAAGTTCGCTAATTCTCCTGCTTCTCCCCCAAAACACCAGCAGATAAATTAAGAGTAAAAATAAACATTCTCCTCTGAAACCCAGTGGAGTAGAAATAACATTTCCAAACCCGAGACCCTCGTTAGGCGGCTCTCCACCTCTTATTCTGTGATCCAAAATCTCACAGAACAGCACTAATGCACTCAGCCTCCAACACTCATCCCCATTTGCCATAAATCATCATTAGGCTACAAATAAAGAATGATATTAGAGGACTGAGGGAATTTTGCGGCTGCTATAAACACTGTAATGATAGCAGAGTGGAGAGGTGGTGGGTGGTTTCCCATTACCGCCCATGGTGGTGATTTGTCATCTGGGAAAGCTATAGAAAATAATTGTGATGAATCATCAGAATTAATGTGTCAAACATCTTGTGTATTGTTTGGGGATGTTAACGCCTGCGTTTAAAAATATATATGGCATAGTAAAAATATTTTATTACTTATTTACAAAAACATCAGTAAAAAGATAAAATATCATGTTTTCTACCTGGAGGGGATGGAAGTCGACATTAAAAAGGAAATCACGCGTTAATGGGGCGAACAGGCGTCTCCCACACACACACAAACACTCACACACAAATCGCATTCAAAATGGAGACGAGCGGAAGACCTACAGTATGTAAGTGTTGACTTCACAGCGGGGGTCCAATGTGCTGAGTGTCATTACATCCACGCAGGCTGAGCCTTATTTACTGTTTGCTGCAGGCTGGAGGAGGCTGTGCCACATAAAAATGCATTCCCATTACGCACAAAAACAACTGTGAAATTGAAAATGTCAGAGATATTTTCGTGTTTTTGCTTGAGTCCTCTTTCCACAACAAACAGGTGAATGCTGAGCGGGTGGAGAGGCTGGAGACTGGAGGCTGAGCTGAATACTAAACATGTTTTAATTGCCTGGAACCGTAACAGACAACAGACAGTGTGAGATCCTAAACATACGTTATGTTAATAGATACCTTGTTGTTTTTCTAACCTAAAAGCTGTTGATGTTACATCCATGTTTGTGCTCCAATATGACACTTCCAAGCACAACAGGGCCGGCTGCTTGCTGCATTTTCAAGCAAAGTGGTTTTGATTCTGAAGCACCCAGTCAGAAGAATTGGCACTTTAAACACACGTAATCTAAGTCATACATATGGAAGAACCCTGAAGTCACAAATATATGCATAATCTCTGTCCGATTGCCATTTAAGGCACTGACCAGCTCTCACGCAAAGCTCCAGTAAATCCCTCAGTGTCAATGCTTCCTGCAGCCCTCAACAATTCCCAGGGGGAGAAATGTTCCCAGGCGGATGCTCACTGTCTGAGCAGCAAACTGAAAAGAGCACAAGATGCCCAGGCTGACCACCGCTGTCACGCAGAAGAAGCCAGCAGAGATCTGGAATAAGTGGAAGAAGATGGCAGCTTAGTGCAGAAAATACTAACAGCTGCTCTGTCTGCTGCTCTGTATGCTGTTCTGCCCCCCCGCCCACACACACCCTGCTGGGCCCTCTGCCTGTGTTTACTGCACACCTTAGATTATCTGCACAGTGACTCTGATCCCAGGTGTCTGTGGCTGGGATGGAAAGAAGAGGAGAGGAGGCCTGTAAGAGAAGAGGAGATGGAGCTGAAGGGTGGGAAAGAGTGAGTGTGAGGGATTAAGGTAGCAAATTGTGTCTTAAAGGTGCCTTTGGTGCAGTGAAAGGGATTCGTAAGACTGCCTGACCCTAAAATGGAAAAGAAAGAATTCAATTTAAGCTGTGTTAAGCTTGTATAGAGGAGAATGTGAAGAAAGTCAAGTTAATGGTGCTTAAAATAGCATTATTCAAGAGATGATAGGGCGCTGAAGTCATAGTCGTGATTATTACAGCGTCCGACCACCGGTGGCAGCACTGAGCAATGAGTGAAGAGTTTGTAAAACGTTTGTAAGGGTCTTTGCTTTTAGCAGCCTGATGGTGAATCTAAAGAAAAACATCAGATTTTTGACGACTAATACAGTATTTATAAGTGTGTGTGTGTTCAGAGAGAGAGAGAGAGAGAGAGAGAGAGAGAGAGTTGGGTGCCTGAGAGTTGGGTGCCTGTGGGTGGCTTGGAGCGACGAGTTAAGTAGATTACAGAGAGCACAGAGGCGAGGGGGCGAAATCGTACCGTGGAGATGGCCGACTGGAGCAAAGTCGTAGGGGAAGGAGAGGACGAGGCCGAGGCCCCCCAGCTGTGCACCGTGACTCATCTGCCAGGGGCCTGTGTGTGTGAGCTTCCCTCCCATGGCATTGTGCGATACTGACAAAGAAGGAAAACGATGAATGACGGTGAGAGGATGAAGGGAAATGGGAGAAGATGCCCCCACACCCCCCGAACTCGCCCCTACAGGTTTGATTATGGTTTGTGGGCAAACAGAATCACTCCTTCTTTGAAAGCCACAAATCTGCAGTGACGCTCCAGAAGATAACAGCAGTATCTCAGCAGTATCTCAGTTGGGTTTGGCAGCTTTTACTTTTCGCTCCCCAAAACCCTTCTTTCTTCTCTTTCTCTCTCTTCTCTCCAGTCGACAGAGATGTTTTATGATTGCTGTGCTCAGTCTCATCCCTCTCACTCCTGCTCATCCCCACTGCCTTACATGCTTATAACAGCACACACACACACACACACACACACACACACACAGAGACAGACACGCACTCTGACAGAAATAGCAGTAGTCTGTGGGCCAAAAGATAACAGCCTTTGCTGCTGTGTGGGTGTGACACACACAGTTCAGCTTTATCCTCCCAAACTCTCGGCGACAGTCTGGGGGGGGGGACCGGGAGAAAATCTCTACAAAGTGCAGAAAGCAGAGTGTGTTTTATTGTCCTGTCTCAGGCTGCTGAAAGGATGGGATTGCTCCTCTGATATGACCTATTCTGAGCCGGGGCCAATCTTCAAAAGACAGACTTTGAGGTTTCAGCCAAGTACGGTGGAAAAACGTCTGAATTTATGAACGAGATTAATGCAGGAGGTTTGAGTTAGAAGGCTGCTCAGTTTCTCTGCGGTTTTGCCTTTGGTTACTTCTGAACCGCGTTAATTCAGGCACTGACTCCAAAGTTTAATGTTGCGGTTCTCTGCTGTGGATCAGTGCAAGGACGATGTGCTTGGTCCCTGGGGAGGCAAGAGTGCCTGAGCACGGGGTAGTGACCCAAAGAACAAGATTATGGATAAAAGAGGCCGAGTCGAGTGTTCTCCACAGGGTGTCGGGACTCATCTGTGATGACGGGGCGAGGGAGCTCAGAGTGTAGCTGCAGCTCCGTCACAGGCTGAGGAGGTTTGGTCTTCTGATCAGGACAGAGGAGGAGACATGACATAGAAGTCCTTGCTCCTGCTATGTGACAGTATTCATAAATTCTCTTTGCCTTGTCTGTCTTCTTCTGTAAAAGGATGTCGAGCGGCATTGAGATGATGGACTGGTGAATGGAAGTTTCATAGTAAATGTAACTTTATTTTACTGCGTATTGTCCACGGTCCTGACAACACATCCAGTGAGTCTATAAATAAAGCCCGAGTTAACTAGCAGCTTGAACCTCCAGGGTGTTTCAATCTGTGATAGATGAAGAGTCAGTGACCTGCTGCCTGTATAATTCATGGCTCCTCTCGATACAGAACAGAACTCTCACCGAGGACAGAAAATGATGCACAACACCGTGAGCAAAATGTCTGCCGAGGTTTTGGGATTCACACAAAAATGATTCATGCTCTCCGTCTCTCTAAGAACATCACAGTCCACACAGGGACCACAGAGGAAAATGGATTGACTGAGTAAATCTTAATGTCCTGTTTGGTAGAGTTATGGAGCTTATACAGGTTGTGAATCTTCTGGCCAATAAGACTGTGGCACAGTGATGTATGTGGCAGGAGACGGTGGCGGCGGTCGTGGGGGCCTGACATGTGTGTGTTCACTTTGGGTCTTGAGGGGGAAATGTGAGTTTTAGTCCCTTGTAAAAGATGATAGATGGTGTCAGGAGGTCTTGCTTGAACGTGGCGATAACTTATGACACCGTGGGATCGATGACTCCTTCACAACGCAAACCTGCAGCCCCGGAAATTGGATTACGGACCGCTTGCGGTTTGCGAAAGTGACAAGGGCGGAGTTGTGTTCGGTGATAAATGAAGTTTGCCGTCAAGCTGGAGTTACTGATAATAATGAGGTTATTGCGCCTGATGCAGGTGTTTAGAGGAACTGGGTGGAGCCGCCCGCGCTCAATCCTGCTAAAGGGGCTCGGCCTCGCAGGTAGCATCCATACCACTTCCACTCTGATGTAATGGCGTGTGCCAAGAATCCATTACTTTGGCCTAATACCCTGCTGCGATGCTGGTGGGGGTATGTGACACTCCATTTCCTTTCATTCCCTGCCCTCGCTGCCAGCGTGGCTCCGTTTCTTTCTATTTCTTGGTCAAAAAATGTTTGTTTGTTGTCACACATGGTCTTTAAATAGCATTGGGCTCTGTAGTAGGCTCTGCTAAAATATGCAGGAATCTAAATGCAAATTCAATTGAGAGGGTTGTCTCTTCCTGATTAGAGCTCAGACAGTCTCAAGAGTCTGATGATCCTCTCGCTGTCATAAAAAAAGATAATTTAGTTTTGGACTTGAATTTAACCTACACCTCCTTTTTCTATATTCCTGAATATGAATCTATTCACTGTGAGGCTGCCATCCTGGAGTCCTTCTGTTACAGGTCTTATGCCGCTCAATTAGAGGGAGGCAGTGGGGTATCTGGGGGTTTTATCGTGCCAGAGCCCTGTGGTGCTCCTGGGCCAGACTGTGGAGTCTTCATCAGTATTCAGCCGCACAGTCACGGCTGATTGTTAATCCCAGCTCTCCTTCCTCCCACATGCAGCGATGCCTCATGCTGGAATTGGTCATTCATCCTTTATGAGCACAAGAGGAGACTCCTGTTGACAGCTCTTGTCAATCTGACGACCCACTGGTGGTAACTTTATGATGTCTCAGCGTGGCGCCCATGAACTCTGTGAAGGGAACACGCAGAGGGAACTTTTTATTACACTGTTTCAAGGAGCAGGACAGGGACGACTTCAAGCCTCCATGCCTCTGGATTGATTGCAGCTTTCATTTAAAGTTCCAATATGGGATCCAGTTGGAAACACAGGGCATCGCTAAAATACAAATAACAGCATTGAAACCGGCTTTCTTGAAGAAGACTTCAGCAACCTATGTGAATTTAGTTCTATAAAATGAAGACCTGGCCCTTTAACAGCACTGCTCTGCTTCCAGTTACTGTATAAGAATGTTTTCTAACTTCAGTTTTTCCTCTCCTTCCTTCCTATAATAAGTCAGGCGCACCTTTCTTCCCTCTGTAGACATTACTGCAGTGTCTGGGGTGTTGTTCCGTTTACTGCCAGAGCTGTGCTGCTGTGGATGTGGATGTCTGTGTCCAGGAGGAAAAGGTCATCTTTCATTAGTGGATGGTATATGAGAATCTCTGCGGCTGTTACCCAGGGGTGCTAAAAACACGCCAGCCTGCAAACTGCCTGGCTGTGACCATTCATACGTTACGATCATGTACAGGCACAGATGTGGACAGGCTCTGATGAGTAGCTCTGGCTTCTACATTAAAGTGTGCCATCTGAGTGAGTGTGTGTTAAATGCCGTAACATTTAACTGCCAGTCGTATTATCCTAAGAGGCATCGCAGTGTAATTCCGATATCAAACCTGCGGTGGGACTGGATGGCTTTGTTAGTTGGTCATTACGGCGCCGCGTGTTATTATTCACCAAACACACACAAATCATTTGAATGTTTTCCTTGTAACAACAGTCATTTGTTTCCCTGTAGGAAATCGGAAACTCTGCTTTTAACTGAGAGTGCAGATAAATAGAAATACAGGCCGGAATCCTAACAAACTACTGCCACCTCATGGCAGAAACACGACATCGCAACAGGAAACATCAGAGACAAGAAGAGGCGTGGATGCTGGAGAAAAGAGGTGTTTATTATAGATAAGATGTCAAAACACAACAGCATCTTCAATATCACATTAAAAGTATTTTCACATTCAAATAAGAAGCAGTCTTTATTTATAAATAACTTAGAAAAGTATCACTAACACTGTAATCATGATGACTGACAGCAGCTACAAAGTGGCAGAGAAGTCACAGGAAATGAGTGTATTTCCACAGAACTCTGTTACAAATAAATGATTTAGTCTTGTTTTGAACAAACCGACGGCAGGTTGGCATTTACATTTAGTCAAAAAGCAGCCGGCATGTTGACACTTTATCTCTCAAAGCTCTTCATGATTATTCAGACTGTTTTCGTTTCGTGATATTTTTCTTCATTCGACATTGCAAACAAATCCCGGCGGCCTCAAATAATCAATACTTTCATTTTGACGGGGGTAAGAATACTGCCGATGTTTAAATAAAGTTAAATGGCACATCTTTCATGCTCGCCAGCTTGGTCTGACTGTTTCCAGTTTGCAGATTTGTAGCTTTCATCTTACTTTTGCAGCAAGAACTCTCAGTCACTCTCTGGCATTTCAAAGGCCTCCCAACCCCCGCGACTCTCATCTTTCAGCTGCTCCAGGATCAAGGACAGACTCAGCTCAGACAGCTGCTTGTCAAGGCAAAAGGAAAATAATGAGTCACTGTGTTTTGCATTGCTAATCGCTTTCCTATTCCTCGTGTCGTTGCTGCACAGTAGTTGGCTGGTATGTGATGAGAGTGGCTGTGGATGAAGCCGCACCTGAGGCCTGAAGTCTGTGACATCCAAACTCTAGGCCCTTAAAAGTTACTGATCGCTTTGTAACAAGAGGAAATACAAGTGGTTTGTGTAAGAAATAACGTGATTATCATATCACTGCTCTGCTTGAGGCCGAGGCTTCATTTACATCAGCTGGAGGCAAAGCTGACTGAGTCAAAAAGCGCCGTAATACAAGAATACAAACAGAAACACTCTGGAGGAGGAAATGGTGCGTTGGCGTCGGTGTGCTGACGCAAACATGCACATGAACACGTCAGGTCACACGTCGTCATGGTCTCTGTCACCGCTTAAAGGAGAGACGGGACACAGGGTGGGATGCAGGAGCCGCTGATCCAGGAGGTCCCACGTCTTCAAGTCGTCCTCTGTGAAGGGAAGCAGCGTTAAAAGGCTTCCATCCATCTCCTCCGCGTCCTCGTTCTCCAGCGCGTTCTCGGACGAGGAGCAGGAATCATTGTCGGACGGCGCCGTGCTGTCGTTCTGATCGGCGCTGCGCTCACTGTGCTGACTCATCTTCACGAGGTCCGAGATGGTGTCGTCACTTTCAACAGGTTCATATTCACTCGGCACACTTGTGTGGTTTTCTTTGGATACAGTGTACTGGATTACTTCAGCGTTTCTTTCAAAGACCCCTCCTTTGATCATGACAGGCTTCAGGGAGACCTTGGTGTTTGTCAGGATCTGCACTGGTGCAAAGTTGCTCTGGCTGAACTGACTGAGTGGGACCGAATCATCCATCACCATTTCCTCAGAGACCGTCTGCACGATGTTCAGGCACAGATCTCTGATCCGGTCTCTGTTTGGGCCGGGAGTCTTGCTCAGGTCAATCAGGATGCAGTCAGAGTTTCCGTTACTCTCTGTGTCCATCTCCTCGTCAGGACTTTCTTGTTCCGTGTCATCTGCCTCCCAGCCATCTTCTGATGACTTCCTGAGCGGCCTGACAGGAGAATCAAATATCACACCCTTGGGAGCCGGAGGGCGGAAATGACAGTTACGAAAGCCCTTGGAGCCAGACTGGGTGAGCTGGCTCGCAGGTTGCCTCCTCATGTAGTTCTGGACGGACTCGGGCACCAGGAACTCGTGGCGCTTTTTACTGGGCAACAAGGCGGAGAGGCTTCCGGGTAAGCACTTTCCTACGATGGGTACCAGAGAGGTGGGCTTAAGAGCAGAAACAAAATCCTCCAGCTCTTGGTAGGAAGAGTGGTCCGAGTAGGGCACTACGTTGAGATCAGGGTGGAAGGAGACCAGGGGCCTGCTGGTGGGCAGGATAGCCAGAGTGGGTTGTTCTTTGTTCCACTCCAGCAGAGCCTTGGAGGAGATCTGTGACTGATCCACGGCTCGTATCCGGCCGGCTCCTGGCTCAGTGGTGAAGACGTCGGGCAGTTCCAGCGCTCGGAGAGTCTCCATCCTGGCAAAGCTCACCTCGATCCAGGTCTTAAACTCCATGGCCAGGTCCACGAGCAGGGACTCTTTCCCCAGTGTGTAAACACCTGCAACACATCACAGAGTCAGGTCAACTACAAAACTACAATCACTGAAAAACATTTCGTAGCAACATAAATGTGGCATCTGAACATTTGTGGCAGTGACGAGGACCTGATGTGATCAAACAGATGCCTAAAGGTCAAAGGTCACCCTTACCTATGACCACGCAATGGTTGGGGTGGCTGCGGATGATCTCTTTGATCTGCTGGGTGGCTCGTTGCCTGGAGGGCAGAGTGCGATTGGGGTCACAGTTGGTGTTGTCCAAGTACAAGATATCAATGGTGGCGCTGTTCATCAGGCAGGGGTCCCTCAGCATGGAGGGGCTGTACCTGAAGTCACCTGAGACACAGTGGAGACAGTGCTGCCTGGTTCACATCACAATTACTTTACAAAGATATTACAATGTAAAATGTGTTCACATGATCATTTAAAAAACATCAACAAACACATCACCTTCATGCACACTGAGACACTTACCGGTATACAGTATGGTGCCAAAGTAGCCCTGGAAGAGGAACATGACGGCACCGGGACAGTGGTTCGCGTCCATCAGAGTGACCGTCAGCGTCTCCTTGCCGATGTCATCCAGCAGGAGCCGGTAAGAATCACCTAACTCCAGCGGGCAGATCCACTGCTCTTTCACCTGAGAGAAACAAAACAAATCCACACGATCACAAGAGTTTCACCATCATTTCAGCCGAACCGAACTATGTCTGAATGACTTTCTTTCTTTCTTTCTCACCCGCAGCTTGAGCTTGAGCAGCGTGGCAGTCACAGGGGAGCAGTAGATGGTCCGGTTGCTCCAGGTGGAGGTGAGACCCACCGTGTGGTCGCTGTGCATGTGGGACAGGAAGAAGAGCCTCGCGCCGGGACATTTCCGCACCTGCCAGAAGTCCACAGCCAGCGGGGTGTGAGGGATCACTCTCCCGTTCACGGACATGATCTTCGGATGGGTGATGGATGTCCAGCAGGCAGATGTGTGACCGGTGAGTAGCGACGAACCTCGTGCCGATATCAATACTTATACCTTTACGTGTGACAAGTTGGGTTAAAAGGCACCGTGAATAAGCAAATAAGACGCAAATTAGTCGTAACGTTGCTCCATAAGTTAGCAAACATTCCGACGTTGTTCGGCCCAGTTAGCCGTGTTAGCATTATCTGGCTAATTGTTTTCTCGTATCTTTTATTTCACTCTGTTTATGTCTCCGGTTAACCCGCTGCTAACACCAACAGCTGCATTCCTGCCACTCCATCTTTGTTTGTGTTCAAACGTATCGCCCGCACCGCGCCATCTCTGTTTCCAATATTATCTCTAACAAGCGAAGAAGAATGAAACACGCACCACAGCGCCCCTGCTGGCTGCAATCAGTGGTTCACTATTCCCAGTGCAACATAAAGCGCTGTACACGCACAACAGCTGAAACTGTCTCGCTCTCATTGTTCACACAGCAGACTCGAAATATAGGACACACGACCTCATTGTGTCAACAAATAAAAATAAAGTGGAACAAATATGAAAAGGGTGCTGACAATGACGTGACCATGGGTTAAGGACATCAGATCAGGCAGGGCAGGTAAGTGCCGGGGCCCTCAGCTGTTAGGGGCCCCCCTGAGTGGCCTGAGGGCATCTGATCACATCAGAAGCCCTCAGGCACTATGAAACTGATGAAACCTATGATTGGCAATTCGAAGTACAACATGTCAGGAAGCTCTCCAGCTCCCCAAGCTTTCTGACATGTTGTGTTTTTCTATTTCTAATTGCACCTTTTTGCCCGGGTTCCCCTGGGATCCCTAGAATCAACTCAAGGAGAGAACCATCTACATTCTTACTGTTTGTGGTTTAACCCCTCCAGGGGTATAGAACATATATCAAATATTAAGAGAACATTTAACCACCAGAACATACACATAGAGTGGCTATGAAAATGAAAGTGAAAGTGCACGCTCTTTTACACAAGATGGCGCTAAAAGAGAGGTTAACAGATTCATGTGACTCCATCAGCTATTGAACATTTACTTATAGATTAGCCGAGATGTTTACGGGAGGATATGGAACAAAGTCAACAATATCATCACAAAGATAAACACAGATATGTAGATGTGTTATGTCATATTATGTTTCATTAACCAATCATGCTGTAATTATACATATACATCTTAACTTGTAGTGACTGATTGATTCAACACGATGCTTAGAGTCTTTAATGATCATTAGTCTCTGTCATGGTACAGAAATATTTCCGACCCCATATATAACATTTGTGTTATCTTTGAATATGTTGTCGTTTTCAATAGTGATTAGCGGGATAAATACTGCTAAACGGGGCATTGCCATGGCAACAGTGCCCTACAACTGCCCCCTCCCCCCTACATTGCACACTGCTCACTTTTCCGGATTATACCTGGGACTGCTGCACACTAACACTACTCTCCCATCTCACACCATCGGACACATGCTCCTATGCACAGAAGGACATTTATCATTGTCTGCTTTACAATTAATGATCTGTCCCCCCCCCCCCAACACACACACACACACACACATGGACACACAGCCTTATGGGTAACCTGACGCTGTGCCCGGTCTGGAAATGAACTGTGCTGCAGAGTAGCTGGTGGCAGAGGTCTTGTTACGGTGCACATCTTATGCTTTTAGACGTGCCGCACACTTGGAGCTCCTTCCAGATGATGTGACACAGCTCAGTAACCAAACAAGGGAGCGGATGATTAATTACAGGACATTTACTCTGGCTTGTGCTTTTTAAGTAGATGCTTCGTAATCGAACCATTCTTTTTCATTTTAGACCTTTTTAGAATGAATGTTGTGTTTGTGATTTTAAACCTTCCTCTTGCACATCAGTAGTAAGCTATTTACTTGTACAGCTCAAGTTTTCCCTGGACACAATATGATCCTTCCATCATCAGAGAGACTGAATAGCGTCAGATCAGTTTATCATGTATGTTATTATCTTATCTGTACTAAAAACCCAACTGCTACCAGCGAAGGGAGAACAACAAACACAGCGCTGAGTTTATGACTCGTCACCACGGAGGCTGCTGAGGTCGCCGGGACTAGTTCCTCTCTGCTGGCGTGTTGTTATTTGGAGAGAAACAAAAAAGCGCTGTCAGACGGCAGCAGCGAGGCCCAGATGGCTGCACAGGCTGTGATGGGAGGATAACGCCGCTATAAAAACCTCCAGATCAACTTCATCCAACCTCTCTGCCCCTCAGCGTGACCTCAGCCGCACTGATGGCTCGCCGTGGATTAGGAGACGTCCGAAATTGTCCCTTTAAATTAGAAATGCTCCTGCCTGAGGTTTTCTTTGCTCTTCCCTGATTGATATCGCAGGAATAGCGAGCCATTTCATCTCCTCTCTGCCACAGCTTTGTACAGTTTGAAACAGCAGTGACCGTATTTCTTGTGTCCTCCTCAGGGATGCTGCAGTGGAGCGGCACACACACACACACATACACACACACACACACACACACACACACACACACACACACACACACACACACACACACACACTCACCCTGTCTCCTGCAGATATTTTTGGCCATGCAGCCTAACAGTACACTTGCAGTGTGAGCACACACACACACAGTCTGACTTTTGGCATGAATTCTGTCTTATTCCATCTGTCGTTCCTTGTTCTCTCTCTGCTCTTTTCCCCGACTCCTTCTCTTCCTACACTGTCATCGCCAATTTTTGTACTGCGTGTGTTCTTTTTGTCTGTTTGTCGTTGTCACAACACACCAGCACCACGCAGCTCTGAGGTTGGCTGTCAAACGCTCAGCAAGCCTTCTGGATCGGCCTCTATGATGGTATCACCCTGAGTCGCCGTTCCTAAGGGCGCCGCCGCAGGTCACGGATTCCATTCGATCCTTCCGCTCGTGAGATTCGATTAGCTCAGTTCATTAGACTTTGAAACGTGGAGCTGAGTGACGATGCGCACAGGAATCACGCTGCAGGTTCCTCGCGGACCGGTGAGGATGCAGTTTGAGAGGCTGCATAATGCAAATCCTGGCTGGCTGTCACGACAACGGCACACACCTAGAAGGAGAGGAGCATAATCGTCTTACTGCGGGGCTGGGAGTTGTCTCGAATTGCTCTCGGAGGGGGTTGCAGGCCTGCACGGTGAAACTCCCATCTGATCATCAGCTATAGATGACATGATGCTCAGCGGCTGGGGGGGGAGAACATCGGGCCCCGTCTCCATCTCATCAGCCACGTGTCTCACATACAAACAAGCCGATTCAAATAAGAGAGAAGCGAAACAAATGGATATTACACGCTGACTTGGCCTCACAGGAAACAATAATTGGAAGATAATCAGGAAAATGGCCTGAAAAGGTTTGTAATTGATTGTTTGTTTTGCTTCGGGGAAACGCAGGAGTCTGTGTAGAGAAACAGCGGCGCTCTGGTTCCACTGCTCTGACTTTCTCCGGGCTTAATAACAAGCACATTTAGCCGGACGGACAGGCGCAAAGTTGTTTAATCTTGGACAATTCCTCTCTGGCGCAGAGGCAGAACACTAATAAACGTCCTCTGAGTGTAAAAGCCTGGACAGATGAGGAAACCAGTCCAGTAATTTGTGGCCATTTTCCTGCGACGGCCTGGGCTTGTTTGTTTAATTCAGAGATTCTCCCTCTCGTCTAACAAATAACCTCACAAATCTCCGATCGACAGCCAAGCGCCTTCGTTTCCCCTCTCACACAGGCGGGAGGAGGAAACGAGGAGGCGCAGATATCAGATTGATCTAACATATTTCACCCCGGCGCCGTTTTGGATGAGCGCGTGTTTCTGCCATGATGCATTTGGACGCCGACACGTTTCTCAATCGGCTCCACGCCCGCGTCCATGACTCGCTGCTATTCCTCATCTTATGGAGATCGGGATCCAAATTTTACAGCGGCGGCTCGGTCATAAATCAGATCGTGCGCCGTGTCTGGCTGTGATGCTGTTTAGAATCTCGTTTCCCTCATGTCAGACTAATATGGTATAGGTGCATTAGAGGAAAGAGCCCGGAGGCTGCAGGGCGACGGAGGGAAATGAAACTCTCCAAATGCTTAGAAGCTGCTCAGAGCCAGGAGAAGCACTCGTGAAAGTGGGGTTTCAAGTAGTTTCCATTTTGTTGTTGGTGATGTGTGTGTGTGTGTGAGTGTGTGAGCTGAGCCTGTAGGGCCTCAAACTGTATTGAGCCTCTGTTTACATTCTGCCAATTCATCACGTGAAAATGTGTGGCAGCAGCTCACACACACACACACTCACACACACACATAACAGACCCGATCAATAATTGATCCCACTCAGGAGCTACAGAAACTCTCCCCGGTGAGGCACAATATGGTTTAGTCGTATCAACGTACGCAGCGACGAATCGCGGTGCCGGCTCACGACTCAGCAAAGTGCTCCCCCCGCTCTGCATTATGCAGTCAGGGGCTGCGTGTGGACAAGCAGGCCCGGGCCAAAGAGGAGAGAGAGAGAGAGAGAGAGAGAGAGAGAGAGAGAGAGAGAGAGAAAGACAGAGAGAGAGACTGCCCACATGGCTGCTGCTGCATCCCGTTTAACACATTCCCAGCAGTATTCCCAAGTGGGAATATAGAGGTGTGGAGGTTGTTAACTGGTTGCTTACAGGATTTTTCACTCTCTCTCTCTCTCTCTCTCTCTCTCTCTCTCTCTCTCTCTCTCTCTCTCTCTCTCTCTCTGACCCCTCTGTCTCTCTTTGTACACACATAGTGGTAACACAACACTTTTCCCTGCTGCTAATGAGACACTCACTCTGGATTACCTTGGCATGTTTGTGTGTGTGTGTGTGTGTGTGTGTGTGTGTGTGTGTGTTGTGTGTGTGTTTGTGTTCCCCTGTGACTTCAGCTTTTGTTCTGGTGCAGTTTAGTTTTACTGAGAGGACAGAGCAGCAGGATGAGGGCAAATCCAGGTGTCAGGGTGTGAAGCTTCCAGCGCTGTGGGCGACCCTTTGTCATGAGCTGCCTTATCACACACACACTCCTGTTACTACGGGGCTAGTCTCCTGTGTAATCCCGTGTAATGACAGATGTTACAGATTGATTTGCAACTAATTGAAAGGAAGTTTTATCCACTTGGGACAGCGGGAAGATCAATCCAACGCACATTCCCCTCTTATTTAACCAATTAGCGCTCGTTTTTTGGCATCTTGTTTCCTCTGTCAAAGGTCCTTTTGTCGCCTCTGGGAGATGAAGAACTCGTCGTTTCCCGCAGACGTCCCGCTGCAGGGGGGGCGAGCGGAGTGACCTTTATCAGCGCGGCATGCAATCGCTAAAGTGTGAAGCTAAGTCTCTAAAATTTCAAAAGCGAGAGATCAATACCACTCAGTTTGACGGCAATTTAAAACACTCTCATCTCCCTTTGGATTAGGAGGCCGTAGAGAGAGGGAGAGAGAGAGAGAGAGCGGGCGAGCAAAATGACTTAACCGCCCGGCAATTTGACGATTAATTTGGGGTGTCGACGTCTTCGTTCTGAGCGTTCGCGAAAGTTGGCGCATCGGCGAGACAGCTGAGGTCCGCCTCCGAAGAGTCAGGGTGACGCATGAGATGGGATCGGGGCGACACCTCGGGATTTCCCTCAGAACATTTTGCCAGCTGACCCACTTTTGTCGCTCCGCTTTTCCTTTATCACCCACAGGATTGTGCGTGTACGGGGCGGCGGCAGCGCGGTGACGGATAATTTCCCCGGTTGAAATTATTCATGCGTCGCCTCTGTTGGGCAGATATGAAAGTCTCTTTCATGGCAGCGCTCCCTCGCTTTCATCCCGGGATGCTGCTATTCCTGCTCTCATCTGTTGTTTTTCCCCCCACAGCCTAACAGAGCGGCGAGGCCCTTTGTCCTTGTTTCCTGCTATTTAAAAACCCCTGATTCTCTTTGAGACGTTCACGCAGAGCGACATCTCAAACACATCTAATCCGTCACATCGCCTTACAGATGGAAACAGGAGCAGAGCGATGTCGTTACCTCCGGGGCTGCGAGCACAGATTTCACAACGCACCTTCATGTTTACGTCGCGAGAACCTGTAATTTTGAAAAAGATGTTTTTGCTCAAAATCAAAGCGTCTATAATTTACATATTTGCATACATTTTGCAAGAGCCAGATGTGCGGAGCTGCAAACGGAAAGCACTCAGCTAAACATCTGCGCCTCCACCCTGACGGTGAAAATGCTCTTTTATCTCATTTCTCTCCTTCTTCCAGCTGCGTCTAATGCGTAGCTACACGAGCCTGTACGTGCTGCGGCGCTCACATGAGGTCAGGCAGCGTCCATGTCAGCGTCCAGGCCCCGAGGACGGACGGAGACCAGTGATGGGACACTTTGCATCCGGGACAGAGACACTGAATGTAAACTACATTTGTGCGTAGCGGATTTCTCCAATTACCTTTATGTCCGTTTGTGCTTTCGCGTCTCATTCTACAGAATCCCACCCGCGTCGTTTGGAGAAACTTGGCGATTGGTGAAACAAAGTGTCTCCCCTCTGGGAAATAAGACGACCGCAGCTGCTGCTCTGTCTCACTTTGAAGCACGGGGAGCTGCACATTCACACACACGAGTGATTCCCAATAATGAGCCAAACTAACAGGCAACTGCATCTGTCTTCATTACTCCAGCCTAACAGCATTAAAAGGCAGAAGAAGAAGAAGGAGAAGAAGGAGGAGGAGAAGAAAAGCCCACAGATGCATCGCTGCTCTTTGCAAGCGTGATGGTGCAGCAATAAAACATGCAGGTCAACACCGGCCTCAGGTCAGAAATTAATTGTGTTGCGGAATCCTCGGCTTTTGCCTTTTATTTCTGTTTACACACACATAAACACACTGGGATCAGCAGGCGAGCTCACACACACACACACACACAGGTTTAGAGCCGCGCTGATCTCTTGACCTGGAGGATAAATCTCTGCTCATCTCCGTTTCTTCGCCCGATCTGTTTTCTGTTCTGCTCCGAGGTTGAAATATAAAAAGCTTCTGTATTCCCTGAGTGTCGCGGTCGTACTCGCTTCCTCAAGAATGTTAACAAAAGACGCCGGCGACTCAGCGGAGAGCAGCGGGGCGACTAGAAACGAAAACCGATGAAATAAGGAAGCGGCTCTTTTTGATTTCACCGCCGCCTTCGAGCACAAATGATGACAGAGGAGCGATGACGTGTGAAGCTGGCGTCTGTCAAACCGTGACTCAGCTCTGAGTGAGGGGGATTCTCCATCGCAGACGCTGAAGTGATAAGGAGTCAAAGTGGACTCTTCTCCCAGCCTGAAGAACATGAACATGCATCTGTGTTCGCTGCAAAACACTTGAGGTCTCTTTGCGTGTGTAGATTATTTGAGATTACAGTGCAGCCAGAACGTCAACATTTGTTCAAAGCTGAGGCCAGGAGGCCGGGCGGCTGAAGCTGCCTCCCTCAGCCAGATCAGGTTGCTTCATCTCCGGAATATTGCAAAAGCAAAGAGAGACGTATACAGAAGGGGGGGCAGTAGTCGAGTGGGTAGAGCTTCCGCTTGAGAACCGGAGGGTTGCCGGTTCAAGTCCCTGCCGAGGTGCCCCTGAGCAAGGCACCGAACCCTCAATTGCTCCCCCCTCTGCGAAGGGTGGTAATATAATGTAATGTAAGTCGCTTTGGATAAAAGCGTCTGCCAAATGATCGTTATTTATTTATTTATTTATTTACAGAACAGGCGCATCGATTCCACCTGGAGAAATCAATGCGCCTGTGAAACCGAAGCTATTGAAATGCAGCGGCCTCTGTGTTCCTCCCTTGTCAAACTAAATTGGTTTAATAAGATGGCAACGCTCCCTCCTGCAGGATCCCAGCGGTGCCTTATCATTTTAGGATTACACGGATGAGAAACTGCGATCCGTCCCTGAGACAACACATGCAGCACAGTGACATTAAGTTCTTGTGGAGATCCGCAGCAGTGGTCAGTGTAGCGTTTGTGCTGCGACAACGTTCTGCCGCAACGCAGGACGTGTGTGTGTGTGGGGGGGGAGGGGGTGCTTAAGCACTTCTGCAGGGGCGTTTGACCTTCAGGTGGAGTGTTTCATATTCACAGGGGCAGCAGGAGAGCAGTTAGAAAGTTTCTGAAGTACAGGATTTGAAGGTTTAGTGTCAGTCAGAGTCGTTTGGGAGAAGCCATATTGCACAAAAGTTTGGGGTTTGACAACATCACTGCAGCTCACACACACACACACACTCACTCACACACACACACACACACACAACGCGCTGCCCTCACACCACTGCGCTCATTAAGGCGTCTACATTTAATTAATGCGGCTGAGAGTGGAGGCCGCGAGGAAGGAAGGAGCCTTATTTTATCAGAGATCTGCCTTTGCTTTAATGTTTTCCTCAAGGCCACATTTTCTCATTTTGACTAATCGCTTAAGGGGAGATAACAGGAAGCTTCAGCTGACCTCCTCCTGATCTCCTGCAGCCCTCCTCCTCCTTCTCTTCTTCTTTCTTCCTTAATGTTAATAAAAAAAGCACTCAATAACCACAAAGATGAATTCATAGAGTGCTTATGGCAGCATGCAGATTTCCCCCGGAGGTCACCTGAAGTAAAGTTTCTCTTTAACCTTGATTGTCCTTTTCGTTTCCGGTGCGTCAGACGCTCAGACTGGAAGAAAGTCGACCTGCCAGCTATCGATCACAGGGAATTAGAGATGCAATCCAATATTCAATATCCACCCGCTGTCATGAAAGCCTGGCATGAAACTGAACTATTTTGAGGGCAGCATAAGTAAGCATTCATTATTCATGGGCTCAGAGCTGCGGCTGTATGCATTCATCCTATATGTAGCGGCGTAGCGTGTGTTGGATTCTGTAACAACAGCAAAGGAAAGGAAGCTCCTCCGGCGCTGTTTTTATGACACGTTTACTGTGTGTACACACGCTGGGGGGAGTCCTGCTGAAGGGCCGACGGCGGCCTCACCAAAATGAGATTTGGATAAATTATGCAAAATTACAAGTGAGTGAGACTTCGACTTAGTTCTGCCCCTTCAAATTGATTGTGTTGCCGCAGCTACACCTGCCATCAAAGGATAAATGGATAAGTACAACCGTCATCGGAATTAGTCTCGGCATCTTCTGTGAAATCGACCACGTCCACAGGGGAGAGGACAGGGAGGGGAAGGCGAGCGACATCATGTGCTGTGTGCCAAATGTGGCTGAGAGATGGTTTATGGGGTTCTAAGGAAGAACGATGAAAATATTGAAAATTGTTGATCGATTGGTGGTCCGTCATCGTCTGTCGTTATAGATTTGGCTCTGCGCTGCGAAAAGAATGCAGGGAATTCTGCTTTTCGTTTCTGGAACTGTTAGCCAACAAAACGTGAAACGCTCTACGTATAAACAGTCACACGGTGGTGCTGTTCTCACTCAAATTATTTGGCACAGGACCTTTGAGCGGCTTCGTACTTTGTAGAAGCCACTTACGGTGCTATATTATGTGACGATTAAATTATTAAAATGAATAAACCGGCTCTTTTTCCAGCTGTTTCACCGGCCTAATGTTGCTGCTGGACACGTTCTCTAATAAGAGCCTGAGCCTGCGCCGGTGTGAAGACACGCAGTGCGAGGTGATGACATGCCCTCAGCCTCCAAAGCCAGAAGCTGTCAGAGCTGTTAGTGACGGAGCCCAGGCAGGAAATGATCTCTGAGGAATACTGCTGCTCATTGCACCTGCCAGCACATCACAGCGGGAAACGTCAGCATGTGCCGAAAATCACCTATTAGACACTGACACAACAGGCAGGGCAGAATTGGCAGGGGGGGGAATTAAAAAACACACACACACACACACACACAAGCTGAATTCTCTCTGCTGCTATGACGGCATGTCAGGGATTAGTTTGCAGACGTATAGGAGGAAAGTGTCACCCTTGATTGCATCCTGATGGGAATGATGCTCTGCCTCCTATTGAGAGCGCCACAGTGTTTTTAAATTACAACCCTGTATCATTTACAAAGCCTGCATGTCAGTGTGAGCATAATGCGCGTGTGTATGTGAGCGTGTGTGCGTGTGTGTGTGATGGCAGCAGCAGCGGCACACTGTAATATAAAACGGATGGCTTGCGTCTGCGTGTGGGTGGGAAATATAGCATTAAAGTAGAATCAAAAGAAGGGGAACAAACATAAGAGTGAGGAGGGGGAGGAGGAGGAAGAAGCAGGGAAGTGGAGCTGTGGAGTGGAGCGTGAAGAAGTTAAGGAGAAATCACAAAGCGATTAAAAACAAGTTATGTTTCATGTGACAGCGAGGGAGACGGAATACAAGAGCTGAGGCGCTGATGGTTTAAAAATAAAACAGGAGACGAGGAGGGTAGCAAAGTGATGAATAAGGGAAGAGATGGGAGGAGAGAGAACAGGAGAAGAGAGGAGAGGAGAGGAGAGGAGAGGAGAGGAGAGGAGAGGGGAGAGGAGGGGAGGGGAGGCGAGGGGAGGGGAGGGGAGGGGAGGGGAGGGGAGGGGAGGGGAGGGGATGGGAGATCTCCATTGTGATGATAAATCTTTAAGTTCCAGCTGGGGCAGCTGTCAGTGCCAGGCATGACCTCTGATTGGTCCTGGCAGGAGCGCGGGGGGAGGAGACTGAGGCTGTGGCCAAGAAAACATGGAGAGAGGGAGAGAGAGAGAGAGAGAGAGAGAGAGAGAGAGAGAGAGGCGAGGATGAAATAAGGTTGTTTTGGTATCAATATTTCACCTCTCTCTCTCTCTCTCTCTCTCTCTCCCTCTCTCTCCTCTCTCTCTCTCTCTCTCTCTCTCTCTCTCTCTTTCCCTCTCCCTCTCCATCTCTCTCTCTCTCTCTCTTTCTCTCTTTTTCTCTCTCTGTCTCTCTTCTCCCCTAAAAACTTTTCCATTAAGCGGACGTGCACTTTCTGTTGTTTGCGTCATCTATTATTCAGCAAAAGTTATTCTGTTGAGGTCGCTTACCGAAACTGAGCGACCGTGTGAGTTCTCTCCAGTCTGTTTGTGGTAAAATCAGGAGCGAGGCCTGCTGGAGATCAGGTGTTTCCCCCTGAAACACCTTTGTGGTCTCCAAGTCCTCAATTAACCAAATCTCCCCTTTGGGTATCCATATTTAAATACCTCTGTGTTAAAGAGATGTTAATAAATGTTGCAACACAATCTTAGATATTGTGTGAAAATCTGTGAAACAACAATGCATGCTGGGAAAAATGCCCGCAATCAATGTTTTAAGCAACGGCAATCAGAATTCAGTCAACCAGATTCTTGTTAACTGGACTTATTACTGGTTTTAGCATGTAACCTGAGGCACGACGGTGCTGTTACTCAGTGTGTCCCTTGGCTCAGATTGATTCCTGCGTTCCACATCCTGGAGACGCAGCAGTCTACCATACGTACGAGTCATTGCTCATCATCGACTCTGCTGTCACTTCCTGCGCTCATGCTCAGTGTAACGCCGTGACGGGCCTACACACACACACACACACACACAGAGGTGCGGCTGTCAAATCAGTCGGAGCCGAGGCGGGAAGCTGTCTGCTGAAGTGCAGCGTCTCTCTCAGTCTAAATCATCCGCAGAGCTGCCAGCGCGGATTCAGTGAAGCGGGAACTCTGGCATAACGTTAGTCAGGTGGATAAAATAGAGGCTTATATAATCAATTGCACGGGAGAAGGGAAACATAAAAACGCAGTACAAGCGTCACGTGAAGCGTTTTAAAAAGCATCGAACGGTGACATGAAACAATGTAGCATGACATGAAACAATGTAGCATTTAGCCGCGGCTGCCATTTGAGCTTGAACTGTCAACTCAGCATTAAATCCATCTTCCTCTCCGAGGTTGAGGTGTGAGATCCATCTGTATGCAGCGGAGATCCCCGCGTCCCGCCCTTGTGTCATGACTCAGAACCTCAAGTGGGTCCTCGTAAAGTAATAGATACAGCGAGACCTTGACCTTGGCATGTATTATTCATGCACATATACAATAAGGTGAGGAAGAGCAGTGCTGATGTCAAATCCATACCAGAGGCCACATCCTGCTTATATCAGCCAGTAATCACATGAACGCAGAGAATCAACATTCGTGTCGCCTGAGAGAATTAGAAATGTATTCAATCGTTCACTACAGGTAAATAGAGGAACAGACCCTGGATTCTATAGAGCTACACCTCCCTCAGTGTTGAAGGAGGAGATGAAGGCTGAGAACAGAAGATCATAGATTATCCTCAGATTAAAGCTTCTACGTTTGCCTCATCTGCTATTTGTTTTGTGTTTTTTTTTCTCGATTAGACATCTGTGCCCTGGTTTTTTCCCGTAAAGTCTCACAACATGAAGCCCCCGGAGACGACTTTAGTCGCCCTGGCAGAGCGCCGCTCACAGTTTTATGGCCGCTAATAACAAGATATATGAAGGCCGTATATAAGGAGTGTGGAGTGTGTGCCTCTTTATACGAGTGGCAGGAGATCTGTGAAACTGAGCTGGTCTTATTTCTCTATTCTTGCAGTTTCATGGCTCCACGTGCATCCAAAGCCGTTTGAACAGAGACGGCGATCCGCATCACCAGAGGTTACGCCGCACATGTACTCCACTTTTGTAAGTAAACCAGACTGAATCATCCCTGGTGGCTGAAATGTTTATTACATCTCACGGGACTCGTTTCTATTTAATGCAAAGTGTACGAAACTGTTTATTTGAAGAGTTTTCCCAGTCACAGTACTTAAGAAATGCTAATGTTCTTTCATAGGGTGGTGCTAATGAAAAGGCCATTAAGTCACATAAAAGCCGTTAACCCCTTTAGAGGAAGCACATGCACCATCTACCCACAAATGATACTTGTAAGACTAATAATATCAAAATTAACATTTGTCCTGAGGGTCCGAGCGACATCACAACGCTTGTGGGAAATGCGCAACAACAAAATTGTCGACTTAGGGCACTTCCTCTGGAGAGCATGCATGTAGATATCATGTTCTTCTATGGGAATCTGGAAGTGTTAAAGGGAAGACCTGATGGTGGCGCTACACAGAATGTCAACGGGTCAACAAATTTGTTAAGCTTCATCCTCATGCAATCCCCCAGAGAGCTTTTAAATGCACATTGACACTCAACATTTAAATACTTCTCACAGTTTCATACATCAATTATTCAACACCCAGAAGGGAATTATTCACTAAAATGAGTACAGTAATGCTATATTTGTGAATTAATGACTTGTACATTTAATGGGGTTGTCGTCACATTATGCTGCCTCACACACACACACACACACACACACACACACACACACACACACAACACGCACTCTTACTGCTTCCCCGCTGCTTCCCCGCTGTCATTTTAAGATTTGTTTAGCTGTTAAATCAGATCTGAGGTTCTTCTCTGTTTCACTTACATGAAGCCAGGATTACATTCTGTCTGTCAGGTTGTGTATGCTGCAGCTGGATTTACGGTCCTGGCCCGTAGGGCGCTATGACCACAGGAAGCAGCTAAATAGATTAATCACCGTATATATGCATGTGCCTGCTCGTAAAATACACAGGCACACATATATTTTACCTCATATATACAGTATGTGAGCCGGGGATTGGTCTTGTGTACTCAGTGCAGTTTAGGCCAAACAAATGCATTCATCCTCCGACTAAAGGACCAAAACTTGGCCATCAGCGCTTCAGGCCAATGTGTGAGGAGCTATAACAAGCCCGTGTGAAACGAAGAGAACTGGAGAACAGGGTAACAGCATGTGCCATGAATATTTAATCCTCAAATACATGTCAGAGATATTCAAACAGCTCTCACGCTCGCAGCTCAGCGACCAGTTTATAGGGAATTGTAAATTAAAGTGGCAGGTCAGAGGTTAACAGTGATATGTAGTCTTGTTTAAATACCTCCCGCCTCCCATGGTCTCCATCGTCTGTGGCTGCTGGCTACATCCCGTTCTCTTTTAATTGGATTTGGGGAGCGACAGACAGCGGTGGTGCTTTTCTCTGCCCGACCGCGATAGGATTCACTCAGGAAATAAATAAACACCCAAAGCAGAGTGTAGTTGGAATAATGGAGCGTAAGCTGTATTTTATCTATGGAGCGATTACGTGGACGTTCCTCTGCTGTACATTTATCACAGGAGACGCCAGGACACATTTCTAAGGTCACATTTCTACTCTGCACCTGTATTTAATGGCCTCTCAGCTGTCGCGGAGGAACATCAGCACGTCTCCAAACTGCATCCTCGCACGTCCATCAGCGAGCGAGTGACCATTGTCCTCTCATAAAAGCCCCCGTAAATCTACAGCTTTCTCCTGAGGTCACCCTGAAGGTCATTGTCCTTTTCTGAGGAGGACAAATCAGTCATGTTTCAACTTTTATAGCACTTTTTCTAGCAACGTCACCATTTTAATGCGTTATTTGGTTTGACGCTGCTCTTTAAATCAACGCAGAATTGTAATTTAATTAAAGCTGACATTAACAATGCGTATGAAATAAGATAAAGCCTTTACAGATTGTGAGTGTGTGTTTTGGAGCAGCTCATTGTTATTGGAGACGCTGCCCTGCTTCAAACTCTCAGCTGATTGTCTTTTAACAAACTTCCTGCCAGTCTGTCTATCGTCTGCCCACCTCGACCTTTTACTTTCATCTCGTTTAACCCCACAAAGAAAAAGAGGGAAGTTCCCTCGGATCAATCCGTCAATCTGACCCCGAGCCGTGATGGATGTGCACCGGCGACGGAGGAGGTCAGTCAAAGCCGGCGCCGTGTACCTCTTGATGAAAACGGCGTTGCAGCTTTCATCGCTTTGAGTGATTTCACACACGACGCGGCAACATAAGGGCCGTGGTATGAAAGTTGGCAGCGGGGACGCGTGCCTGCACTGACATAAAACACGCCAATATAGTCAGGACCCTGCTGATCTCCACGTTTCTGGGATTGATCGGAGTTCCTCCAAAGGTGTATCACAGCGTTCCTGTAGGATTCCGAGCAGCTACAGCTTGTTTACATCCAGCTGTGTGAGACTGAATCAGCCTTCGTACATGAATATGCTAATAAAGGAGTTGGATGGCCTCTCACAGTCATGTAATACCTCTGTGAGTTTGTCCTCTTGCCCTTGATGACACTGATTGGTTCTGAGCCCAGGAGAGTGTTTCATGCATCCGAGCGGTGCCTCTTTACTCTTCACTTCAGCCATGACGAGCAATGTTAATGTGGCTTTCCACTCTGCTGCACAATCGCTGATGTGAGGCGGTGGTCCTCGTCCGACCCTCTCCTCCCCGCCATCTCCTTCCCACACCTGTATAGGATTGTCAGCGCACACACACTCACAACCGTTCACTGTCGCCTACGTTGAGGTTGTTGACAGGCCTCGGTCCAGATGCCGCGGGGAAAAAGGATTACAGGCGAGCCGGGGGGAAAAATGCTCAGTGAGGGATTTTGTAGAAGCAGCCTGGTCTCTTTTCCCAGGTGTTTACCCCCAAAACCAAACTCCTCTGTTGTTGTTCAGCTTGGCTGCAACAGCTGGCTGAATGATGCACGTGTGTGTTTAAGTGTGTATGAGCAATCTTACGCCATAATGTCATAAATGCCCCCCCCCCATGAAAAGAAAAAAAAAAGGTCAAATGCATTAATTCCCACATTGATAGCTGTTGCCATGGAAACAAACATGAATTCCCATATGTAGGGGCGTGAATGATGGAGGGCCGTGTGTGTACATTAATGCACAAAGCATTTAATCAAAAAGCTTTGGAAATGGCCGTCTCACACACACACACACACACACACACACTGCAAAGGCCGCCGGGTCAACAGTGTAATCAGAGAGAATTTGTTCATAAACATGAAAAGCCAAGAGGTCGATGTGCAAATGGAGATGACAGATAGGAGGGACGGCGTAAGTATCAATCTGCCGCCGTCTCATTTGCTGCTGCTGAATATTCATCGCCGTCTATTCTAACAGATGCTGCCGTTCAGCGCAGCGGCTGATTAGTTGATGAATCCTTCATTGATTACCCAGCAGTCTGTGCTACAGTGCTAAATTACAGTCACACCTCAATTTTGGCGAGGCGGAGCTCATCTATCAGGAGAGAATAAGTGGTTACTTTTGAGGTCATTATGTTGATTAACGTGATGTTCCAGGCATCAGTGAGCATTTATGCAAATACGATTTCTTGATATTTATGCAAAGTTCTTAGTTATGTGGTTTAAGCTCAAATATTGGCCAATTCTTTGATCGCAACTGTTCTAAGATCAAAAAGCTTCATTGGTTCAATCAAAACATGTAAACACGCCTGCATCAAACGACTGAAACCCAAACCGGGGTTAAGTTTAAAGGCTTTTAGAGGCGAGCAGGCAGTGCAGCCCTGATTACTCTGATAATTTCATCACCACAGTTGAAACGATGCTAAGAGGCCCATGTTGATTCTCACCCGAATGTTAATAATGCGTCCTCCTATTTCTGTGTGATTGCCCCCCCCCCCTCCCTCCCCCCACACTCCAAGACAGAAGCGCTCGCTCTGCAGAAACTGACTTTTATTGCCCAGCACTTTCCCACCATCAGAATCCAAGCACCAATAATACATTTCATTGCCGGAATAATTTCCTGTACTTGCTCTAATATCTCGTCGGCTTGCTATGGATGCTCCGCCACACGACTCTCCTCCACACGCGGCCTCATTATCCCGGATCTGCCACCAATGTACCTTCATTTGTAGTATTGCTCTTGAAGTGAAATGGAAGTGGCTGTCGGAGGCGAGAGATTTAACTCATCAATAAACGATCACGCCTCCACTTCTGCCTCAGTTGGAGGGCGGCAGCGTGCTGGGGGGAGAGGGGGGAGGGGGGAGGGGGTGTGTGTGTACTGGGATGGTATAGTTCCAGGGCCACAAAAAGGGAGAAACATTCAGTGCGACATTTCACAGGGTCAAAAATGTAGCTTTGGGGTAAAACAATCAGCGACGCCCCCTCACCCTCCTCCTCCTCCTCGCTGTTCGCTCTGAGTGGAGTCCTCGCGGGTTTGTCAAGTATTCACCTACAGGCGAAAACAATCCAGGCGTTCCTGAGGCGGGCTGAGGGAGAAGATTGAATCTTGAGTGGCTGGTGTGTACGTAAACACCGCCTGCACAGCTGAAACCGGAGCCCAGATTTCCTCTCATTTCACCAATAAACAACCTGAGCGTGCAGATGTGTTTGTCTCCTCCAGTTTTATGCAGCAACACGAGAGCAAAAGGCTGCATTCCTGCAGGAGATATGGGTAATAGGATGCCCGCGTGACTGCGCTGTACACATCCTTACCTCTGCACATTGTAGTCTGGCGATTGTGGAGAGTAAACAAACAAGAACCCAATCTGCCTCATTGGGTGAAGGTAGCAGACGAGCGTTAGGGAGAGAAAGCTGCACATGTTCTGAAGGAGGAGCAGATGTGGGCCTATGGTTCGTCTTTATGGGCAATCCATCTTCCTCAAACACAGCTTAGTGACACACACTGTAAACAGTATTAAATGATAAACACGTCTCGTGGCACACACACAGACACAGGTGTGTATTATCATTTATGTGTTTTGATTGTACGTGGTGCAGAAGAAGGCGAGGATATGGACGCCTCTCTCTATCTCTCACATGGAGGCATGACGGTGGTTAGATGAAGAGTCCGGTGGACGTCGTGTACGCCAGTTTGTTATTGATTGCGGCTAAAAAAGTGTTGTATCTGGGACGGCAGCTTGGAGGCCCCCACGGCAAGGATGGTGATAAGGTCACTTAGTCACTGAGATCAATACGTTTCTGCCTGAATGTGTCGATTAGGGTGCGTGTAAGTATTGATGTATCAGTGCCTAAAGGTGAAAATCAGAGGTCAAAGGTCACCCAAATCAATGTTTCTCCTTCTTGGTATTGTCTTTCTGTAAAGCAAAATGCAATTGTTACAGTAAATGGAGTGCATTTATATAGTGACTGTCATGTCAGGGTGGTTGGGTGAATCTGAAACACATTGCTGACGTATGATCCATCATTCCCCAACGTGTGGGAAGTGATTCTGTGCGTGATGGATGGATCTGGATCGATTCCCACCCCTCCTCTCCAAAGTGATTTTGCAGCACAACAAGGGAAATGAGCCACGACAATCCAAACACAGAGTTCTTCTTAAGAGCCTGCGACACACTCGGGCGTGCCGGACTGCCGGCGCTCCTCCCGGACGTCTCCACCCTGATGAGGCTTTTGCGCACCGTGGAGTTTGGACGGTCTCCAAAAATCGGCACGCCGACGACATCAAAGTGAGCGAGGCCGCGTTTGACCCAGTTTGCTTTCACTCATCCTCCTCTTGCCCCTCCTCTTCCTCCTCCTCCTCCTCCTCCTCCTCATCTTTCTCTAACATCACAGCAATCTACACAGGGCTCACTCACAACAGGAACGACACCAATCTGAAGCGACGGAGCTCAACTCCCGTCACTTGATTGGGAGGGGGGATCTGACCACACCTCCAGATTCCCAGATTTGTCATTAACCCTCGGCGCCCCCCCCCCCCCCCCCCCCCCCCCGCCCCCCTGCATTTCCCACCTCTCCTTCCATTTCCTTTCATCTCTTCCTGTCCTCTATCTTGTCGCCTTGCAGAGCCTGAACTCTCTCCCACTCTTTATCTCTCTCTAATTATATTTTCTCCCTTTCACAGCTTCTCCTCCGCCACTTCTCCGAGCTGCAGCGGGAGGAATAACGAGAACAGAGAGGAAGAGGAGCGCCATTTCAAAGGAAAAGCGCTGACTTGTGTTTTGAAAAACCGTTATTATTCCATGTGGGCTTTGTTCTTTTCAATTCTCAGGGATGTGAGTGTGATCTAATTGTTCACCTCGGGACTGCAGGCTGTAATAAGCAGGTATGGAGTACATGCTATTCCAGAATGCACCCCCCCCCCCCCCCCCCCCTCCCCTAATTATAGTCTTTGTTTACAAATTACAAATATACATTCACCGCACGGTATAATAAAGTGTATCAATATTTCATACACAGGCTGTGATCATGGGAGGGATGCTGCTGTACGTGCTGACGGGAAGCTGCTTCCAATTACTGTTATGCAGCATTATAGAAGCTCAAGTATTCCTCCTCATTATCGCAGGCCCTAAATTATGTGTGTGTGTGTTTGTATGCATGTGTAACCAAAGGAGAGGAATTGAGACAAATCATCCCCCTCGTCTACATTGTTAGCCCGGGCCGCCCCTGCTCTGATGGCGGGCAGATTTAAAATGATATTAAAGAATAACCCAGAGCAGAACAGAAAGCAGAGGCCGACTCGCCCACCGTCACCATAACAGAATGTGGGCTCCTCACACCTAGAGAGGCAGTTGGCACATATTTGCCCTCTAGAAATAGCTCTGCGTCTAATTTTGTGACTGGTGAGTGTGTGTGTGGGGAGGGGGGGTTGATGGGGTTGGGAGTCCCGTCTAAAATGTTTCCATGGTAAACAAACACCCAACAAGAAGCAGGGAGGCGAAGGCGTAGAGGCGTGAGTGATGTGTTTGTTGAGTTTTTGTATTTTGAGAAAGGAGAGGCACGCAGCTCGTAGTGCTGTTTGTGTTTGTGCTTTGGAGAAAGAGTGAGAGTGAGAGAGAGAGAGAGAGAGAGAGAGAGAGAGAGAGGCAGCGGAAAACATCTCCGAGCCAGAAAACACAGTAATCTCATTTGAGACCGGTGTTGGGTGATGTGAAGGCCGTCCCTGAAGAGCTGCATTAGGAGGCCTGTGGTTTGGGTCAGCTAGCTCCTGTTAATACACACACACACAAACACTCATACACTCATACATATATAGGGGACTCCCCTTTTATCCCTCAGCCAAGAACCACAGACAGGGGAGAACAAAATTGATCTACCTGACTGCAGCCAATTTTCCACACATACAGACACTCAGACTATGAAGCTGTAAATCCCTTTTGATCATCGGGAAGTGTGTGTGTGTGTGTGTGTGTGGGTGAGAGGACTGAATCTGTCTCAAAGCCAAAAGTGTAAACAGAACATTTACCTACAGCATGTACTGCATGAGGTCTAAACCTGCAGTGTGTCAGGACGTGTGTGTGATCACATGAGGCCACATTTAAACCAGCAGACTCTCACTTTGCCCTCAGATCCATTTAGCAGCATTTCTATTTATAAATTCATTGGCTTAGCGCTGTTAAGTTTATTACTTTACTTTTACTACTTACTACTATTCTCAAAGCAATAAACTCTAAGAAATGCCCTCAATCTTCAGCAGCGGTTTACTGTAACAGCTTCCGGCAATATCGGCTTAAATTTCAGGACATTTTGAATCAACAGCCTATTAAGGGCGGCTGTGAGAGAACATAGAGCACCTGCAGGGAATTGACACGCGTCTATATGTGTTATTTTATTTCATAACATTTCCATGTAAATTGCACCGGGCCTGGCACAGACTCGCTCCCCCGGAGGCTGTAACCGTTTACGAGACGCCCCTGTCCCGCGTCTGATTGCGGAGACATTGAAGGCCCTCTGAGCCACGCAGGCAGAGTTCATCCATCTTGTGTTCTTTCCCCACGTATTCCCCGCGGTAACACCACAGCGCCGCCGTCTTGTTTGAAAGAGCTTAACTGTTTTTTCCCTGGTAGGAGCCTCGGCTGAAAGGGACCTGGAGCTCAAGTCCTTTGTCGGTTTTAACAACGTTGCAGTGGAGCTCATGGTTCCGCTGGGATCTGGACCACAGCTCACTGCTGGGGCTTTTTTTCCTTAATAATAACAGAACAATATTGTATTTGATCCCAGTTAGAGCAGAGGAGTCTCTGGGGAGTAAAGATGTGCGTGTGATCTTTTCTCATTTGGATATGGACACAGCTGATTGCTTCCTGCTTAGCCCAGGCGGATTGGGGCCTTTATATAAATTGTGCTTTGTCAGAACAAAAAGCTTGCTGCGCTTTTACGAGCTGCTGTGCTGTGCGGCTGCCTGCACCCATTAGGAGAACTTTCTGTCTTCTGTCGGAGCGACTTGCGTTTTAATAGAGGTTTTGTTGAACGGAGTCGAACTCACAGCTGAACAACTCCGATCCTAAATCTAATTAAAAGCCGCTTCTTACAGTGACGACTGCAGGGGTCCCTTTGATTCTGGATCTAGCGGGGGAAAGTGCAGCGAGCCTCTTGGTGGCTGTAGGCGGCGTGTCATTAAAATGAAGCACACTACTTCACTGGTCACACACAGGAAACTCAAATCTTTACAGAGGCATTATTTCCGCCATCTCTGGACACGACAGTTACCATAATGGAGCTGCCACTCATAGAATGACCTCGGGCTCCTTTCAGCTCCTTCATCCAAAGCTATTATAGGAACCCTGTGTGAGACACTGGGACGGCGTCGCGTCCTACACAGACATGTCGAGTGTCCTCAGCGTGTACAGCCACTATGAACACACAAACAGCATTTCCAGCCGTGTTGAGCACAGATGTATTCCCTGATCTTCAAGGAGGAAATAGGAAGGATGAAGGTCTCTGCTGCTCCCAGCGGGGCTTTGACGTGTAAGAGAGGAATGCAATTACGTTGAGACGAGTTTGTAGCACATAGAACTACATCAAGAGAGAAAATAATCACAATAGATTCTATTTACATTCATACTCAAGGTCACAGTAGAGTGCAATGATCATGTTCCAGGTTAATGTTGTGTTTTGGATTTGTGATATTCCATATTTAGTGAATTGGTGTTTAGCCATTTGTAGCTTGTGTGTGTTTTGACGTAATGATCTCAGGAGGAGTAATTGTCTTCTAAGTAACAACTAATGATCCAAATAAGCTCAATCAATGAAACGTTGTAGCCATTACTTAGACTGAAGGGAAGAATAGCACATTTAATTGAGAGTGGTATGCTTCCAGTCTCTGTCTTGGCTCTCAGCTCTCTGTGTTTGGTCTGCAGTGATTGATTTCTCCTGCTTATCCACCCTATACGCCATCGGGTGTCAAATGGGTCGGATGCCAGTCGCTGTTGGAGGAGCATATGGCCGCTTCTTTTCCCCCCCCACAGCTTGGCCGACCTCTAAACCTCCTGCTGTCCATACTAACCACACTTCAGCTCGCAGATGGAGCCTGTCATTCCCCCGGAGCTCCCGCTGAATGTTTTGCTGTCCCCTTCCATCACACCGTGACGTCCTGATGTTCAACAATGACTCTCGCGTTTCCGCTTTTGCCTCCACCTCGACCTTTGAACCACAACGGAGCCAGTTCCAGTTTGTCCAGTTTACCAGCTGTAACGCTCAGCTGCTTCAAGGTTAATGATGTGTGTGTGAGAGAGCAACAGAACAGGTCAGTGTGTCACATGATGGCAGCAAAAACACGCTTAACAAAAGAGAAAAAAAGGCTGCATGGGTCAATTTGATGGCTAATCAATGGACCTAAATCATTTGTGCAAATTATAAGATCTGCAGACTTGTTAATGCTATTATAGATTTCCTATCAGTTTGGAGGACAGGGCGGCGCCTCAGACATGATGAAGTATTACAGTACATGTATATTACAAACTCCAGCCTCTTGTTGTCTGATTCTGCAGCAAATTGTGCAGCAAGTGCTGCATTCATTTGCCAATACAGTATATTTAGTCTCAGAGACAAAGGGATCCATCCTTCACTCTGCCCACGATCCTTTCTCACCTTGGTGTCCGATTCTTTATTCCTCCAGTGCTTGCTGCCATTTTCTAAAGCTTTATCTGTGTTTAGCTGTGTCAGCGATGGCGGTTCACCTCTTATCAGACTATAAGCACCAACTGAGCAAAGGTCCATTAACAATTGCAATGTCAGGGCGTGGGAGAGAGGGAGAGCAAGAGAGAGGGAGGGAGAGGAGGGAGAGAGAGAGAGAGAGAGAGGCGCGTGTAGTGACTAACGTGAGGCTCAAGTCACCTTTCTGCACTGCCGCTTGACTTTAACGGGACGGTCCCACGCAGGCAAGTGTGTTTCTGTTCCTATGTTCGAGGGAAATGGAATGCGGCCGGTCTGGATAAAGGAGAAGAAGAACAAGAAGTGGAATCTGCGGAAAACAGAGATCGCTGCCGTGATTTCGCAATAAGTGTATTGGATCTGAATGCGGCGGCGAATCACGGAGCTATTTTGGGAAACTGCGTTATTGCGTTTAAAGCACAAAGGCAGAGAGGATCCGTTGCTCACGTTCACGGGAGACGCGACCGTGTGCGCGCTTTGCTTAATTTCCGCCACTTAATCCAATCCAAATACGGATAACACGGGTTGATCCAACATGCGCCCGTAGTGAGAGGCTGTGTTGGGACGCTCAGTGCGCACGGAGATGCTCCACAGTGGGAGCAGGTGGACTCAGGGGCGCAGAGCAGGAGCGACGCACAATAGCCGCCGGACCACAACACCTGCTCCAGAGAACCACCACCATCATCTGCTGCTGCTGCTGCTGATGCTGCAACTGGATTTTCCTCTCATGCAACTTGTCTTTGGTAACCAAGGAAACGTGGACACAGTGAGGCTGACGCTGGTGAGGAAGACACCGTAACCTAACGATCCGTGCCGTGCTGCTTTGTCTGCTCCAGGCTCCACCGCGGTCGGTCAGGATGCCCGGAGCACTTTCCCCGGCTCAGTACCTCTACATCGGCATGGAGGTGGCCATCGCGGTCTCCTCCGTGCTGGGGAACGTGATGGTGGTCTGGGCGGTGAAGATTAACAAATCCCTGCGGGACACCACGTTCTGCTTCATCGTGTCCCTGGCGCTGGCGGACATCGCGGTGGGAGCCCTGGTCATCCCTCTGGCCATCACCATCAGCATCGGGCTCCAGACTCACTTCTACAGCTGCCTGCTGGTGGCGTGCACGGTGCTGGTGCTCACGCAAAGTTCCATCCTGGCGCTGCTGGCGATCGCGATCGACCGCTACCTCAGGGTCAAGATCCCCACCAGGTAAATGACCCACAGCAGGTGAGGCGGTGTAAGATGTGGTAGCAGTGCACGGACTTTTGACCCGGGGCACACACACACACTCAGGGGGGACTGGACCCCCCCCCATTTCAAACTGGAACATTTGGTGTTCAAGGTACAACATCTGCATCTAGGTGTGACAACAAATGGGCTCAGCAGCAAAATTGAAAATGCAGGATTGGAACCAGCAGCTGCTCCCACTTTGATTGACAGGTCTTGAAAATGTTGAATATGTTATGATGATGGTTCTGATGCCCATTTTGTATTGGAATCAACATCTGAAAATCAAGAATCCCTCGTTTGTGGACTCACATTTACATAAGATGATCGCTTCAGTCATCTGTGAAAAATCTCAGATTCCAGGCCAAGTTTGTGCCATTTTCATACAATCCTGATACAAAATAAAACAAGTTAGAATAAAAGGATGATTTCATATCTGTGGCCCTGTGAGCTGCAGGGAGCCTCAGGCAGATCTGCACCTTCTCCTAAAGGCGTATAGGTAGAGGGATACATCCAGTTCCTTCATCCACTGCCTGTGTCAGGAGCAATGGGAGGGTGATGATGATGGTGACAGTGATGATAAATATAATGAGCCGTATTTCCACTAAAAGCCTCCACACAGGCGTTAGAAGTCTCTGTGGCTCTATTGTGTTCCCTGGGTTTTCTCATGGGTTCTAGTTTTACACCACGCGATGCATTCACTGACTCACTACTAATGACATGACAGCCTATACGACAGCCTGGCTGATTAACTAACAGCTTTAATTAGTTCATCTGGTCCGTGTATCTGTAATTGGTGCGACAGTGTAGTAGATTTGAAACACTCGGGGTGTGGTTGTGTGTTTCTTGAGCATCTGGAGGGCGTTGAAGAAGTCACGTGTACTGCAAGCCACGTTCATTTGCCCTTTTGTGTTTGATGCACAGGAGCCAACAGGGATTTAAACAAAAGACTGAGCTGAAAAGACGAGCTGTAGGTAGAGGAAATTAATTGTTTTAATCTGTTTAAGAAGCGAGGAAGTCTTTCAGGATTACGAGACGAGCGGATTCATTCGACTTCACACCGCCTCAGGTTTTCCTCGTGTCATTCCTCGGTCCTTGTCGGGTCTTTATCTGTATCTAACACACTCACTTTCAGACTTTGCTCGCATCAGTCATTGCCCTTGGAGAGTTGCTGCCACTCCCTGTTTATCTGCTTTCTGCTCTCTGTTTGATTGTGTTGCATCTGTTCCGACACACACACACACACACATACACACACCTGTCCCCAGGCTAAGGTTGCGAATACTGATCACCTTTACTTTCTAATCGATACTAATCCAAATTCCAGCACACGGTACTTGTGACAGTCAGGCAAAGTCGCGGTTAAGCTAAAATTCAGCAAAGGTTAAGGTTAACCATTATGAGTCCAAATGTAGCTGTACAGACCTTTTACCACGAGCTGAATCAGCTGACTGTTCTCATGCCTGCTTTTAAAAATGGACGCGGTAGAGACTCATGTTTATGATTTCACAGCCTCAGCAACTTCGGCTTTCTTCTGTCCCCCCTCCCCCCAACCTATAAAACACAATGAACAATGAGAATCCAGTAGAAAGTCAGAGGCGTCCATTGTAGCGTGCCAGGCACTGCGGGTTGAATCTCTACTGCACTGCTGTGATAAATTAGTGAGTTATCAGGAGTATTTAAGAAGCAATGCCAAACGCTGTAAGGATTAATGATGTCGTGTCCAGAGATGAGTCTTATTCAAGTAGAACGTAAATGCTCCAGGTGATGGTGTGTGTGTGAGAAATAGAGAGAATTTCACATTAAACGATAAGACTTTACAGCCACTTGGTTCCTTTTTGTCAGCCCAAGGACAAATGAAGCCAAGCTGAACGGTGGATTCCCTGACGGCGGCGTGCGCTCAAAGTGCTGACACCTGGCTGTTTTTGTTTGCTCCCGCAGGTACAAGCGGGTGGTGACACCCCGGCGAGCGGGGCTGGCGGTGGTGGTGTGTTGGGCCGTGGCCTTCGTGGTGGGACTCACACCCATGTTAGGCTGGAACAATCTGTGGCGCCTGCAGCAGAACGGCTCCATCAGCGACGACCTCGTCATCACCTGCCAGTTTGAGAACGTCATCAGCATGGACTACATGGTCTACTTCAACTTCTTTGGCTGGGTTCTGCCGCCGCTGCTGCTCATGCTGCTCATCTACGCCGAGATCTTCTACATGATCCACAAGCATCTAAACAAGAAGAAGGTCACCACCACTCACACTGACCCCAACAAGTACTACGACAAAGAGCTGAAGCTCGCCAAGTCTCTGGCTCTGGTCCTCTTTCTCTTTGCCATCAGCTGGCTCCCGCTACACATCATCAATTGCATCACACTCTTCTGCCCGCAGTGCCAAACGCCCATCTTCCTCCTCTACATCGCCATCCTGCTCACCCACGGCAACTCTGCGGTGAACCCCATCGTGTACGCCTTCCGCATTAAGAAGTTCCGCATGGCTTTCAAGAAGATCTTGCAGCAGTACTTCTGTTGCAAAGACACGCCAGCTCTGGAGATTCAACCCAGCGACAGGAAGGAGGTCCCCGTCCCTGACCCAGACCAGCAGCAGGTCACACCCCCTCAAAAGGAAATCCTCAAACCCGATCTACCTGACCACCAGTCACCTACGCCGGAGCAGCAGCAGGACCAGAGGCCCGATCCAGCACAACAAGATAAAGAACATCCGCCATTACTGGAGCAGAGAGCCATGTGAGGATAAAAGGATGGAGCCCATTGCTTTACACGGAAGATGATCAGCACAGCATCAGCATTGGTTCAAGTCCTCATCTCGATTCTATTCTAATGAGGAATACGAGCCGGTACAAAACGCTGCGGAGCTGAAGCGGTTGAGGCGCGTCGAGCCGCAGCCTGAATCTTAAATAGTGGGAGTTCATTTATCTTTAACTCAGGAGGGCCCAACCTCAGATTGTTGGGAGGAGGAGCGCGAAAAGAAACACGGCACAAAAGGGTATTTATAAACTCGCAATAACGTAAGACTTTCCTCAAAGCGACACGTGTCTATCTTAGTAACAACATGAAGACATTAAGCTTTAAGTCCTTTTGTTTATTATAGAAAAGAAAAAGTTGGTGTGGCCAGTACAGACGTGCAATATACTGTAAGGTATTGTGGTTGATCAGTGTCAGATTATCAAATGTTATAAGCAGAATGATGTGGATTTTCTGTAGGATCAAAGGTTTTACTGTCAGAAGGGCAGGTTAGTCTGTGTGTGTGTGTGTGTGTGTGTGTGTGTGTGTGTGTGTGTGTGTGTGTGTGTGTGTGTGTGTGTGTGTGTGTGTGTGTGTGTGTGTGTGTGGAGGAATCATATGAATGTACTGATCATGTAAATAAGGGACTGCACTGATCTCCTCTTCTTCAGGGTCTTAATCGCACAACAGTGAGAGAGCAAGTGGCACTATGGGAAAACGGAAGCAGCAGTGTGTGTGTCTGTGTGCGTGTGTGTGTGTTTGCTGAGAGCAGGTTTTTGTAATCCCTTAACTCCTTCTTCTTCTTCTTCTTCTTCTTCTTCTTCTTCCTCTTCCTCTTCCTTTTCCTCTTCCTCTTCTTCACTGGGGTTTGTGTCCCTCGGTGCTCCAATAGAGTCGATCCATCACTGAGGAGATGGAGGGAGATAAGAGACATGCATGGGTGGGCTTGGGCGGGAGGGTGTGTGTGTGTGTGTGAAGAGACGTACTTGGAGCTGGTTTCTCTCCAGCTCCTGCGCCTGCCGGTGCTTCTCTCCTCTGCTCTGCTGTGAGTCTCTCTCGAGTCTCCGCTCACCACCAGAGAGAAAGAGAGAGAGAGGCTTCCTCGGCCTCACACAGCGTCTTCTCTTCATGTGCATGGACATGTAAATGGCCTGAACGAGATTGGGACTGTCTTTATTCCCTCTATCACCTCAACATGTTGTCTAATCTCAAAACAAAGGGCATCTGTGGACCGCTGATGAAACAACATTTGATGCCACTGACGTACAAACACTCTACTGAGAATGTAAAGTGATCCTGTGCAGATACACACTGACTGTAACTGGTTGACAATCTCTCATGTGGGAGTGAGACATTTTTTGTATCACCCTTTTCTTTGGCGCTGTTGGGTGAAGTTGCCACCTGTGTCTTTATGTGGAACATGCAGGCCAGGTGTACTGTACATAACACACACACACACACACACACACACATACATGAGGATAAAAGTGAATGAATAAAGATGTAACAATGCTATTCTGAATAAGTAGAAGCTTCTAAGTTGGAAAGCGGTGAAAGCTTTTACCCATCATGCATCTGAGTGGTTGTTTTGAAGATTCCTCGTGTGAACGGTTCTTATCTGACTTGACTTCCTCCTTGTAGCCGTCACTTCCTGTGTTGATTCATCTCCAGTGACTCAGCACATGCAGTGAGCAGTTTGCTGAAGTTAAGATAAAGTTTCTTATCTCTCCGCTTGATTTGAAGTCACTTTAGACTCTCTTCCAGCATATCGACACGCCTATAATATTCTCCTCCCGTGTATTTTAAATCAGGTTGGGGCGAAACGGCAGAATCAATGCTCAGATTTCTGACTCGGCGCCAACAGAAACATTGTTATCATCCGAAAGGCAACAAGCTGGCAAGCCTGTGTGAAAACTTCCTGGGCCGATTGCGTAATCGGAGTGTTAATCAGCCTCTGTTGGGTTTCCTTCACACAATTTATTTGAGCCTCTTCTTTGAGATGTTGCTGCTGCAGAACAGGAAACTCTGCAGCTATAATCTCAGCTTTAAGTGATAAACTGTTACAGAAAAAGCCTTTATAAATCAATGATGTATATAAACCCAATGATTCCGTCTTTGAGGCTATTTTATCACGTTGGCTGTATTTCCTACCCAGAGTTTCAGAGTAAGAGGCTGCTTATCGGGTCAGACCACCAATAAGAACTTCAAATAAGGGGACAGGAAACAGCGGCGCTTTAACTCTAATAGAATCGTAGAGGTGACCTTTCTGTGCAGAGTGCTAACGTGAGCGTGAACCACAGATCCTGGGGGAAGAAGAAGAGGGAATTCTCTTTCCCACTCTTCATGTTCACATGCAGCAAAGCCAATATTTCTCCGTGAGGGAACGGGGGGGAGGGGACACAACCTGACATTTCACGAGAGTGCGTCAGATTCAATAAATGTTTCCCTACACAATGTTTACAACGATGCTTTGTCAGGCGATGAAGCTTTTAAATATCAGAGCATGACCTGGTCTCTCTGCATCGTGTTGCAGCGTCCTACCTGCACCTACAGTATCTGGGTCGATGTTTCTTCAGGGAGCCATGTTCTTCCTACCATGCTTCAGGTCAATATTTTGCTCTGTCCATTAGCTGAAGATCTAACACAGACCACTGAATCCGGAAGGGCAGGCCGAGGGGGGAAACACACGGCATGATATTTACGTCCCAGCAAATGGCTTTTTCCCCCATTAAAAATACAGCAGCGGTTTGATATACCTGCGCTCTGATCAGGACTCATGAATAAGCCAGCATGTTTCGCCCCGGGTTGCCCCTCTGAAACGTGCCGGTCCTTGTCAGAACTCTTTACACACCGGCGCCGACATCTGTCCAGAGCTTTGATAGCTGATAGAACGATCACACCTACATAAAAGAAACAATATGATGCTAACGCTACACTGCATCTGCTGCGTGACAGTGTGATGTCTAAAGGGGAACAACACACCAACACGCAGCTGTAACTGTAATATTACGCATGTGTGATTTCACTGAGAGTCATATTTGGCGTTTGCTGTGTGAGCATCTGTGTCGGTGCTGTGACAGCCCAGTGTGCGCTGCATCCAAAGCCAATAAGCATAAAAGATTTGGAATAAAGCATTTGTACTTCTGCTCTAAATCAGCTGCCAGAAACAACAGAACATGGCACATTAGGATGTAATTGCATGCAGCTTTTCTAACTGCAAGTGAGCAGATTGTGTGGCATCATTTCAAACCCCACAAAGAAAGAGCTTTAACAGAAACAAAACAGTCAGATCGGTTGTTTTTATCACCATTCAGAAGCGGTTTCATCCAACCCACAGGCCCAGCGTGGAATATTGACTGGGAAACAACATTGACGCGCGAGTGTGTGTGTGTGTGTGTGTGTCTGTGTGTGTCTGTGTGTGCGTGTGCGTGTGCGTGTGTGTGTGTGTGTGTGTGTGTGTGTGTGTGTGTGTGTGTGTGTGTGTGTGTGTTTGTGTGTGTGAAAACAAGGATTCAAGCTGCTGCAAATAAAAACTGCTTTCCCTCGGCGATCAATTATTCAGTGAAGGATTTTACAAAATTAGACCTCAGGCATCAATATTTTATGTCCTCTTCTTTTTTTAAGCTCTACAAATCTTCACCTTGGTTATGCAGACAGCTCAGTCTGACAGTGAGGCCGCAACATGCAGGGGAGGCTCGTCTGCTGTCTGACACCAAAATAGAAGAGAAAGCAGGGCGGTTCGCAGTATTTAATTAAAATAGTTAAAATAGTTTTTAAACGCACTGGAAAGTTTTGTGGGTTTGTTGAAATTTATTTTACTTCCTGGGCTGAAGGAGTTTTCATGTAAGTGGGTGTTTCGTCATGTTACCTTTCCTTCCCGCCAGTCATTCCCGTTAGCACACTTCCCATCTGCAGCTCTCTCCCTCCTGCGCTCCTTATGACACAGTGCCCCCTGCTGGGAGAGGAATATGCTGCTTCTGTGTGATGGAGCAGTGCCAGGAGTGCTCACCGAGGGGGGCCGCGACGCTGTCATGGAGGGGTCACCGGGGGTCAAATCTGGTTCCTTCATTAACGCTGCTCCCACAGGCTCGTCTGGCCCGTCCAGCGTCCTCACACGTCCTCAACACTTTGATGGACGCTCCAAAGACCTCCATGGCTCATCTGAAGAAACTAATTAATGTCCTCGAGGCGGCTTGTGTCTCGAATTAGATGGTGGAAGTGGGATGAAACGGCCCAAAACTCTTTAATTAAAAGTTACAACACAAAATGACGGATCTAGGACACACAAGAACATAAACAGGAGCCTGGTGGTGCCAGCAGCCTGGTTTTAAGATTTAAGTTCAGACGCTTGCTCCTACTTTATAATAATGTTCAGCATATTAACCCATTATCTGTGTAATGTAAATATGTTTAAGGGCATTAACATAATCAAATATTGGTTTTACTGCATTCTTGGGAGATCCAGTGCAGTTCAACAAAATATGAGAGGATGTGATGCTCATTTAAATATATATATAAAACGTTTCAGCCTGAATATGAAACTTTATGCCCTCAAACTTGCATCAAATGAATATAAACCCAGAATTCAATTGTTTTCAATGTTTCCTCCTTCCCTTTAAAATCGCCTTCGCATCTCCCACTGTGTGTGTAAATCTGCTCTGTCATTAGCGTCAGCAGGGCGCCATGGCCAACAGTGTTTCTGATGACACACTGGGTCATTAAATGCAACATGACGTACAAGGTTTTCTAACAAGTATGGATTCAGTTTTTTGGTTTTTATACCTTCAGGCGAAGCTTTTTAAAGTTCACCCAAATCACACCAAAAAGAGCTTCTTGTCCCACTAACCCTCAGTAGCTTTTTGTTGTTGTTGCTGAGGTTTTTGTGAAATACTTCTATTGCCGCATAAAGGCAAAAGAAATGACATTTAAAAAATCAGTGTTAAAAGAGCACTGCATTGTTTTGCTTTATTGGATAACAGTGATTGTTTGTAAGCAACATACCACTCCCTTAGGTGGATAATAGTTGTTTTGATTTGAGTGAACTGGCTCGGTCATTTGTAACTGAAGTGGGCAAAAATGCAGCGTAAGTGGTCTGAACGTCCAAATCAGTATCACGAGCCGCGTCATCAACAGATGTGCAACCGCCGGCAGTAATGTCAGGGTTGAAGCTGCATCACTGGAAGACAGGAAAATGATACAGCGTGTGAAAAGCCATCTTTGTTTTTGTCCTGGTGTGTGTGTGTGTGTGTGTGTGTGGGGAGGGGGGGGGGATTTATCTTGGGAGTTCAAACTGCGGCGACCCATGCGGACGTACGGTAAAAGTGAGTTCCAACCCCAGGAAACACGCACGGAAAGCAGGATAATTGCCTGCCTCGACAAGTCTGAGCCCGAGTGTGCAGCGGCTGCCTGAGCGTTGAGTCTGACTCACTTCCCGCCGGCTATCAGCTGCTTGTCCTTTATCAGGAAGGGGAAATTCCCGTCCCTTTTCCCCTTTTTTTTCCTAAACACGGCTCTTCCAAATTTGTTTCTCAGACTCACCGCTTGTAAGCAGCAGCCTCTTTGTTTGGATGGCAGCTGTGCGATAAGGCAAAGGAAAAGTGCTCTACTTCTTTGTTTTGAATTACAGCCCCTCTCCTCTGTGTAGACAACAGATTTTGGAAAACAACTCTTTAAATAGTTATAAAGGCGTTGCTCCATATAGAGAAAGAAAATACTTAAATAAGCTATGATATTCGGGGCAAACAGCCTCCATGGTGGCTCATGTTGTGGCTGAGCTGAGCATGACACGCCTATAAAGGCTGCTGCTTATGACTGGCAGTAATTAGCTTTTAACAGCGGCGGTGAAAGATGGCTGTCCATAAAGTCAACACAACCACACAGCTCCGCCTGCGAGGACCTGCAGTGGCAGCCAACGCCTCAGCAGACGCAATCTGCAGGGCCGGCTGCCAACCCGGCCCTCTAAATAATAACACACAAACATCCACACACTTCACCTCCTGACTCTCTTCTCCATTGTGATTATGTCACCATCCATCACTTTACAGAATACATATTTATAAGTATTATAAAGGTTACATATTGTAGCTTTTAAAGTGACCTCAGTCCCTAATAGGAAACGTAACCTTTGTTTATGTATCATGTTTTCATTCCATCTCAATTAACATCCTTGTTAATGCACACTAATGTAAATCACTCAATCATTTCATCATGAAGGCATCATGATGATAATTTAGCCACAAGTTACACATCTGAGTGCCAGGAATGCTATGCCAACATACAGAATCATTACAAAATGTCATTACAACATGTATCCTTTTGGCTCTGGTCACATCCTGCCTTGCTCACTGGAACACAAGTGGCCCAATCCTGTCGAGCACCTGGAAGCAGAGGAAGTTTACATTTGTGGTCAGTGAGCACCACAGACTCGTTGCGAGAAGTGAGAGATTCCACACGGTGATAAGGAGCATTGAGTTTATATGAAACGCAGCTTTTTGCGGCTTTGATGAGGTTTGACGCAGTCCTGTGCTCTGATCACAGGCGCTGTGCTGGAATATCACTTCCCACATCAGATAAAGAGCCGCCGTCATGCGCTGATGTGTTCCAGATGTTGACAGAGTGCTGATTATTCAATAGAAAAGTTGTTTTTGTTTATTCTTTGTCAGTTTTGTCACAGTAACTGCATGACATGAGTGACATCACCACAGCTTAGTCTCATCTATTTTTGCAAACCCTAAATGAGTCAAAAGGAATGTTGTCAAGCTTGAGGTCCCCCTGTTTGTTTGTTTTCTTATTGTGATTAAAAGTACGATTTCTGACACAATTAATAACAATCTAAACTCAAAGTCCAAACTGTTTGTGATCTGTTTAAGATCCTTTTGAATCAATAATCATCATACATACAATACAATAGGACCGTGTTTGGTCAAATATTTCCATCATTCAGTCTCATCAGTGACTCAAAATAATACATAGAACTAAGATCTAAGTGTTTAATTTCCTTATTAGACAGAGAATTAATGAGTGAAGCGTCTATCATCCTGACAGGTGAGTCAGAGTCTGGCTGTAATGAGGCTGTTTAGTGTATCACTCCTGTCTGATGAGTCACAGCCTCTTGTGCTGTGACAATGCTGCACTCAGATGACTGATGGCTGCTGGATTCATGTTTCTTCATGGAATTATTTCTGACAAACGTATCATACTGACGTATGATTCATCACAGCCGTGCTGGTGTATACACTTTGTGCTCTCTGGTCAGACACTTGTTTTGATCAGTTTTGCTGCAGCTGTGTTATTTGCTTTGTGGGTCATTCCGTAAGCATGTTTCTGTGCCAATCCTCTCCTCAACTATTGTCTGTTGACAAATTCACAAGTGTTACAAAATATGTCGATGATGAAACATTTCACATGGTGTTACAGAGCAACAACCAAAATAGAAAAATATTCCAAGTACAAAGATTAAAGTGTATAAGTGCTCACTGTATCAATAAATTAACAATTGACACATTCATTGTAGATACAATAATACCAGGTTTTCAACAATTCTGAAGCTCAGGGTTTTACAAATTTGATAATTAGAATTTTTACAGTAAATGATCTTGTATTAATGTCAGGTTGAATTTAACTTCTAGCTTCATACACATCAGATAAACATGGTAGCCTAAAGGTGACAAGATTTCCTTCTGAAAGGTGAAGGAGAAGTCGAAAAGAAATTGCAAATATTGGAGTATACCGGTAAGTATTTTTTTTCACCCCCGCAACACAAAGTTGATCAGTTCACTCAGAGGAAATATGAAAGAGAAATAACAAGATTCTCAGGCCAAAACAAACTGATGGAGGAGATGTGGGATTCGAAAACTCCACCTTTCTTTTTTGTCTTCCCAGAATAACAGAGTGGCTCAGCAGACTCAGCAGACCCTGGTAAAGTACCTGGACGGGGCCATGGGGTTACATCCCCTCCACGTGTGTGTGTGTGTGTGTGTGTGTGTGTGTGTGTGTGTGTGTGTGTGTGTGTGTGTGTGTGTGTGTGTGTGTGTGTGTGTGTGTCGTACAGTCTCTGTGTCCCACCACAAAGTCAACAAACCAGCCACCATAAAATTCAACTCAGCTGAAGAGGGAAGCGGGCCAAGAAACCACATCAACTGTGGCAGACAGGAAGCGATTTTTGCATTTATAACGGCGTGTTAGAAACATAGCATAACACACATAAACAGCGAGTTTTAACGAGGCAGCGTGAAACTAAACAGGGCTTGTCACAATTAAGGACAAAGTCACAAAACTGGCTGTAAAGTAAAAGTGTTGAACAGTAAACATTCAGGAGTGGGGGGAAGATGGAGCCTGAAGTTTGGGGGTTTGGAGTTTCATATTGAGCACTTCTACTTCATGAGTAAACATCAGAGTGGTCACAGGCCAGGTTGAGAAATCAAGTGTGAGAGGAGGAATCTGTAGGAGTATATACACACATGCAGCCCACATTGTGTTGCGACATTCACGCCGCTCCACTATGATATTATCCAGTTGTGTGATGACGCAGTTGACAGCCTCATACGGTTTGCATGGCGTGTGCCAATAGGCCGTGTGGTGACTGAGGCCCTTTTTCGGGAACAAAAATGTGTATTTTTTCAAGGTCATGCACCAGACGTAGAAAGAGAGAGAGAGAGAGAGAGAGAGGGAGAGGAGAGAGAGAGAGAGAGAGAGAGAGAGAGAGAGAGAGAGAGAGAGAGAGAGAGAGAGAGAGAGAGAGAGAGTGTGTGTACGGTGGCAAAACCAAATTAAATGTGGCATTTGTTAACGTGTGGAGCCGTGTTCATTAAGTCTTTGACGCCATGTGAAATGAGTGGCAGATGTTTTCAAAGGAGGCCTGGGGATCCTCCGAAGAGCCGCACAAAACCAGAAATAACCCAATGATTGCGTCTGAACCGGCATAAAACTGCATCCAATGTGAGCTGACGGCTCAATCTGAGGCCACGCAGAGCCGCTTTAGTCTGGATGAAGCTCAGTGTGTGTGTGTGTATATGAGCCTGTGTAATGTGATTACACTCTTTGGCTGGGACTTCTCTTGTATATTAAAAAATACCGAACATGTTTTTTAGGTGTAGAAAATCAGATTCAGACAATAAAATGTGATTTTTCTGCTCAGAGGGAATTACATTTGATATGAATCGTCTCTGTTGTGATATCAGTTTCACACAAATGGGATAAAGAATAAACTGGGGTGTAAATGTGAACAAAAGGACACATTTCTCCAGAGTGTAAGCGTTCTGTGCGTGTAAGTCTGCAGGACACATTCGGCTTTCAGTTTAGTTTATAACTACAGAAATCTATGTGTAAAGTACTTAATCATTAAAAGATACGGTAATGTTTCTGAGTCACCGCAAACAGAGGTTAGCCCACAGTGGGACCATCATGTGTGTGTCAGAATGTGTGCAAAGCATCTAACCAAAACAGGAAACCATCTATGCATAAAAGAGGAAGGATATCTTGCTAATCAAACCGCAGGCCTCCTCCAGCTCTTTGTCCTGAGAAATTTACTGTGCAGCTCTGGACCTCATACTGTGATTCCCCCGAGTGTCTGTAAAAGAGGGGGTGCGATTAATTCTCGACAGTTTTATAGAGTCTCAATCAGATTGCTTGGCTTTGTTTCCAGTGACCTACATTTACAAGGCGGAGGAGAGGAGTGTTTATTCTCCTGCATCCAGAATGCGGGCGCAGGAACTAAGTAAACATGTTTGCCCAGATTTGGAGGGTGTCAGCAGCAGAAAAAGCCCCTCATCTCCAGCTTTGGCCCTTCATGTGGGAGCTCAGTGACTCATGATATGCTGCCATGGACACATCCTTAGCCACACCACTTTGATACACACTTACCGCCAAAATACCAACATAAGCCCACACATGCCAGCGAGCATAGTTTGTATTTCTACAGATTACAGACGAGCATTTGCATGATACTCAAGTCCAGCGTCTTTATAACCAAATACCAAGTAAAGACGTCTGCAGCATAAATACAGAAGTCAAATCCTTCTTCCAGGGAAAAATACAGAGGCGGTTGTTGCTATGCTCGTTACCGATTAAACCATATTGTAGGTGAATTGTATCATTTCAGTGATTAAAGAGTGGGGATGTTGCGTCATCATCGGTGTGTAGTCATGATGAAGTAGATGGTTCTCATGAAGTTTACAAACCACAAGATCCTATTACCGCAATGAATCAAATTTGCAGGCAAAGCACTTCTTTGTTCTTTTTCCTGCACTGACGGCACCATTTGTCATACAAAACTTATATTTATTATTTTAAATATTTATTATATTACATTATTAGCTTATTTATTACAGACGATCCCAGGCTGACTCGCTACGTTAAAGAACACAGCACAGTTCTTTTCAATTTGTCTGTAAATCAAAGAACGTATCTGTAAATAATCCAGTCTGAGCTTGACCTAGTTTGACACCTTATTCGCTATGTAAAGAGGAAATGATCTTCTATTTATGAAAACAGAAAAGTGGAACCAAACGTCATAATATCACTACTTTTTGACTAAAAAGTGTCTGGCTGAGTCCCATGATGAGTGCTGTGTGTTCTTGTCACTGACTGACAAGAGGAGTCAGAAACATTTTGGGAGCCTTCTTGTGTTGTTTTAATCAAAGTTTCTGCAGATTCAGGGGTTTAGTATGCAGCTTCTGGAATGAATTGTCATTTGATCAAACTTTTATCAACAAATGAAGTCGTTAATAACAGATTATGGTTGTGAACTTAATGATGTGCCACAGCCTAACTGGTCGTATCCGGCTGCTCTAACAAAGCAACACCCTTTGCAGCATTAACTAACTCCAAAAAAGAACAATTATTTCCACACTCATTAGCTGTTAGGTAAGGCTATTTTGGAAATTCCCCATGTCCATTCAACCCATGCATTCTGTCAAATCTACAGAGAGTGGGAGGGTTGAGGTTAGATGGAGGCGGGGGCGAGTTAAAGTGACTAAGATGTTACAGCAGCATAAATACAGGCTCCTATACAGCACGGACACAAAGCAGGACGACAACAAGCCTCCAGTCAAAACAAAAAGGAACTTTGGACGGAGAACACTGCTGAGCTTCAGCTAAGACTTTTCTTTGGTGTTATTTTCATCAAGAAGAAGAACTTTTTGAATATTTTATTGTTCTCAGTCTCACCATGAGAGGCTATGCATTAGTTGTGCTTGTTTTGGGGCTGAGCGTGCAGGATGGATGGAGCGTTCCTGTCAAGTCCGTCTTAATCAACTTCCCAGGAGATGTCATCAAAAACATGACTGATATCGAGCTGGCAGATGTGAGTAGCAGATGATGCATTTTGTCCTGATAGATTATCATTGAGTGCAATTACCCAGACAAGCTTTTCTATCCCTGTCAGACTGCTAGTGCAAAGTCAAAAAAAAAACATTTTAGCAGCATATTTTACAGAATACTGTATATTGCAACAATTGGAACGTCACCCATTTGTGCCTTCTTATCACAAATGTTATCATCTCGCTGAAGTCATGAATGTATTTTCACATGTCCTGTTTCAGAGTTACCTGAGGAGGTTCGGCTACATTGAAAAGCTGCATCGAAGGGGCTTCCAGTCCATGGTGTCCACTGCCAAAGCTTTGAAGGGGCTGCAGAGGCAGATGGGGCTGGAGGAGAGTGGACAGCTGGACAAACCCACCTTGGATGCCATGAAGCAGCCTCGCTGTGGGGTCCCTGATGTAGGCAACTATAGGACGTTTGATGGAGATCTAAAATGGGACCATAATGATGTCACTTACAGGTGAGTAAACAGATAGAATGTGTTTGTTGGGATACCATAAGGCTCAAACTTTGTAGGAAGAAATCACATACAGTACATCAGATGTGCAGGCATGTATCTGACATGGTGGATGTTTGATTCTCCTCTCCACAGGGTTATAAACTACTCCCCAGACATGGCTCCCTCTCTGATTGACGACGCCTTTGCCAGAGCCTTCAAAGTGTGGAGCGAAGTGACCCCTCTGAGCTTCACCCGCCTCTATGACGGAACTGCTGACATCATGATTTCTTTTGGAAAAGCTAGTAGGTCACAATCCTTTACATGTTCATCTCCTATGTGTTTTTTACTGTAAAACACAAGTCTAAAATATCCATCAGATGCATGATATTGATGAGAATTCTTCCTCGTCTTTGCAGACCATGGAGACTTATATCCATTTGATGGTAAGGACGGTCTCCTGGCCCATGCTTACCCCCCTGGTGAGGGTGTGCAGGGAGATGCCCACTTTGACGACGATGAATTCTGGACCCTGGGAACAGGACCAGGTAATGGCAGACACATCAAAAATCAACCATCTATTCATGTGAAGATGTCTCCCCCTAGTGTGCTTATTATTAACTACACTAAATAATGCATACTCTTTGTTTCACCCCAGCTGTGAAGACTAGCTTTGGGAATGCCGATGGTGCCATGTGTCACTTCCCCTTCATTTTTGAGGGCGAATCCTACAACAGCTGTACTACTGATGGCCGCACAGACAACCTGCCCTGGTGTGCAACCACTGCCGACTTCAGCAGGGACAAGAAATACGGCTTTTGCCCAAGTGAACGTAAGATTGACATGTTATTCTCTGATCGCAAAGCTCAAATGTCACCAGATGAGAGAATCTGCTTTTTATGCTCACAGAATTTGTCTCCTCACCTGCTTATCCACCCTCTGTTTCTCTCTCTCTCTGACAGTTCTGTCCACGTTTGGAGGGAATGCTGATGGATCCCCGTGTGTCTTCCCCTTTGTCTTTCTGGGGGATGTATATGACAGCTGCACCACAGAGGGCCGCAGTGACAATTACCGCTGGTGCGCCACCACAGACAACTTTGACACGGACAAGAAATATGGATTCTGTCCCAATCATGGTGAGTGACAGGAGCCACAGTATCTAAATACTGCAGAGTGCCAGTGCGGTGGCTTGTTTTCTTATTGTCTGGCCTATGTTTGTACAGACACCGCTGTAATTGGTGGAAATTCTGAGGGAGAGCCTTGCCAATTCCCCTTTGTGTTCCTGGGTAAGACGTACACCTCCTGCACCAGTGAGGGGCGAGGTGACGGAAAGTTGTGGTGCGCCACCACTGACAGCTACGACAACGACCAAAAGTGGGGCTTCTGTAACGACAGAGGTGAGTAGCGCAACTGAAAGCAGAGCCGGATTAAGGTGCTGTGATTTTACATTCATCAGTATATATCATGGATTATTCATCATCCTTGTTCCTGTCATATCCCAGGTTACAGTCTGTTCCTGGTAGCAGCCCATGAGTTTGGACACGCTTTGGGTCTGGATCACTCCAACATTAGAGAGGCCCTCATGTTCCCCATGTACAGCTATGTGGAAGACTTCTCCTTGCATGAAGATGACGTTGAAGGCATCCAGTTTCTCTATGGTACGTCATGATGCAATATTTTTTGTATAATTTGGCGCTCTTGCTGCAGTTGTTAATATATGCAACATTCTCTTAAAAAACAAATGTATCCTTCTTGTTCAGGACGTAAAACAGGCCCTGATCCCACCCCTCCTCAGCCCGCCACCCCTGCCCCCACCTCCTACCCAGACCCCGATGAGACTGAAACCACAGCTTCACCTGAACCCACCCCCGCTACACGACCAGTGGATCCCACCAAAGATGCCTGCAGGCAGGAAAAATTCGACACCATCACTGTAATTGCAGGAGAGCTCCATTTCTTCCTGGACGGGTAAACAAATCCGATCTCCTATACCTGTGCAGGCATAATAATGACACTGTAAACCAGTTAAGTACATTTGTAGGATTGTGGTGTTGATTTTTGTCTCAAATGTTTACAGACATTACTGGAAGATGTCCAACACGAAGGATATCGGGCTCAGAGGTCCGTTTTCTGTCTCTGAGAGGTGGTCAGCTCTGCCTGCAGTCATCGACTCTGCCTTTGAAGACCTTTTGACCAAGAAGCTGTACTTCTTCTCAGGTAACGCAGCTTCCTGTGATGCCTGTGTGTGTGTATGGGACAGGTAACAAATGCATCAACGATGCTCATCATCATCAATTTTATTTTCCACTCACAGGGACCAGATTCTGGGTGTACACTGGAAATAAAGTTCTGGGTCCCCGCAGCATAGAAAAGCTCGGCCTGCCCAGCACTGTGCAGAAAGTGGAGGGAACACTGCAGAGGGGAAAAGGCAAAGTGTTGATTTTCAGCGGGGAGAACTATTGGAGGTGAGCTGATAATGTGTTTATAAATGTGTTTGTGTCCAGGGATCAGTGACAGGTATTGAGTTTTTCCCAACAAAAAATGTTGTTTAACGTGCATATTTGTGTCATTAAAACAGGTTTGACGTAAAGGCCCAGACAATTGACAAAGGGTACCCCCGATACACAGACTTAGTCTTTGGTGGTGTCCCCAGCGATGCTCATGATGTATTCATGTACAGAGGTAAATAATCCTGTAAATTTCAAACATACAACTTCTACATTTAGACACAAAACAATCAAATTACACTTGATCTGTTATGTGTTAATATAACTTGAAAATGTCCACTTCAGGTAATATCTACTTCTGCCGGGAACGCTTCTACTGGCGCATGAATAGCCGCAGGCAGGTGGATCGTGTAGGCTATGTGAAGTACGACCTCCTCAAGTGCTCAGATTCCTCAAGAATGTACTACTGAGGAAGAAATCAACACCTTGGGGATCATTTGGAAAACTGCTGTAATATGGCAGAACCCATGTCTCTCTCCTGTGTGGGCGTCAGGGACAATGTGATGCAGCGTTTGTGTTAAAGTGGCTGTTATATGATGTGTGTGTGCTTTCTGAGATGTGAATTTATTAGCCACCCTTGACGTTGGATGATTCTAAAACATTCAGCATTGTCCTACAGACAATTTGAAGGCTTAGATCTGGAAATCAAAGAGTGACCTTTGGCACCTCTCCGTTCGATCATCTGTGAATTCAGTTTATGGTGGCCAAAACTTTGGCTCCATTAACCAAATATTCTCAAAAGCAGCATCTGCATCAGATTCCAGATTAGCTAAATAATTCCTCTATGTCTGACAGGTTCAGACAATTAACAGTATTGAATTACTTTGGTATTTATAGCAGTATCTATATTATGTTTGTGTTCAGAAGCTTGTTTGATTTGTATAATTCTCTATGTGTATTTCTGGGAAGGCTTAAAGCCAAATACTTGCACTGGATGGCATTACATGTCTCCTTCACTGAAATAATTTATGAAAGTGATGTTTTGTATTGAAGTCTAACTATTAAATCCAATAAACATTTAATGACAACTGCCTATGCTTGTACAGTCTCAACTATTCATTCAACCGCTTGTAAAAACGAATGTGAGGATTCGCTAACTAAAACGGATATAGGATAAAGGGGGAAAAATCGATAAACGTTGCAAAACAGTAATTTAAACAATTTTATTAATGCTCATTATAATCAAAACCGTGATGTTTGTGGTGGAGAAACGACGTTGTGCGCGAATTACTCCGCGACAGACTGCTGGGTAATGCGCCCTCCTCCGAACACAATAGTCCACTGGGTGTTTGTAAACAACACATTTAAAGAAGACTTGACGCTAAAGGATTTTTTTTGAACAATGATAAAAACAAGCTGTAAGAATGGAATTTTAAGGCAGTTTCCATCTTAACAACGAGTTAAGCTTTAACAGAAAAACAATAAATAAGTTCCGGTCGCACAAACAGGAAGCAAGGAGATACTCATGGCGCCCGACTAGAATGAAGCCACAATTATCGCGTACAAATCCTTGTGCTGGTTAGCGCGTCTGCACCGGGAGATCCCGTCCTGCCAGCAGATATACGGTAAGAGAAAAGAGCGGCGGTTGTCGTGAGACGGTTATAGAATTTTTACATTTTCTTCAGGGAGAGACTTTGGGCGGTCTGCGGCGGCTGAGGCCCTCGAGGTCCCCAGTAGAGCTTTCAGAATGCCTGAGTGGAAAAGGGTGCTGCTAGGTGTAAAATGGCGACGCGGCGCAGGCAGGGTGAAGGGCAGCTAGGCCCGTTTAAAGCGCCTAGCACGCGCTGATTTCAGAATGATACAGTCTGTGTGCCTACACGGCGTCGTTGGTGTCCCGAGTGTGATTCCAAATTATTGTTATTAATCCACACTCTCCCAATAGTACTCTTTTAAATAAATGGAGTTAAACATTTTCGTGTATTTTGCAGCTCATTGCCTACGACGTGTAACGCCGCCGCAGCTAGCGTTAGCTAACCCGAAAAGGCAAAGCTGGCCTCATGTGAACTGCGCAACTTGCCAGCCGCTAAAGCTTTTAAATAACTCTATGCTGGCACTGTGTTTGTTAACGACCGGGAAGTGGAATCATCGGGGAAAGTTGAGATGTGCGGACACGGAATGGTGGCATTTAAACCATAATATACTATGACCTTGTGGGAAAATTGCCACATAGAGCTCACGTAGCCAGACATGGAGGTGCAGTTCGTACATTCCACGTCTGTAAACAGACTCTGGCAGTGTCGACATTTTAAACTCCACTGTAAAAACAACAGTTTTCCCTGGTGTTGTTCATTGCTGTTGTATAACACATTTTAATTTTCCCTTTCGCTATTATAACCCTCAAGCGCCAAAAATATCATTGTAGTCATTTTTCTCTTTCTTGAAATTATCGGTAAAATTGCAAGAAGTTTGTTTTAGTGGTTTACGACATGTAATATTGACTACTTTTCTGACTGCATATTGTGTGTGAAGGCTTATTCTGAGACACACATTCTCTGTTAAACTAGGTAAAGGTTGTGGGAGGGGGGAACTATTAAATAAAAAATTAAAATGTAAGCTCCATTTCCTCAAAACTCTTGTTAAGTACACTTAATTTGGTCTATACTTTCCTAGAGCCCCCTCTAGGCACAGCACGATCCCTACAAATGACACCAGGATACAAAGAAGTCTGAGTGTACCACAGTATAAAAGAATAAATCAAAGTCAAACTATCATGGAAATCAAGCCACCAAACTCCAAAGTTTGATTTAACTGTGTCTAAAATTCCCTTTCTTTCTTCTGTTTATCTGGTTATGATTTAGTAATGATAGTCTTCAAGACATCCTGTCAATCTATGGCACATAGTCTAGACCAGCAAGGAACACAAATAATGCTTAACGTGAATAATGTTGACTTTGAGCACTGTGAATTTGCAATAATACACTATACTTGTTTACTAAGATGAAACACACTTGACACTTAAATTGTCTATTTCTTGTGTAGTGATGGATTCGGAGGAGTTTGAGGTGGAGAGCAGCAGCGATGCAGGCCCCTCTGGGATGGAGGCACCGTCTGAAAGCGGGATGGGCATGGAATCATCAGAGGCCATGTCTGCTGATAGCAGTGATGCTGCTGCTCCACATGCACAGGCCCCAGACTCTGACTGCCACGTGGGACAGAGCTCAGAGGGACTTGTGGTAAGATATGTAATAGAAATGTCGCCTAAAAGAAGGCAAGGCCCTTGAAACGTGTGCATTTTTAATGTGAAGTAGCTGAGAGATGTTGTAGAGATATACACAGAACCAACATCTGTTAACATGTTTTTCCCTCCCCCTCTGTTTGAAGGTGTTCATCCCAGAGACCAGCTCCAGCACAGATGTCAGAGTTTCATCAGTTCACCTCCCAGACTCCTCCTCTGTGGCCCAGTCCACCAGTGTGTCCTGTGTCTCTACAGTGACTCAGTCTGTGCTGGTGTCTGAGTCCGCACAAGTGCTCGTCCACTCCAGCGCTGTGTCTGAAGGAACCATGATGGTGTCCGACTCCACTGCTTCTACCTCCTCAGATCTGGGGTCTGCCATAGACAAGATCATAGAGTCCACCATCGGCCCCGATATCATGAATGGTACACAACCAAAGACGGATAGAGGAGTCTATTATCATAGATCTCCTGCATGCCATAGTGTCAGTCACTAAGCAAGGCTGACATGGTAAAAAAATATCTTCTTAGTTTTTGGAGAAGACCATTGATCTTTCTCTCCCTTCCTTTAGGCTGCATAGCTGTTACCAGTGCAGAAGACGGAGGTGCAGAAACGACTCGGTATCTGATATTACAAGGGCCAGATGATCGTAAGTATAACTGCAACAATACACAGCATACTCTGGTGCCATTCAAACTCGTACAGCACTTATTAACAGAACAATGTTGGGATGAATTATTGAATCTTTATTTATTTTAAACTAAGTATAAGACAATGCTAAGTCTTCTAATACAAGTATAAGTACAGGTATATAATTCATTGTGTGTAGCTCATCTCTGTGCATCTGTCCACTGTAGCCCAGATGTCATCTTCAGCCCTGTCTGATCGTATAAGCATAGACACCCTTGCTGAGGGCCCAACATCTACCAGTCTTGACCAGAGAGACCTGCAAGACCAACCTGATGATCAACCTGGACACTCAGGCTACCCAGAAGACAGCAGCAGCCAGCCTGACCAGCCCCAACACTCCCACCCCTCTCAGTATATGGACTGCAGCCGGGATGGTCCAGACCAGACTGGGGAGTCCTCATCTTCATATGTGGAGTGTTCTGAAGAGGAGCCTGACCAGACACGCTCCCAGTCAGGGTTCCCTGACTACAGCGGGGGTAACTGTGATCAGGACCTGCCTGGATATGTGGAATGCAGCGGGGCAGACTCAAACCCTACCAGCCGGGGCCACTATGTGGTGGAGTGCAGCGCCGGGTACCTGGAGTGTGCGATGGATGACGGAGAGCAGCCGCATCACTCACGCAGCTACATTGACAGCAGTGCAGACCATCGCTCTCAGACAAGTCGACAGTATGGAGGGGAGTGTGTGGCAGCTGCAGACTCTGAGCAGCCAGGTTGCTCTCAGTACCAGGCGGGAGACGATGACGAAGACGATGAGCAGGACCAGGATCCAGATGGGCCGCAGCACTCTCAACAGCAGCCCCAGCACTCCTGTTACATGGAAGTCAGCAATGGTCCCGAGGCCTCACTTTATGCTGATGAAAGCTCCTCATCAGATCACCCCCAGGCAGACACAGCAGGTAATGGTGGTCTCCCCGAGGCCTCAGAGTGTAGCGGAAGCCAGCCTGGGCTCTACATCAGCAGCAGTGGTACTTACACCGCCAATCCAGACCCTAAGCTGACCTCACGGTGCTCACCAAGCCAAGAGGAGCCCCAGGGTTCTCAAGGGCCACAGGATGAAGCTGGAATGGCCAGAGAGACGTCCTCGGGACCAGGAGGCTCTGGAAACCATCCCCCAAACCTGGCTGAGTTGGAGGAGATGATGGAAGTAGTGATTGTACAGCAATTTAAGTGCAAGATGTGTCCATACAAGAGTGCCTCCAAAGACACCCTCATTAACCACATGAGAGACAGACACTTCAGACCTGCAGGTACAGTAGTAGGATAGACGATGGATCACTGTGATGCATCATTGGGTCGCTGTAGGTTGTCTGACCAGTTTCTCTGTTGTTGTGTGGGGGAGCAGGGGACACACCAAAGAAGCGCAAGCGCGGGCGACCCCCTAAAAGTGAGACGATGGCGCGTCGTCAGGCTGAACGAGAGGAAGCAGAGGAAAGGAAGGCAGCGGAGGTGAAGGCTGTTGAGCCCCAACAACAACAACTACAGCAAGAAGAAGAGGATGATGATGTTGTGGATGCTGGGGCAATTGATGATCCAGAAGGTTAGTGAGGTCTATGATTTTTCTACTAAACCCCCAAGCAGATACAATTTGATGCAAATCGTAAAAATTGTTATTTTGACTCAGCTGATGATGAGCATGTTTTGTCTGCAGAGGATAGTGACTATAACCCAGTAGATGAGGAGAACAGAGGAAGACCATCAGCCATTGTGAGGAAGCCCCCTCCTATCATTTCCTCCTCGTCACAACGTCGCCCTCGGCGTAAGGTCGGCCGCCCGAGGAAGTACAGCCTTTTTGAGGAAGGCTACAGCAACAAAGGTGGGTTTTGATCGAGCAAATCAAATAACTTTGCTCAGGAGCCTTTAATATATTTGCATCCTTAAAATCCTTGCACTGTTCCTGAAGCTTCCTTGTCCCTGTTTGTTACAGAAGCAGAGAGTATTGCTAAGAAGCCCAGAGTCGGTGTGGATGCTGGTGCACCTGAGGAGGCAAGCTCCTCTGGGTTGAGTAATGATCCTGCAAACATGACCAACGGAGACCCAGCTGAGGCTGCAATAAGCCAGTCAGACTCTGAGAACAAAGACCCTTCATCCAACACCCAGCCAGAGGAGACCTTCTCCAGGAAACGAGGCCGGCCCTCTAAACGGTTCCTTCGCAAGAAATATAAGAAATATATCAATCGCAAGTAAGGATCGAGTCATTCAACAAATCACCACCATGGAAAGTATCAAATGATTCTGACTGAAATCTCATTGCTGATCTTTATCTTCCAGTCGCTACTATAAATCCCTCAAACCGCTGCAGAGGCCTCACTACTGCTGGATCTGTGGCTCGCGCTTCCTCACTCAAGAAGACCTGCGTTTCCATGTGGACTCCCACGAGGGCAACGATCCAGAGCTCTTCAAGTGCCTCCAGTGCAACTACCGCTGCAAGCGCTGGTCCTCGCTGAAGGTCTGCTGCTATAAATGGAGTCACAACACTCAGGTTACCTCCAATTTTCCAATGTTTTACAGCTTTGATGTGCTGTTTTACAGGAGCACATGTTCAACCATGAAGGCACCAAGCCATTCAAGTGTGAGGAGTGTGATTACTCCAGTGTCTACAGGAAGGACGTCATCCGCCACTCAACAGTCCACAACAAACCCAAGTAATTTCCACAAAGAGCCCATGAATGATTCATACTGCAGTAAATGTGTGAACTGTTAGATATTGATACAGATTTTCTCTTTGTCACACAGGAAAAGAAAGACGGAGACGGTAAGAATTCCAGCCCTGCCCTATTTAATTGTCAGTCTGCTGATGATACAACAACATTCACGTTATATCTTTCACCTGAACCTTATGTGTCTTTAAAGCAGAAGCTTTGCGGTCCCTTTGCGTCGCAGCTGACTGTCTTTCTAATTTTGCTTTTTGCTTCTACCGCAGGCGCCCAAGGTTTCGGAGTTCCCTTGCCCCGTCTGCCACAGAGTTTACCCCATGCAGAAGAGACTGACGCAGCACATGAAGACCCACAGCACAGAGAAGCCACACATGTGTGACAAGGTAAGATGGCAAAATGATACAGTTCAAGAAATATTTGATTTTGATTACGTGAATTTGTGATTTACCACATTATTGATTTTGTTGCCTCTGATTATTCTTGTATAATCGACAATTGAACAATCTCTGTATAATGTCTTGTGTACATGCGAGTGCCTCAAAATGACCACAAGATTACGATGCAAGACTGTAAGAGCATCGTAATCATCGCCCATTAGGTCTTTCCTGGAGTCGGTCAGTCACTATGTCTTTCTCTGTTTACAGTGTGGCAAATCCTTCAAGAAGCGCTACACATTCAAAATGCACCTGCTGACCCACATCCAAAGTCTTGGAGACAGCAAGTGAGTATCCACCGCTTTCATGTTTCCTATTTTGCTTTCATTTCTGTCAAATGCTGCATTTTAACAACATGGGTCATAATGTTCGTTGTTGGTATCGGTCTTCACCAATTATTCTGGATGTTCAGGTTCAAGTGTGAGTTCTGCGACTACATGTGCGACAACAAGAAGCTGCTGCTCAACCACCAGCTGTCTCACACCAACGACCGGCCCTTCAAGTGTGATTACTGTAAATACTCCACGTCCAAAGAGGAGTTTTTGGTCTCACATCTGGCCATCAAGCACACAGGTGATTGTACTAGAAAAGCTTTCATCAAGTCGAACAGGTGATGATATTCTGTGTAAATAATACATTTGATGCCATCACTTTAACAGGAGAGAAGCCTTTCTCCTGCGAAATGTGCCACTTCACGACTAAGCACAGGAAGAACCTCCGTCTACACGTGCAGTGTCGCCACCCTGAGGCCTTTGAAGAGTGGGCGGTGGCCCACCCTGAGGAGCCCGTCAAGAGACGCCGTAGGCCTTTCTTCACCCTGCAGCAAGTGGAGGAGCTCAAACAACAACACGAGGACACGCAGGGCGTGCAGAACACAATTGTGAGTCTTTCAGAGCCATTATGTGTTCTTCAGAATTTATTTGCTCTCCATTCTAAGCCTGGGTTCTCTCTGTGCTATCATATGAGGCGTTCAAACAGTTTTCACTCCACTGTTAGGTTGAAGTCGATCCTGTGACACTACAAGCCATGCGGGGTATGGAAAACGCCTCTGTATCCCAGGATGCATTGGGAAACACAACCATAATCTATGAACAAGGTCAGTGACACGTGACAAAACGTTTTTGCTATGTTTTTTGGTGTTATCAATTATGTTCAGTACAAGAAGTGACGTTGTCTCATCGCTCTCCTTAGCTGAATCCAGTGATCTGTCAGCTCAGAATGCACTTGACCTGCTGTTGAATATGAGCAATGCCCGGGAATTGGTTGGAAACTCCTTGCAGGTATGAGCAGTCAAGCGCAGCAACTTGAATGGATTCTGTCATTCTTCTCCTTATGACTTGATTGTAAAGAATGGTGCTGGAAATGTGCAGAAAAAGTAAGATGTTGTGAGTGAGACGTGGTTGTGGTTGTGCTCCTCAGGTGGCAGTGCTGAAATCCGAAGGTAAACCTTTGGAAAAGGGCACATATAGTGCAGTGACCTCTGTCCCAGGCCTGCCACAGAAGGTTCTGACCTTCCACGTGTCTGAGAACGGCGAGACTGTTCTGCAAGAGGCTTACGAAGCAGCCACGTCGGAAACAGGAGAGCTCACACAGATCGCCATCGAGACCTATGAGGGAGGGGGGGACTTCAGTGTGGTAGAACAAGCTGCTGAGGAGATACATAGCCCTGAATACGGGTAAACAACCCACACTCTCACACACAGTTTCCTGCCTAGGACCTTATACCATTAGGCTGGCAAACGAAAGATTAAGTTAACTGTCATCAATCTGTTCTGTCTGCAGCAACGGTGAGGTCAGTCCTTCCCAGGCGGACGAGGTCTGTGAATCAGACAGCCCGAAGAGTGACAAGTACTACCTCACCTCAGCACTGCCTGATGGGGTTTTACAGCAGGTGGAGGTAACGTGTGCAGTTTGAAGGAGTGTAAAAGTAGTGTATAGGTGAGTTTTAGTGGCCCTTCCGTCTGACTGTGTGTCCTTCCTGTTCTCTCAGCTGAGCAGTGAAGTGCCATCTCCCTCTTCGGTGAGCTCCCCCAGTCTCGGTGCCAAGAAGTTCTCCTGCCGCATCTGCATGGAATCTTTCAACGGCCGCTCAGACATGGAGAATCACAAGAGGGCGCACTTGGATCCTCGCACCTTCAGGTGTGCTGACTGTGATTTTACCTCCAACTCCTGGCCAGCGGTCAAGGTGCGTCTCTCTCACTCCCTCGCTCTCTTTGCAACTCCCCAGCTTTGAGTGTTACTGAGTGTGATCGCGGGTTTTTATTAACAATGACAACACGTTTTCATTGTAATTTCTTTCATTTAGGCCCATATGGAACTGCATTCGTACTTACGCCCTCACAAGTGTCCACACTGCAGCTTTGCCTCCAAGAACAAGAAGGACTTGCGTCGACATGTGATGACTCACACCAATGAGAAACCCTTTGCTTGCAAACTGTGTGGACAAAGGTAGGGCCATTATATTTATGTATGAGGTAATGGACAGACAGAATCATGTATACTGTGTTCATGCTTCTTCTTCTTCATTATCTCAGGTTTAACCGCAACGGCCATCTGAAGTTCCACATGGAGCGTCTCCACAACCAGGATCACTCTAACAAGAACCGCCTCACCACGTCCCAGCAGACCATTTTAGTCAACAGTGATGAGGAGGCCCTCACCACTCTACAGTGTAAATAATCCAACACGACAAAAAACCTTCAGACGATCCAAATTTACAGTTACAGATGTAAGGCCTCAGCAAGACATCACAATGTGAATATGTGTGTGTTTTATATGTACCACAGCCCTGCAGGCCCATCAGACGGTGATCACCCCAGAGCAGCTGCAGGCTCTGGGACAGGAGCACATCATCGTAGCCCAGGAGCAGACACCATCAGACCAGGTACTGACCTACACAACATGCTGGACATTATGGATGATTATACATCCGTTTCATTTTGTATGAACCTGTTGTTGTTGTGCAAGGAACCTAAATGCAAGGATGTCTGTATGTGTTATTCAGGAGGAGGGCACATATATCCAACAGATAACCACCATAGATGGGCAGACGGTGCAGCACCTGATGACAGGGGACAACCAGGTAACTGAGGTACAGGGATGTTTAGAGCATCCCACCTTATGGCAATAAGATATTAACATAGAGACGTTCCTATATTCTTTATTTCAACCCATTTTCCTGTTTCAGGTCCAGTATATCATCTCACAGGATGGGGTATCGCACCTGATCCCTCAGGAGTATGTGGTCTTGACTGATGGCAACCACATACAGGTAAGTGTGGTTGAACTGTTTGAGGAATGGGATGTTTGAAGGTGATGCATATTTGATGTACCTGTGTTTCTGTCACTCAGATGCCAGATGGGCACATCATCCAGTATGAGCACGACGGGACTGTTCTGCAGGAGCAGCAGGTGAGGCATTTAGCTTCAAGTAAATATTATACATTAGACATATTGGGAACTTAGCTTCATCTCCAGCCACTCACTGCTTTTGATGCCTTTTGTCTTGTCGTGTTTTCAGATTGCTGTGGCTCATGAGGGTCAAATTCAGTATTTACCCATCAGCTCAGAACAGCAGATAGTGAATCCTGAAGATCTGGAAGCTGCTGCCCACTCTGCTGTCACAGGTTGGCTTGCTTACAAACTTTTCTGATTCTGAGTCATTAGCTTTGACTACAATCCACTCCTCTTCTATTTTGTTTTCTTAAGTACTGTATGGATAAATGTTTTTGCGTTGTCTTTTCCAGTCTCTCTAAATCACCATCATTGTGACAACTGAACAGCATTCTGACAACAAACCGGTCTAATATATCATTGTTTGCTCTTGCAGCAGTGGCGGACGCTGCAGCCATGGCGCAGGGCCAGACGGTGTACGCTGAAGCTACACCTGAACAGCTGGAGCAGCTGCAGCAGCAGGGCATCCGCTACGACGTCATAACCATTGCCGACGAATAGACCGGTTTATTTTTGTGTGGAGTGGCGCAGAAGCCGGTGCACAACAGGGCCAATGGAAGCCACAACGAGCAGACAAATAGAATGACCGCCTATTATTTATGCATTTAGCTGGCTGTGAACTAAAAGAAACTAAAATAACTCCTCTGCGTTATCGTGTGGTTGGGGTGTTGCACTGTTTAAATAAATCAGCAGCTTTTTGTAAAGTCAGATCATTGCACCCATTGCTTCTAATTTAATCATAGGGGCTGTGAATCAGCGTTAATTTAAGCACGGTTGGGTTTCTCTCTCATTACTGACTGGTGTCCGTGGGCCTCAGCTGCGATGATTAGCAATGCAATGTTACTCGAGTAAGTTCAATGACATCATATTATAGGAAATTACACAGAACTGAGCTTCCAAATGAAAATGTTTGTTATAAGTGGAGTGAGATGAAAAGGGATTATTTAGTTAAGACTTGATATAACATATGTTAATTGTCACAATGCCACAACATTGTGTTAAAAGAATAACTAATTTGTACATAAGTTTTGCAGCTGTCCTATGTTGTGTGATGAAGGAAACGTTTTGATTTGGTGGAAAAGGAAAAGTTTAATAAGCTGAAAGCTGACACCAAATAAATCACAATTACTTTGTGTATAATGTGTCCCTCATTGTCAATGTGATTGAGTTCCATGAGTTTGGGATGTTATGGTGAATATGCAGATGTTGAACATGATGAATGTAAAAGCTTTAATATATAAATTGAAGACAAAACTGTTTTAGTTTTTAGGAAGGTTATACCGCTTGGTTTTTGTTGACTCGATGGTCCTTTGTGGCAGAACACAGGGTCAAGACAACACAAAATTTAATATAAGCCCGCTGACAAAACATTATCCCGCTTATTATGCTTGCTAGGAAATGAATAACTTCACACCGTATATACATTTTAAGCCAATTTGTTATTAAATGCATTTTCTGATAAAAAATAGTCTCATTGTTACTCTGTGCTAGCCTAGCATCTTTCTGCTTTGTAAACAATAGCAGCAGAGTTGAGCCTAATGGCTCACTATGTAACATCAGTCCATTAAGAGTACACATTTCACATTTCCATTTATTGTGAAACATGTCGGTGAATTGGATGTGGTTTTGGATGTTGATATTGGGGGTCTTGTCTCTTTTCAGTGTTGTTGCCTTGTCTTGTTACTACAAGAAGACAATGTTAGTTCATGTCAAAGTGAACAGCCCATTAGCATGTTCAGCTGTCACTGTTGTAAAACCCGGAAGTCCCGCCCTTTGGTCCAACGACAGAGCCAATGGGAACGGGCAAAGGCCGGTAGAATGTTTCCATTTTTGGCAACTTGAAATTATTGTTATTGTTTTGTAATTGAAATGATCTCGTTTATCTTACTCCATAAGATAAAATATTAGTTTGCTAGTGATAATTTAGTCTCAAATCGGTTGATTCTGTACATAGATACGCCAATTGTCTGTTACGAATAAGAAGTTATGGTTTCGGATCATTCTATCAGTATTGATTCTACGCTCTTACTTACTTTAGGATGATGTTATTTGTTCGAACCGAGAATACTTCCATCTCTAAAGAATTGCTTACTGGCCAGGTAACTAATTCCCTAATGAGTTCCGGTGAAGTTTTGGGTTGCGAGGAGCTGAATAGCTTCCACTAAACGTGGTCAATAAGCCTTGTGTTGTACTTTAACGCAGAGGTTAAATTCACATTGCCACGGACGCGTGTTTTCTAAGGTTTTCTTTTCCTTTGAACTCAGAGACGTAATTCCACAGTTGTCTTGAAAACGTTTTTTAAAAACATATTCTTATTAATCCAGAGTTCTATTTCTCAGATCCCTTTCTCAACCTCTTTTCGCCCTATTGAGTAAAGCAAGCCGAAAAGTCTCCACCAGTTGAAATAACGCGGACACGCAAGTATCTCTGAAAAGCCGAAGTCATAACACAAACGGTAAAACCGAGATAAATCAAAGTTGAAAAATCGTCAATTTATTTAACATTGAAACGTTTTGAAAGTCTCCGAATGAAAGAAATATCACTAGTCATTAACAGTTGAATTCCCAGCACAAAGTATATCAGAATCTAAATATACCGTTTGTCTATGTTAAAAAGCAATGAGCAGTTAACGCAACATTACTACACTGGACAACCTTTAACGGACGAACCCAGAATTGTCTAACGCACGGCTGTACGTGGGACGCACAGCACATGCGGGTCTCCCTCTACGGGAAAGAACCTTGAATGTTTAACGCACGGCTGTACGTGGGACGCACAGCACATGCGGGAACTCCCTCTACGGAAATGAACCTAGAATTGTCTGCTTCTCTGCCTTCAGTACAGAGTGGGCAGGAGGTCATAAAATTACTTATTCTTTTGCTGGGGATGTGCCTTGCTGGGTGAGGAGCTATGTGTCCTGTCCTGAGTGCTGCTGTCTGCAAATATGTTACAAAACAACTATACAATACAATCTGCATTTCTATAGTAGTCACACCTGTAAAATGAAGAGACCTCAGACAGGTCATCACCAATTGATGGAGGTGTGTGTGGTGTGTGAGTGAAAGCAGTCTATGTGTAGTGAGTGAGTGAGTGAGTGTGTGTGTATGTGAGCTTTGTGTGTGTGTGTGCCTGTGTGTGTGTGAGACAGACAGAGCCCTTGATGGGCGAAGTGTTAACCGTCTTTGTCTCGAAGTTCAGGTAGTTATTCTCCACTTCTAGTCATATGTATGTTTCTTGGTCCTTCTCTGGTGAGTCTACTGAGTGTTGTGTATTTGGCTCAGACAATTTGGAGCCAGTATCTTGAGTGTGAATGTGACCTTATGTTGACCATACAATTCTTATATTTACAATAAATAGATTATATTTTATATCTTACACTGTTAAGAAGACAGTCAATTGTGGAAAGCTACAGCAACAACTGGAACGCATGTATGACGTAATGCAGTCCAGCCCAACAAATCTAATTTAGCCTACTTGGTCTGACAGTCTCAACAAAAAAACATTTAGAAATGAGTCTTTATTAAGTTACTTCTTAGGGGAGCTAAAAAAAAGTGTTTATCATTTTGATCATATTTCTGTGGCCTTCATTTGGTGATGTGACAACTTCCTCTTCCTCCCTGAGAGAGGAGGGGCTTCAAACCCTCTAAAAATGCAAAACCGCAAAAGCTAAAAGCGCTGACTCTCAGTGATAGTTTGACCGAAGATGAAGCTTTCCCTGGTCTTCCTCCTTCTATTAGGTATGCTTGCTCAAATTTGACATTTTTCCTCTTTCTTAGCTCCTGCAATAACACTGATCAGGAACGTTTGTTTTTCAGATTTCCCTTGTTTAAAAGGACAGCAGGAGATTGAAGCCACTGAACAGATTTTGCTGACCTTTATCTTCCCATCTGACTTCAACTATTTTTCAAAGTCCTGTTGTAGATTTTATATGGGTGTCTGTTCTAAGCTGATGGACAGTAAAGGCTTTACCCACTCTTCTCTGACAGGAAGACTTACTAAGATGCATGGAGATGGCTGGATTCAATTTTGCATAAGAAACGTACTGCTATGGGATGGAGGCCCTTATAGATGTGTAGTGGAGGATGTACCTGCACATATATACACTGACTACTTTGTTAAAGTATCTGGTAAGTAATGCTGCAATTTCCCTTAATGTCACGTTATAAATAGGAGATAATGTTTTGTTTGATGAACAGGACGATCAGGACAGGTTTCGGCGTAGACAACTGGTATGCAATGTACACAAAGGATAGCAGAAGTTAATCTGCCTGTTACCATTAAGCGATGGCGTCTTATTGCTTTTCAGTTTGAAATGTTTGTGTACATTGTATTCTGTGTGATTCTAGCGATGTGTCTAGATGTTGCTTAATGTTCCTGTATATTTTAGAACAAATACATCACGGCAGACCCAGGCCTCTACCCACAACAACAATCAAAGCCCCCGACACCTCTGAAACTTCCACCATGCTGCCCACCACAGGCTCTACCAGGCCTGTGGTGGCCAACGAGCCCAGGTTTGGATTCACCTAACTCACTTTTCTGTTGCCGCTCTCTGACTGAAGTAACACATCTAAAAGCAGTTTGTTTTCCCTTTCCCAGAATTCCCCAGACCTTCAGCCTGCCACTCGCTGTCATAGTGTCCATCCCTATTGTGGTTTTCGTCATGTTCTTGATTGCTGTTGTCAGTTACAGCGTCAAAGCCAAAAGGAAACAGTCAAGTAAGTATATATCTACCATCACGTAGGTATTTTGAGTGTGCAACAATGTGTCTTCATTTGATTTAGCATAAAGCCCATATTGGCTAAAAACAAACAACCAGGTGTTTTTAATTTGTCCATAGGCGAAACCCCAGTAGGCAGTGGAGAAACGGCAAGTCAGTCCCTGAAACAGGAAGTTCCTGTAAGTACTTAAAATAGAAATCAAATTGACTCATCCTCACTTGTTGAGATTTGTCTTGCTGGCAAGTTGAAGAAGTAGTACAAGTAAATAGAAGCCCTCAATTCAAAACTAAATAAGCATCTTCTATTTTGTGTTTTTTTTGGAGGATTAAATTTAAATCTTAAGGCTTCGGGAAAACAAGTTTGTTTGGTAGAATCATTGTTAATAATTGGACACTTTGAAAATACAAGATCTGTTCCTAGAAACCACCATGTTTATCTTATGTTGAATGTAAACTGGAAATACTCAAATGCCAGTAACTTAAAACTACACTTGAGTCTGTAACATGAGTGAGTTTACTGAGTTACACCACTCTACCCCTTCCTCCCCGTACAGGAAGAGAGTGGTGTAGTCTACACGACACTGGAGTTCAAACCTCGGTGCGGTAGCGTGGGTACACAGAGAGCAACAGCGGGAGACGACCCGATGGTGGAGTACTCTACGGTGGCATTTAAACAAAAGGACGGAGTTCATGACTAAAATGGTATTTGCATTACATTAGGAGACGGACACATTCATTCATTCATTGCTTCATTTTTGAATCAGTGTAGTCCCTCCTCTCCTGAGTGTGTGCGGACTGGAGATGGGAGGGGAAGTGATGGGAAGCATGATTGGATGAAGTGAGGACGTGCGTAGGTGTTGATTTTGAAATATCTTGCAATAAATGGGATGAAATTTATTTTTGCCAAGGTTGTTTCCTTCCATTTCCAAACAGGATGAAAGATTCCAATATCCTCCCATACTTCCTAAGGGTGATGGGGATGAAATCAAAGCACACGTTCCCTTCCTCCCTGTGTTGCTATGGTATCTGTTTGCCGTTTCTTGTACCTGTGTGAGTGTACATAACCGTGTTCACCGCAGCTATACAAATGTGATTGTATAAAGCAAACTTGCTTTTTTTATACATTTATAATTAAATGATTATGGTTAAATTTAATTCTGTCATAAAGTTGTGATTAAATCCTTTGAAACCACATTAAAGTCATTGGTTATTATTTCGGTCAGTTCATCAAACTTTTCAACAACCTGGTCCCTTGAACACGTTGAGATGACGTCAGAATGGTGCGATCTCGGGTCACGGGGTTATCTGGTGGTGTATCAATGTGTGTGCTTATCTGCTTTTTCCTCTAGATTATAGCCTCAAAGGAAACTCGGCCCCTCCGCTGCTCTCAGTGCCGCTCGATACATTCTGTTCTTGCTCCATTCTTCCTTTACACAAAAAGATGATGATCCTTTTTTTATCTTCTATAAAGGATTAGATTTCACTTACAGGCGGGAGGGAATGGTCAGTATGGCGAGTCATTCTTATTTCTGTGACATTTCAGTGGAATAACACAAACCTGATGTGACTCAAGGTGTTAGAATAAGGCGTAGTGAAGAAAGTACACAGATTGGTTTTAGTTGCTGTGATCTGTATTTAATCTGACAACATGATCACCAATTTTCCCCACACATCTCTACTCAGGCCCCTATGGTAAATCTCATAATTATAGATGATCCATCAGGTGTCTAATGTGATTACACAGACTTGGCCAGACCAATGTGCTGATCCTGAGTATTAAAGATGGCGTAGTACTCTCTGATGAAGACGTCTCCCAGGATCCAGAGCTGGCTGGAGCCTCCCTGACCAAAGCCAGTGTGGCAGCTGCCATAGTACTAAAGAAAGACAGGAGAACACAGGTTTAACTCCCTGATGTTTCATAACAGACGCTGTTGTCTTTTGGGGAGTCTTTCGCAGGGCGTGGGTTCTAACTGACCTGAGAGACATATGCAGATGCGGGCACCGTGAAGGCGTGTCCGTTAAGAGTGAAGGTGACCTCAGGCATGTTCTGGATGTTCTGGCAGTTAACTGTAGTCTGTGAGGGTAAAATTAAAACAGCAGTTGTAGTTATTCGCCGTTATTTAACTCAAATGTGTGCAATATTAGAGTACACGTTTCCGATGATATTGATGTTAAGCCGTAACTGTAGGACTCACCTGTCCATACTGGTTTGCTGAGGCTCCAACCCAGGAGTTCATGTTGTTGATGTCGTTGGTTGGGCCGACAATCAGAGAGGTGCCAGTGTCGATGATGGCCTGGCAGCCGCCAGCGCAGGCCACAGTCTGCCCGTTGATGGTCACACTGTGAAGACAAAGGGCAGAGTGGGGAATCTATTCCAGCCAGAGAGTTCCCAGCAACTCACATTTACAATCAGTGTTTAGCTTGATAAGGTGGTCAAATATTTTGCAATCAGCGAGTTGTAGCTGGATTTCCTGGTAATGTTACCTGTCCATTTTAATCTGCCAGTAGGTGGCAGAGGTCAGAGGGATCCAGGTGATGGCTCCAGTGTAGTGGCTCGCGTCTATTTCACCAAACAGCACCTCACTGCCCTGCTGGCTGTTACTGATGGACACAAATGATAGAGATGATAGATAGATGGACAGAGAGACAGACAGACAGACAGACAGACAGACAGACAGACAGACAGTCACACACACACACACACACACACACACACACACACACACACACACACACACACACACAGATGATATCATTACCTTACCTGCTCAGGTAGACGGAGAACAAAGACTGAGAAACCAGATTCTGCTGGATCATGTTGTCAAAGACAGGAAGCACATTGGCGGAGGCAATGGACTGGAAGGCCAATCCTAGGATGCCGTCAGCCTGCATATGAGCCAGGAAGGGAGCCTCTGTCCGGCTCATTCCAAACTCCTGATTGGGCACAGAGATGCCACCAACCTGGACAAAATAAGGCAGCAGTCACTCACAGGTCAGAGTTCACGGTGACATTGGTGTTAGAAGTCTAAAGAGAAGCATTTCGGTTACGTTGACAGTGTCATAAGCCAGTTGTCCAGTCATGCTGCCTGTGCCGTACTGGATGGACAGAGGCCCCTGGCCCCATTTGAAGGTGCTGGACTGCTGTGGGTTGTATTTCCTGTGGTTCTCTGTAGAAAATCATTCATAAATCATTTCATATTCTAGAGGTGGTCTGCAAGTTTCAATAAAAGTAAAATAGGATTAAAATGGGCTGTAGCTGGTCACACTAGAGGCAGTATCAGTGTGTGTGTGTGTGACTCACGACAGGCTTGGCTGTTGCAGTAGACTGAGGGAACCCACAAGTTGGAGGAGCCGGTGTCAAAGATGACGCTGAAGGACTGGGGTGGGTTACCGATGGAGATCACGCCGTAGTAAGACAACTAGGACGAGAGAAGGAGCCGAGAATCAATTTAGTAGCTTGTGGACTGTGTCACATGTGACCCAGTGTGTTTCCTGGAGCCAGAGAATAAATATGGGTAACATAACAAAGCCTGATGAGCCTCATCTTTGGTCTGGACTTACATCAGCATCGTTGGTCATAGACTGGGTGCCACTCTGCTCGAATTTGACCATAGGTGAGTACGGATACTTCTCCCTGTACTCCTCCCACAGTCCTTTCTCTTGCAGACTTTCCCTTGCAGTCTTTCCCCTAATCAGGGGAATCCTGGCCACAGCACAGCAGATACACAGTCAACACTACACACAGACGCCCAGCATTCCCTCATCAAATCAACAGGAAAAACAGCTGAGCCTTTCCAGGTCAAAGAAGCTGCTGTTCTGACTTACCTGATACACTCGGAGAAAGCCACCAGGGCGGACAACACAACGAGCCACTTCATCATGGGCGCTGACTTGGTTTGGACTGAGGTGGGTGAGATTGCAGTCCGATTCTGGCCCTTATATACTGTTTATCAAGGTTGTGTCGCCACTGTGCCCTTCCGCATAACTCAATATCATTTTAGCTGAAGATAAGAGAACTGTGATACGGCGATAAAAGGCAAGATACGTTTCCCAGTTCTCGATTAATGTGTTGACATTAAGATCTGGAGATTTGATGTTCAGAGCTTTTATTTATTTTCAGCCATATCTGAAAGTTTCCCCGTGGAGCAATGTGAAGGGGGCAGCGTTATCTGATCGCTATTATACACAAAACAAAGAGAGATGGCTCGTTGAATAAAGACAACATATGCATCATACACACAGAGATTTCACAGCATCACAATGCAATTCAAGTAGTTACATTTAAGTTTATTAGATTATTTATATTTGGACATCAAACCATATCTTATTATTAAAGAAAAAGTTTGTAATATAGATTTTAAGATTTTAGATTTTTTTTAATTTCTTCCAGACGTTCTTCTTTTCTTCTTTACTTTTGTTCTAATTTATCAACCAAGAAAACCTCCCGGATTTAATGAAGGGGGAATACTTGAACATCTTTATTACTACAGCAAAGCACTTTTAAAGTTTCCCTTCACAGAAACTTCATATCAGAGGAATGATCAGTTTTAAATTCATAACAACACTGGAAGGCGTGTTGAATATAATCTCCATTTGGGTAGAAAAACAGCCTCAACCGGTAACCACACAGTAACCACACAGTAACCACACAGTAAACACACAGTAAACACACAGTAAACACACAGTAAACACACAGTAAACACTCCACACATGTCTGATGCCTTTCATCGTCACTTCAGCTGCTGATCAAGGTCGATGAATTTCCCCCACGATGGCGGGGAGTGAGAGATTTTGATTATAGCCTTCAAGTTTGTGATTAAAAGCTCTTGACACACATGTGTGACATTAAGTTTATTCAAGCGTCATAAACTGAACACGGAAAGGAAAAACCTAGACAGAGTACACGTCCAAAATACACTTGTGATAGTACACGTCTATTACTGGCAAACGTCTCTCCTAATGGACATAAAACCAAACGGCAAATGTTTGAATTGTTTATGAGGAAAGAATGAAGAAAGAGGTGAACGGTGCCACAGCGTCAGACATCTTCTCCTGAGGCCTCACAGGGCACTAATCAAATCTGAAATATGTGTGTGTCTGCACATGAAAAGAGGATAATATGGGGACGACTTGTTGTGAATCTCAGGCGTCCGTTAAAAGTCCATGTTTTTGAAGTCCTCAGTACATCTGTATTTGCTTTCACCGTACCTGGTACACACCAAGTGGGGGAGACAGGGGCAGGTGTGGTGCTGTCTCTTCCCTGGAAAAGGAACCTGAGAGTGGACGGAGGAATGAGGCATTCTGGGTAAATGACACGGTACACTGCTGAGTTTATCCTCGTCTGCTCGGTGTGACTTGATTGCTGATCTTATTGATCGTTGCTGCACGCTGCTGCTTGCAATCTAAATTAATCTGACGTGTGAAATCCTTCGTCAGCTGGCTGGTAACTCTCCGATCGCAACTCAGACGCAGGTGAGATGTTGCGAAATGATTGTAGCCGCCCCCAGAAGGCCGATCGCAGTGATGTATTACTGCGATCGGTGCTTCATGGTGGAGAAGATCAATAAGCTCTGCAGTTATCAGCAGCTTTTCAAAGTCTCTGCCAGCTTGCCAGCACTTGAAATCATCTTAATTTGCATAGAAGTGTAGGAGGGGAGGGGCGGGTGGGTGTGAGTGAGTCAGTTAATGAGAAATACTCTAAGATGAAATCCTGCATTAAAGACAGCCAGGTATTATCAGTAACATGTAGGAGATAAGACCAGATAAGACAGAAAGAGAACGAGCTAGAAAAAGGGAAGTTACTGAGAACTCTCTTGATGTGTGTGTGTGTGTGTGTGTGTGTGTGTGTGTGTGTGTGTGTGTGTGTGTGTGTGTGTGTGGGTGCGTGCGTGCGTGCGCGTGTGCGTGTGCGTGTGCGTGTGCGTGTGCGTGTGCGTGTGCGTGTGTGTGTGTGCGCGTGTGTGTGTGCGCGTGTGTGTGTGTTTGTTGCAGTTTAGTGACACTTTTCATCCTCACCTTGTGGCTAAACGGGTGGCACTCGTCCCCTTCCTCGCCCCTTGGAATGCACATCCTCAGGCCCCTCAGCCACAGACTGACAGCACAGCACAGCCCAAACCCACACTGCACGTCTCTCTCACAGGCCTGAGAGAGAGAGAGAGAGAGAGAGAGAGAGAGAGAGAGAGAGAGAGAGAGAGAGAGAGAGAGAGAGACGGAGCCAGAGACAGAGACAGAGACAGAGACAGAGACAGAGACAGAGACAGAGAAGCGTTTGATTTTTATGATAATAGATTTGCTTTAATGTTTGAGCAGTCAAATCTGTCTTATCGATTGACTGTCACCTCTCTAATCCATTTACAAACGAATATCAATCAGACGACATCATTTCCTCTAGTCTGTCTAGTGGACCTGAAGCAGGAGGAAGATGTGGTCACATGTCAATCATTTGTATTGACGTCCCAAAATGAACAGGAAAGAGAACAAGAGCTTAAAGCTTGCGTGTGAAACCAAAAACATTGTGATCCAACAGTAGAAAGGAGAGTGGAGTGTGAGCACAGCACGCCACTTAAAGCTCCACAGTATTGAACAAAAAAACATTCAGACAACAAATCACAACAAACGATTACAGATCAATCTCAAAAATTGATCAAAATTACAGAATAAAAACTGTCCGTGTGACACTGAGCGACAATATTCAGGTACAATCTCACTCACTCCGGTGATGATGGCTCCTCTGGACCAGTGGAGGGACACCAGGAGGACGGACAGCAGCACCGCCGTGGAGCCCATGACAGCAGCAACAGGAGAAGTGGACTGCTCAGCACTGAACAGATCTTGATGCTTTCTCCTCGCACGCACCTCACACTGGATACCCGGCTCTCCACTGTCTCCTACAGGTTCTCCAAGACTTCCACAGAGGAGGCAGGAGGGGGGGGCACACACACACACACACACTCTCCCTCTCTTATCCACCTCCGACCACCTCCCTCCCTCCCTCTCCCAAGCCCCCTCCGCCTGTCTCCTGGGAAGCTTTGGCATCTTACTCATCTGATTGAAAGCTGACGGAGGCTCGCCCTGATCTTCTCTTCTCTTAAATACTGTAGACCGGACCAGACACCCCAAATCCCCTCAAGTTGCCGCGATGGAGCCACCATGACGAAAATGGTTTATATCACAGCAAACGACACCGACCACGTCCCTTCGCCACAAAGTATTTGGCATTTACATGAACCCTGATGTGAGCATAGGTGCCAGGAAATGCCCTTATTTATCTCTCAGGCAGCTCTAACAAAGCAAATCGAGGATATTTAACATGTTTACTGGAATAACCAGCAGCTGAGTGATGGAATGAGCCTCGTTTAAAGCATTTATACCCGGGGAAAGTGATATTTATGATCCTATTATAGAATATGTGTTCCATGATGCCATGCTCCATGAAAACTCTCATTAAATCCTGGTGGTATGTCAGCGCTTTATCCCCCAGAATAAGGCCTCAGGTTAGGAACCCAAGCTGCTTCCCTACGGTCGGTGAGTGATCGCCATAATTTCCTTGGTGTATACCTGTAAATTATTGTTTTGGTAGTAAAATGTGTTATTTGTGTTTTGTGTTTTGTGTGTTTGTAAATTCCCTTTTATTGCCAGGTCAGAAGTGGTGCATTTTTTTATTCTATTGCCTTCACTTAGTCATTTAAAAGCAAATATATCATAAAATAATCAATGGCTGAGCAAAATGAGTTTGACAATTCATATATTAAATAACGGTCACTCTGTCGATTGGTGGATTGAAGATTGTGCATAATAAGCCGTGTTAAGCCGTGTGCTAAAACACATCAATATGTGTGACGTAAGTGAAACATGAGCAGCTGTAATATGTGACGTTACCTCACGTCTTAATCAGCTGGGAATCAGTGTCTAAGGGAACAAATTGTGTGATGTGTGTACATGGTTAATAGACTAAATAGGTGTTTTTTTGTGTGTGTGTTTGTGTGTGTGTACACGTCACACCAAGCAGATGAAGGAAGTGTTCACGTGCCATGTGTAGATCCAGGCCGTGTCTGTGGTTGCGTAAGTGCGCGGTCATGCGTCATCTGGAGCAGCTGAGCTCTGATTTAAGGCTGTGAGAAGAGAAATACGAGTTGGAGAAAATGAGCAGACGGGGGAAAGATAGAGGAATTAGAGGAGAGGAGGCAGAGCGTACCCATGGGTTAGTCAGCAGGACATTAACCTGGTGATGGATTCCTCCAATGGCCTGGCCACATAATTACATTCACCCATTTCTGCCCCGTCAGCAGGAGTGCTGAAGCTTCGCCGTCTTGGGACAGGCAGCAGAAATCATGCAGTGAGGTGAGGCCCGGTGTTGGCCTGCAGCTCACTTTAGGGAAAACACAAAATCCATCAACACAAAGCTGTGAGACACAGGCCTCATGCTTCATACTCATAATATTAATCTTATATTTTATGCCCAATAAAAGAGACGTGTTGGACCTTGGTAAAGATGTGTCACAGCAGTTTGTCATGCTGCTATCCGAATGGTATTGACATCTTTGAAGGATGAAGTCTGTGGCGATGGTGATGATTTGGAAAGAAAAAGTTAAGAACCTTCATGTTTCTACTGATTATCGTTTTGTGGATAACCTGTGCAATCTTTAAGAGCATAAAATAAACAGAATTATGGATACAGATTGGATACTGAAGACAGAAGACATTACCTTTTATATCTCATCTTCTATTTATGCAACTTTGCATAATATCCAAATCCATTAGTGACCCTGCTGAGATGAAGAGGATGACATATAAATGATGAAATATTGACCTGAGAGGCTGAGTTTCATTATACGACTGATCCAGTTCAGAAAAGGACTCCAGTGAATGAGAACCTAAGTGCATTGAAGAAGCCCAGCATAATAATGATTACCTATACCATATATTACACATATATATCAAATACTGTCAGGAGAGTATCTATCTATCTATCTATCTATCTATCTATCTATCTATCTATCTATCTGTCTATCTGTCTGTCTGTCTGTCTGTCTGTCTGTCTGTCTGTCTGTCTGTCGTTAAAATCACATTTATAACACAAAGTATGACGAAGAGATGAAGATGTTCCTCCTTTTCTAATCTATCGCGTTTCGTACAGTTTGGTCCTCGCCAGCAGCCGTAGCGCACGTGACGATCACCTGACTACCCGGAAGCTGTGAGGAAACAGACAATCAAAACAACAACTCTCACATATAAAAGTTGACATTTACACCTATTTACCCCGTGTTAATCATGGAGTCTACCCTGGAGCAGCATCTCGACGACACGTAAGTCAGTTTACGGCTCTAGTTTGGTTCGTGTTTTGCATTTCCGCGACGTTAAAGGCGATTCTCGTGTGTTTCTGTCTGGTTTTCTCCCGCAGCATGAAGAACCCATCGGTGGTCGGGATTCTGTGCACGGACCACCAAGGACACAACCTGGGCTGTAAGCGAGCACGGCGGGCTAACCGAGGGGCTCTGGTCCTCACACATGCACACAAACTAATCGATCATCTAGCGTCTTTAAACCCGTTATTCTGGAATGTCACATGGTCAGAAGTATGTGGACACCTGTTACAAATGACATGTTTGGGCTGCGTTTCGCGGTTTCACATCTTAAATGCTTCAGAATGCAATGACGGTTTAGACATTAAGGTGTGGCAGCAGTTGTTGGGGAGGCTTCTTCTTCCTCTTCTTCCTCTTCCGCTGTCACAGTGACAAAGAGCCCTGATCTCAACCCCGTGAGTCATCAGTAGTGTTACGAAGTCTAAGTGCGTGATGGGTCTCAAACTGTGTGCCCTGCAGTGTAACGCCAGCTTGTCCACATACTTTTGACCATATAGGGTGTTGATGATGTCCTCTCCTGATCACATTCATTGCTTTAATTAGAAATTCAATGGACTGTTCTGCACATGGGAGAGACATTTTGATACCATCCACGTATTTACTATTTTGATAGATGATACAGTATTACAGTATGTTCCACTCTCCCCAGGTCGCGGCTCCCTGTCTGATGAACACGGAGGTGTGGTGTCGGTGTTAGCCAAAGAAGCTGCAGCTCTAACCAAGGACCCAACAGAAATGCCAACCGTGTGCCTGGAGTCTGACTCAGGGTGAGAACACACACACACACACACACACACACACACACACACACACACACACACACACACACACACACACACACACACACACACACACACACACACACACAGTAGGCTTTCAATCAGTTATGTGCTTTATCATTTAACTCAGTGCTGCTTTGTTTCAGCTCAGTGAACTTAAGAGTGTGTGTCGGTTGTGATTAAAACCTGAGGAGTTCAGTAAATCTGGAGAGAGCCAGTTTCATGAAGTTCACAGCCATAGATTTGAGCTCAAAGTGGAGTCTCATCTGTGGGGCGATACTGCCCCCTGGTGGACATTTTGTTATTACATCAGCAACTACAACGTCACATCTTAAATCGAAACAAGATCTAAGTCTAATGTTGGCTTTGCAAATAGCTTAACTGGTTTGTCCAGGCTTTGGACCCTGGATTATGCCCTCAACTGTAATGGAGAGATAAGTACCTGGAATGTTGCAGGCATCAACCCTTAAATCTCTCTTCAAGCGTTCTCATTACTTATCAAAACAGAAATGTCAACGCAAACAGATCTCTAAGTTGTCGGAAACACAAGTTTGATTGGCCAACACACAAGCATTCACGGCAGGGTGGAAAACACATGAAACAGCATTTGGACAAATAGTAATATATATTCCATGATCGGTATAAATAAATGTGATCAGACTGTCAGCTCAGATCAATATTTATATATCTGTGTGTTGTTGTTTTTATAGAACCATTCTGGTGAGGAGCCACGGGACCATCACAATGGCTGTACACAAAATCGCATCCTGAGGACAAAGACGAAGCTTGCTGGAGTGTTGCTGTACAGTAATTTATATGGAAAGTCTAATTAAACACAAAAAAGTGGGTGGTGATTGAGGTTAAAGGTCAACCGTGTCTGCAAACGTGTCAGAGAAACACTCACTCTCCACACCGCCGCCCTGTCTCCTTCCATCACGGCGGCGGATCCTGTTTCCGTCCCTATGTCGATAGAATCCGAATCTTACGAACTTTGCTTATTTGTTAACGCTCAGCGTGCGGTTTGATGCGGTCTGCGCCTCTCGGCTTGCAACTGGCCCGCACTAGTATCATACAATCATTCCCATCAGTCTGAGGCAGTCATGCACAGTGTAACGAGGGTTAATAAACTTTAACTTGACAAACTGCTCCGGTCTGTGTGAAGTGTTTATTATTCCCTCCTGCGCTAAGTGAGTCGTGGTTACTGAGTTATTTCTCCTCGTCAAGTGCTGGACTGGTAACAAAGGTGCTGCTCTGAGCCCCATGAGGTCGTGTTCCTGTTTATCCACCATAGACACACAGACCTACCGGTGTGAAATACGCAGGCAGATCTGGGTTTTCATGCTCAGGGCTCCTGAGGTTACACAGTGTTTATCAGTCCATCTGTGAGGCAGATCTGAGGAGACAGGCCTGGAGGGAGACGCCGCTTAGGGCTCCACAAACAACCGCCGCCGCCGCCTCAGCCTCAGTGAGATGTTTACTTGGCCATCCTATTTTTGACTATGGAAGAATACATTTTAGTGCTGGGTATCCTGAGGCCCCTCCCACAGGATGGGGGGCCAGGCGTGGATAATAAGGTGGGCCCCTCCTCAGGCAGCCTGCAGTCTGTTTGGTCAGTCAGTTGGACACGTCGGTTACATCGACTGCAAAGGTGAAGCACTTAACATTCAGGAGGACTGAGCTCTGACCCAACTGCCACCCCCCCCCCCCCCCCCCCCCCCCCCACCCCCATCACTGGATGAAGATGTGCTGCTGAGGAGAGAGAGAGAGAGAGAGAGAGAGAAAGAAAGAAAGAAAGAAAGGATCGTTCGGAGTTCGGGGAGACCTGCAGCACCAGCGCATCAGGGTGTGTGAGGTACAGTATGCGGATGATACGAGGAGGAGTTTCATCCACGACTTCACCCCACACCTCCTCCTCCCCTTTCTCTCACTCTCACTCTCTCTCTCCCTCCCCCTCCCGCCCTCTCTCTCTCCCCCCCTCTCCTCAGACCCGCAGATGAGGTGCGCGGCTCCGTCCCGGGTCACGTGTCTCTCCCCGGAGCTCTCTCTCTCTCTCTCTCTCTCTCTCTCTCTCTCTCTCTCTCTCTCTCTCTCTCTCTCTCTCTCTCTCTCTCTCTCTCTCTCTCTCTCTCTCTCCTCTGATGTTGTGGCTGAGCCGTGTATGGAGACGCAGCGCAGAGAGACTCCCGCATAGAGGCAAAGTTATGGCTCGGACGGTCCCGCAGCAACTTGTCCTCCTCCCGGCCCGCTCGCATCCTGCCGCACTGCCGACGCGCAAAGCTTCCCGGGACGCGCCGCCGCTCCGCCTGAACACCGCGACAATACGCGTCTAATTAGAGCCCAGAGGACCGGCAGAGATTGAAAGGTTTGCATGGAAATGTTTTTTATTCACACGATTCTGCTCACTGACAACAGATTGAAACGTTTTAAATTTGGCGCAGAGAAGATTTAATTGATTGATTGAACAGTTGTTAGTTTTTTTTGGGGAAGAATTTCAAACTTTTCTTCAGGTTGCCTCAGAGTAGATTTGTGCTTTTTGTGTGTTTCTCTCAGCTGACATCTGGTTGAGATTCTCAGCTGAAGTGTCACTGCGGCTCCTTTTTGCCTCCCAGCAGCGTTTTACCTGGTGCACAATGCAACAGGCCCCAGAACTGAAGACAACAACTGGCACACAACATTACACAGTAAGACCTGCTTCTGTGTGTCTGTTTGTCTGTGTGTGTGTGTGTGTGTGTGTGTGTGTGTGTGTGTGTGTGTGTGTGTGTGTGTGTGTGTGTGTGTGTGTGCGTGTGCGTGTGCGTGTGCGTGTGCGTGTGTGTGTGTGTGTGTGGGGACTAAGCCAAGCTTTCAACTAAACACCCGGCGCCTTACTACATAATCTGCACAATTCCTCGGGGTGGGGGACTAATATCTTTACTTTGCTCAGTGACCAAAGGGTGTCATAGTTCAGAGTGGCAGGTTATGAATGTGGCGTTTACCTGCAGGTCAGTGAGTGAGACGGATGGGTGTGTGTGTATGGGAGGGTGCTAAAGTTTCAGTAGCTCCTTAAAATAACTCCACAAAAGCGATTCTCTAAATTGTTCTGCCACTGATACACCACTCTGCACCAGGAGATTGGAACCTGTCCAACATCCTGACAACTTCACTTTTATGAAACATCTTTTCCGTGCACCTGCTCAACAGAGGGCCGTCGTGATTCAAACACACATTTTTTTTAACCACCATTTTTCCTGTAAGTAAACGTTAGTTTTTGTTTTTTTGTGTGTTTCTGATCATCGTCATCTGTGTCGATCAAAACCTAATTGCATTCGGAAAGCAAACCTCTTACTGGCCACATTTCATCCCCGTAATGTTCCAGATGCTCCAGAGTTGTGTATCGTTTTACAAATCTCTGCTGCCTGTCTCTCGTGATGTCAACTGCATAGTGGCTCTTGTGTTACAGTGACATCAGCAGACGTGTGTGTGTGTGTGTGTGTGTGTGTGTGTGTGTGTGTGTGTGTGTGTGTGTGTGTGTGTGTGTGTGTGTGTGTGTGTGTGTGTGTGTGTGTGTGTGTGTGTGTGTGTGTGTGTGTGCTGTTTTCAGAGTGTTAGACGTCGTAAAAAGGCAGCGCTCCGTGTGAAACATGTAACCCATTTAGGCAGGATTCAGATTGACCCACATTCTTAACTTTGTCTTCTACACCATGAATCTCATTCTGTGTCTCGGCTCGTCTGTTTCTGCATGAATCATCCTCTGCTGCCAATCTGTGTGCCAACGCCTTTATGTAGTCAGACATAAAACTGGATTTGTTACCTATTACCCTTTATTCCAGACAGGTAAATTCCCTTTTTTCTCCTGGCACACACACACACACACACGCACGCACACACACACGCACACACACACACACACACACACACACACACACACACACACACACTAGTTCCAGTCTGCACGCTGTGACGGCATGCAGCACACACACACACACACACACACACACACACACACACACACACACACACACACACACACACACACTAGTTCCAGTCTGCACGCTGTGACGGCATGCAGCACACACACACACACACACACACACACACACACACACACACACACACACACACACACACACGTGCGAGTGCCGGTTTGCCTGTCGCGCCGCCGCAGCGCCTCTGGGTCCCCGGGTCGCAGAGGCTCGCCCAGATGTCCCCTCCACCTGGCCTTACTCATTCCAGCTTCTTCCCGAGACATTCCCAGGCCAGATGGGACGCATAATCTTTCCGGCGAATACTCGGGTGGGCCTTCCTCCCAGTTGGACGCGTCTCGATGTCTGAACCACCTCAGCTGGTTCGTTAGTGGTTTCGACGTTAAAAAAACGGGTCTGGACGTCCTCAGATGGACGAGCGAGGACGGAGAGGCGAGGACGGAGAGGCGAGGACGGAGAGACGAGTCTCTGCGTTCTGTGTCCACTTCGGTGCTCAATCTCGGTGCCACCATTTGAACCACCACAACACAAACCGAAATAATGAATCTGATTTCAGATACTGTCCGTGCTCGCCTCCCCTTTTCTTCTTCACTTACCATCCCTCCCTCTTCTCTTTCAGATTTAGCCTGATCCTGATGCAACACTAGTTTTGAGATTCCGCCCATCTGCCCCGAGAATGGCGCTGGCAGAATAAAGGACGTCGTCTCAATTTCGTCGTTCGCCTCCAGAGCCTTCAGCGATGCTTCCCAAAGAGCACAACAGGTAACATTTGTTTGTCTTTCTGGCATATGAATAAATCACATGAATCCAGCCTAGGAATTAACATTTATCAGCAGATTCTGTGGCCATTTTGAAACAGTACGACGTTGAGGAATTTCTGACACACCTTATTCTCAAGTTTTGATGTGTTTCGAGCAGTTCATGTGTGACACATGGGCATTTTCTTAGGTGATCAGTTCAACTTTTAGTCCACTTACATTACAACACAGATGGTATGTGCTGTTAGTGTTTGAAACCAGTTGGTTCACCTCCAGTATACCTTCATAAACATACAAGTCTGGACCAAACGTTGCCCTTCACAATAGATGCAGGTGTGTTGGCCGCTCTCAGAGTTCACAGATATAGATAGACGCTTGACCAGGCCTGTTAAAGGTCCTGACAGGAGCCAAACAGGCCTTTATTCTCTCTACACTCTCTGGATATTTTGGTATATTTGTTTTATTGGTGTGGACACAAGATCAAGCCAAACATACTACACATGTGTTTCTAATGATCTCTGCTGCCCTTCAGGCCCTCGCTCTGTTTTCACTTACAGCTCCGTCCCATGTCCCTTCACACACACACACTGCTGACTCGTAAACTTCACTCTCACCGCCGGTGTGTCCTCCACATCCTCCACTGATGTTTTGGGTTTGTTTTAGTTTTCCCTCATGAAGGCTTTCCTAGGAAAAGCACTTAAAATATGCAGAGTTAACTTATGCAGAGGAATCCATTAAGGATCCAACCGTCCAGGAAATGAAAAATGTAAATGTTTAAAGAGTATGCAGTGATGGCGCTTTGCTGTAATGTGCCATTAATGCTTCACTACAAGGTGCTGAGCTCCAATCCCTCAGGATCAGCCGCCGCTGCTGCCGCCGTAAACTCAGAAACATGAACTCAAACACATTCTGGGGACAACTTGTGAACAGCACATGGGGGGGAAATCCTTTCCCTGCAGTACACTGGCCCAATTCATTCTCCCTTTAATCCGCTCTGCCTAATTTGGCCTTGGCTTCTTATGCGCGTCTTAGTCTGACTGTTGGTTGGTGATGCAGCGTGAGAGGCGGTGAGAGAGAGTGAGGCAGGTCGCCCCCCTGCCCCTCCCCCCCCCCCCCCCCCCCCCCCGCCCGCCGTCCTGGTGTCTAAAGTCACCATTTGCTCACCGAATGTGAAGCTATGAAAGTCTCATAACGGAAACCATAGCAACAACCAGGATGCTTCCTTCTCCACACATTTGTGGTCACTGTGTTGACCTGTGAGGTGTCGCCACAGTTCAACTTTGAAAACATTCTGCAATTATCAGCCAGGTTTAAGAGTCCAAAGATAAAGTGCTTTGTTTACGTCTCAGGCTTAACTTCTGCTTCCTCAGACCTCAGCTCCTCTGGGTTTGATGCCCCGACAACGTTTTACCTCATCGCTGCATCTCAGATAAGACGGAACTGCTTGACAGTTTGTCCTGGAAAATCTCCAATTTAAGCTGCAGTGATCCTGCAGTCAGATTCCTCAAGTCACTTTGTTCTACTTAACTTCGGCTTAGATTTTAGTAGATTTTCACACGTCGAAGTCTTTGCTTGTGAGTTCATCTAAACTAAATATGTCCTCATGTGCATCAATCTCTCCCTTGTATCCACTGTTGATCTTGGCCTCCGTCACACATTTAACAACATTTTTCACATTATATTATAGTTCTGCTTTATATCACTGAAGACACCCGGGTCATAATCATTTACATTAGAGCTCCCTGCCAACAGATGAAGCATTATTAAACAGCCATAAAATCTTGGAAATTGACTAATCTATGAATTAACTGTTGCGACATTATGGCCTTGCTCGTTTTGCCGCCACCTCTTAGAGCAGCCGGGTGATGTGATGGTGATTTCACACACACACACACATCCATAGGAGTGAGCAGGCAGCACCTTTTGAAACAGTAACAAACCCACGTCTGCGTCCATTGCGTGTGACATGCTGTTGTTTAAACCCCAAATTGTGTGTGTGTGTGTGTTTGTGTGTGTGTGTGTGTGTGTGTGTGTGTGTGTGTGTGTGTGTGTGTGTGTGTGTGTGTGTGTGTGTGTGTGTGTGTGTGTGTGTGTGTGTGTGTGTGTGTGTGTGTGTGTGTGTGTGTGTGTGTGTGTGTGTGTGTGTGTGTGTGGAGTAGTGCTGAGTTTACACATTGCCTCAGACCCCTGGTCAGTATCTGCTGGTGGACTCTGTGGACTTGTTTTGAGCATTGAGGCATCAGATCATGCATGAGCGTGTTTCTGTTTAACGAGGCTGATTAAAAATCTGCTGACACCAGCCAAAAGTCCTGCGAGGAGGATCCGTCCGAAACGAGGGGTTAAGAGAATAAACAACTTGGCAACATGGTGAAACTACACTTGGCACATGCCTCCAGATGTACAATGTACAGCACACGCATGCACAACGGCTCGGGTCATGCAATATTTAACTGTGCACCAACAATCATCATCAATCCTCGTCTTCAAACATTTAGCCACCAATTTCGTAAACCATTGAGAGAGAGAGAGAGAAACGGATCACGCAGCAGTTATTGTGCGTGGTAGAGACACAGAGAGCTGAGGCATCGAAATGCATAAGAAAATTACTGAAGTTGGTGCAAGCGTCAGCAGCAGCGACAGAGAGGGGCGACATTACCTGAAGAGAGGGAGAGGAGAAGCAGGCCCCGGGTGGAGTCAGCTGTTAGCCCGCCTGCAGTCATAGCTCAGGGAATGTAGAAGAACACAACACAAACACTTTGATTAGCCCCGCCCACTAACAGGTGCTACTTGAAAGTTCTCAACAGTGAAGCAATAGTTGCGCTTTAAACAGTTTTGCGTATAAACACACTCAAACCAATCATCTTTGACACATTTTTTAATACACATGTTTTTAAGTTGCAGCCCCTGTAACCCCCTGTAACCTCACACACCTGTTCAGCCCTCCAAGGTTCACCAGAGGTCACCAGAGGTCACGGGACTGATATATCACACACACACACCTCTGATCTCTCACCTGCTCTAATACTAAGTACTATTATTTACAGCAGTGGTTGTATACTTAGACGAAGCGACACACATTGTTATGTCTTCATGTGTTCATTTGTTCGTTCACCTACTGTCTTCGTTTCACAGCTCAGCATCTTTCAAATTAATAGTTAATGTTTAATGTATTGTTTTATTCTTCAAAACCTTTTTTTTTTGTAGGGTTGAGTTATGAAATGACTTTGATGGAGACGAGCTGTTGACATGTTTGATGCAGATCGCAGGGTGGATCCAGGAACTTCTCTAATTGTGAGACAATCTGAAGAACATGCAGCAGGAACTTAGTGTTGCATTTTCCTGAACTTGAACCTGAAGCTAAATTGTGATTGAGTTATAGAACCCTTGTGTTATTCTGCCCCCTAAGACACTTGAAATAAGTCATTTATTTCCAGGTTAAAGAAGAAAGACTTGGCTACAAAACATATACCAGAATCTAATCATTGAGCTTAGAGTCGTGCTGCTAGATTCAAACTCTGAGGCTCTGAGGCAGAAATCGGACGGCTTCAGGTCGGCGGGTTTCAGTAAATAAAAATGTTTTGCTGAAAGATTTTTCCCCATGTTAGATTCCGCACAGTAGGAGGCGCTACAAAGGCGTCTGACATTTTTGGCTGAGCCTATGAATCCCCGTCAGGATGGAAGGAGGATTTCAGCATGATGAGTTTAATGTGTGTGTGTGTGTGTGTGTGTGTGTGTGTGTGTGTGTGTATGTGCGTGTGTGTGTGTGTGTGTGTGTGTGTGTGTGTGTGTGTGTGTGTGTGTGTGTGTGTGTGTGTGTGTGTGTGTGTGTGTCCGTCTCTCTCTCTCTCTCTCAGTGAAACCAAGCCAGCCATGAAACTGTTCAGAATGGATGTAGCGACGGGGACAAAGGAGAAAGCGCAGAAGATCCAATATGTGGACCCCCCGGATGGCGGCTGGGGCTGGATGGTGGTGCTGCACTGCTTCCTGGTAACGTCACCTGACTTATTCCACATCTGGCTGGAACTTTTCTGATTATAAAAAAGTCTGTCATCTGTGTCTTTGTGCTTCCATGCTTGGGCCTGATCTGTGTGTGTGCGTGTGTGTGTGTATGTCTGGTCGCAGGTAAATGTCCTCGTGATGGGAATGCTGAAGAGCTTCGGCATCTTCTTTGTGGCATTCCAAGATGAGTTTGGAGGTTCGGCGGAGAGCATCAGCTGGATCGGCTCCATCTTGTCGAGCATGCGTCTGTCTGGAGGTTCGACTCAAGAACACACCAGGCAGTTTTGAATGTGGAAAACTGTAAATATTTTTTAAGAATTGCCCCTCCTCTTCCTGTGACCCCTGCAGCGCCTATCGCCTCTGTGGCCTGTACCAAGCTAGGATGCAGGGTGACCTCCATCACCGGGGCGGTGCTGGTTAGTGGAGGCTTCATCCTGAGTATTTTCGCTACCAGTGTGGTGTTCCTGTACTTCAGCATGGGACTCATAGCTGGTGAGTGGAAATGTTTGGGTCAAACACTCCATCTAACTCAAATTATGAAACCTGGTTTATGTTCTTCTATGATAACATCCTTCTCCTGTCCTCTCTTTCTTAGGAATGGGTTTTGCACTACTGTACCAATCCTTCTCAGTCGCCACCTCTCAGTACTTCAGAAAGAGGTTAGCGACCGCGTACTCCGTCGCTCGTTCTGGGATGGGTTTGACTTTCGCCCTGGCTCCGTTCACTCAGGTGCTCCTGGACCGATATGCCTGGCAAGGTAGGGTGGAGCTTTCTGGTGTATTTTGAGTTTGAAATAGGAGTTTGAGCCTTGACAGTGAGCCGAGTCGTCTCTGTCCTCCACAGGAGCCATGCTGATCCTTGGCGGGCTCATGCTGAACCTGGTGGCCTCCGGCATGCTTCTGCGACCTATAAGAGTGAGACCTGTGGAAGCGTCTAGCCCGACCTCCCCTCTGAACCCCGACGGCTCCCTCAAGAGTTCCCCCGAAAAGGAATTCCCTAAGAACTGCCTGAATGGGAACAGCTCCCCCCACTTAACCCATTGTATCTCCAAGTTAGACTCATTCCCATGCCCCTCTCCTCGCCCTCAGAAGGAGGCAAAGAACCTGGGGGGCCAGCGCGATCAGGGCCCCCCGGATCCCCCGATGAACCCTGAACAAACCAAGCAACTCCTCAGTGGCGTGAATGGACACGAGCCCCACCACGACGCAGGTCAAGGTCGGCCCACAAACCCAGACGGCCCCACAGAGCTCAATGGCGGCGTGAACGGGGTCATGGTCACCGCGAACGGCAGCACACCTTCTCAGGACAGCCGCACAAGAACCAAAGTTCTGGATTTCTCATTGCTAAGGAACCCGTTCTTCTGCATCTATACCTGGTCTGTGGTCTTCAGCCAGTTCGCCTACTTCATTCCATATTTCCACTTATCTGCCCGAGCCAGAACCCTGGGCATCAACGCCATGGACGCTTCATTCATCATCTCTATAGCAGGTGAGTCTCATCGGTTTTCTTCTGAATTCATCCTAGCAAAGAAAACAATCTTATCAACATGTTCTTCTCTGTTTCCCCATATCTATTGTGCTTTTATGCAATTTAGATGTGACAATTGCTCCTAAAGTAGCAGCTGTTTGTCTCTGCATGTGCCTTCCAGCGCTGATGGCACAGTGGGGAGGGGGGGGGGGGTCCAGGTTGCCTTAAGGCTCACTTTAAGACACCACGCAAAGAACTCCTCGGTCAACTTCTAGGCATTAATTATATGTGAGCCGCTCAGACTCTGCAGTGTTATGTAATGAAAGCTTACATAAAAGATGAACTTTGGTCCACTGGCCAGGGCCGGTGTTGTTCAGCAGTATGCTATTGATGAGGCCGCTCCATACGGACAAGAAAACAGCATTAACATGTCGCTCACTGGCCGCATGTGCATGTGAGAGCGCTCGGTCTAGGTGGAGCTCTGCAGTTTGGCAATCCTCAGATAGAGAAAGTGCGACCTTTGCTGTAACGTGTTTGCAGATAAGGATAACGTTGTCTAAACTGGTGTGACAGCAAAGGAAAGGACAGAGTATACCCCCCTGAGAAATGCTGACGTTTCATTTATTTCTTGATAATACTGATAGTTAGATTGATCAATAGATTTTTTCCTCATACACATATTTGCTGTATCTTACCGCTGCAAAATAGTTTTGATCCATCGGCTCCATCACTGTTTGCAGCTGCAAAATGAAAACAATGCAAACAAATTGTGCAAAAATGTGACAAATGACGCTAGAATGTATATCTGTGTGTGTCTTTAAATGGCAGAACTACATTTTATAGCTCGTGAGGCCGATTGTGTGGATAAAGAATATGTATTTCAGAGCCCAACGCTGCTCTTTAAACTTCCACATGAGACTCGACGGAGGTCATTGGAGTCTATTTGTTTCTCCAAACCCCTGTCGTGTTATATATACATTAATTTTCTCTCAGAAAAGCTTTGTGTCCTCCATTCGTGCCAGCAAGACGCACGTTTTCTCTGTCACATTCTGTGCTCACGTGCGCTCTAATGAGACTGAGACAGACACAGAGACAGAGACGGACACATAGTGTGCCAACCCAGTGTCCCGCTGTCCCTCTTTCTCCCCAAACTGGCGCCTGTCATACAGACTTGGCCCAGGGAGAGGGGGCGGGGGGCCAGGCAGGCACGACCACCAACTCTTGAGCCAACTGGTGTCGCTAAGCAACAGCCAACTGAGTCCAGTTGTTGGCGTCCCGGCGACAAAAGGGGCTCCCAAACGTTTTCAGGTCCAATTCTATAGTGGCTGATATTTTGCTGAAGAGCACTGAGGCGGCAGTATTGACAAAAAAGGAGGCAGGACGGCCAAACAGCAACCAAACACGCCTTGGGCCTGAGCTTTAATGTATTGACTCATTGTTCTCCTTTGAAACAAAGCAAAAAGCCTTTCATCAGTCTGTGGTCTGTAAATACGCGCACGCACACACACACAAGCATGTCTACCTGTCAGGACTGTCCATCTAAGTAAAAGACGTAAATGTCCTTAAGGTAGTTGGCTGGATGTGAGAGGCTGTAGTCAAAGAGTACAGCGCTGAGTTTGAACAGAAACAGCTGCAGACTGGACCAACCTGCTGCGGACAAAACACACAAACAAACTGGAAATTTGTCTGTGCGCAAGCAGGGGACACTGCAGGACGCTGTCTTAGGTCTCTGGAGGAGGAGGACACGTAAACACAGCACAGCTGCCTCATGTCATCTCTCTAACCTCGGAGGACAAAGTTGCTCGCCATGCTGTTACATAAAGAAAGCAGAGGTGTTCACCCATGAAGGATTGTTTATTCTTTTGAACATTTGTTGCTGTTAATTACATCACATTACACACAACTTGGATTATTGTACATTTGTTTATATAGAGAACAAATGTAAGGGTATACAGGATATACTTTATTTAGAGGGACAGGCGCCTCTGCTCTCTGGTTTGTTTCATTGATCGGTGGCTTGGTGCGGCTGCTTGTAGCTATTCCTGCAACGGTCAATACGTCACTGCAGTTTCTGCACCGCCTATCAAGTTCCAGTTGACATCAGCAGAGAGCAGAGCAGGCAAAACCCCCCTGGAGCCAACACCCCACAAACACAACACAAAGCCTGACCAGGGTGCTGGGTGCTGGGTGCTGGGTGCTGGGTGCTGGGTGCTGGGTGCTGGGTGCTGGGTGCTGGGTCCGGGTGCTTTTGTGTGACACATCACATTTCGTGCCATTGCAGACCTTTGTAATTGTGCTGCAGTGCCATCTGCCAACCACCCACACAGGCACACCCAGACTCACACTGGCACGCACATACTTTGACTAACACACTTTGTTTTCCAAAGACGCTGTCGTGTTCAACACATCATCAGGGCGGCAAGAAGGACTTCAAGTGGATAGAGATCTCACTTAAGCTGTTTAATAAGCAAAAGAGGTTAAAGTTGTGATACAGAGCAAAACTCAGCTGAGGTCTCATGGTCTCAGCCGAGGTCTCACTGAGTTTCAGTGGTCCACAGACTGCAACCCAGTCCTGTGTGCACCTCCACTCAATGAGCCCCGAACTCAAGATCTTCATAGAATTTAAAGTGTTCCAATGTGGGTGTGGTGTGGTGTTTCTTCCTTTGTGTTGGTTGGAGGTTGGTGGTCCCCTCCTCTTGGCACATCCCTCTTCATGCATCCTGTGCATTGTAGATGATATGAAAGTGGCATCTTCTCCATCTTGATTCAATCACCACTTCTTCCAGTGATCCCCTTCCAATGATCACATCATGCAATATCCCTGATGTACCACATGTGATGCATTCAGTCTCTTGATTCCCTCATTGATCCTGAAAACCTCTGGACTTGATATCACTGTCCTTTGATAGATGTTCCACTCAACAACACGGTGCTCTGTATTGTCTTGCATTGTCCTCTCATATTAACTGACTCAACATGTGAACTTCGAACCTCCCCGCTATGGACAGAAGAAGAATCTGATCTTGTCAGTTGTAGATCACCTTAGTTGAAGCTTCCTGAGATCAAAATCTCTATCTCTGTGTCAGCAGACTTCTCTGTATCATAGTTAACCCTTAGACATAGATCACATCACACAGTTATATGACAAGCACAGTTAAAATAAAAATGAATATGATCAAACTCATCAACGCCCAGTTGCAACGCTTATCTCTTAATCTTTACAATCTCATTGGATGAATCTTAAATTATGTGAAACTTTCTTTAGTTCAGTTCAGTTCCCGCCCTCAGCTGCCTCACCTGTGTTGTTTTTGTCTTGCAGGTATCACAGAGACCATCTCCCAGCTGGCCTCGGGCTGGGTGACAGACAGAAACCTCTTCCATAAATACCACTACCACAAAGCCTACCTGATCCTCTGCGGCCTGGTCAACCTGCTCTCCCCGCTGGCCACCTCGTACATCCTGCTGATGGTTTACGCCGTGTTCTTCGCCGTCTTCTGTGGTGGCTACATGGCCCTGCTGCTGCCTGTGCTGGTGAGTAGATGACCCAAAGGGCAAACAGTACGTGAGCTTTATCCCCTGAGACCCTGCGTCCTCATATGTGGACAGTACATTTTTCTCCCTTCACCTTATACATCATTGTGCTTAACTGTCCTCATGTCTGGACATTCTTCGCTGCCCCCTGGTTGTGTAAATGACACTTGCTAGAAAACATCAGGAGGATAAGGAGAAAGAGACGACTTGTACCACGTATAGGTGAAGCGGCTTTATTACATCATTTCATCTCAAAATGCTGACGAGTATCTTTTACGGTGAAATCACTAACTGCCACTATGGGTGGAGCGTGAGGTCACAGAGTATCCAGTGTCTTGTGTCACACCACCACCACCTGAGAGTGTTGTTGCATGTGAGGAAGATGATGATGGAGCCACATGTGCCTCCGGGCCGAAACGATGACCCTGTGTTGAAGCTTGGGTTAGTGAGAGGAGAAGAAGAAACATCAATCTGAAAATCCGTCAACATTAAAATAAATGTTCAAAAATCCTAGAAGGTTTAATGTGCCTGAAAGTTATTCATGATCTCACAAAAGCAGTTGGCTAATGAAACTGTTTGGTACATCTAAACACTGCAGCCTCACAGAGAGAAGGTCCTTGGTTTGAACCCTTTGTCTTTGTGTGGATTCCTTCCTCAGTGCTCCACCTTCACCATCAAAAACACATGTTCATGTTCCATCCTCCCACTGCCCTTGACCCAGGGACTAGGCTGTTAGAGTGCTGCTCCGCCGATGGCTTCCCTCCTTTAACATGGCACATGTTTTTGCCTTGCAGGTCGATCTGGTGGGCTCAGAGAAAGTCAACAACAGCATGGGCTTCTCTATGTTCTTTGTGGGCCTGGGTTGCCTCACAGGACCTCCTTTGGCTGGTAAGTGGATTACATCAGTCACAGAAACCCTCAATAGACACGTTCACCTACTTTTCCAACATGCACACGCACGATCACATACTATACATGCGTGTGTGTGTGTATCTGTGCGCATGTGTGAGGGATTTTGTTTTTGCTCCTGTGTTACTTTTGAAGTGATTTATGACGCAGCAGGGCAAAGGTTGAGACCTTGTTGAGGCTTTGACATGAGCACACACTATATATATGTTGTGGGGTGTTAAAGCCTTAAATACCTGTCAAATTCCTATCTGTTCCTCAGAGAGTGTGTGTGTGTGTGTACGCGTGTGCGTGTGGGTGCGGGTGTGTGTCTGTGTGTGTGTGCGGCCATTATGCGGTGCGCAAACCTGAGACACACACGATGAAAACAATCTATAGTTAGGTTCCAGCAGGGATTTTTCGGGGGATCACTTGGACAAAAATATGTAGACGGGTAATCGGGTCAGATTGCGTTTAGCCTGCGGGTGGGTCAAGTTGAAGCCTTAGAATAACAACGTCAGGGTTTGGGAGTCGCGCAGTCTAAACTGATGGCAGATTGTCTTTGTTACATACGTACGGTGTTTTCAGTGTCTCCGATTACCGCGCATTCCTACATTTTTTTGTGTCGCAGCTTCACAAGTTTCAGCCCATCATCTGCTCCACAGCTGAAGCAAGCGGCTCATTAATGGCATATATGGAGGTCGGAATAGCGTACAGCACGTAAACGTCCTTCTCTTAGACCTTGGTTGACACGTATGTTTACACTCATCTTTCTTTCTGTGGCTTTTTCCTAGAATAACACGTATATTACCCTTACTTGCCCAACATTTGGCCCCAGCTTGACGAGGGGAAGAGGTCCCATCTCCCTTCTTCCTGCATTAGGCAATCCCTTTGAGGCTTTTGCAGATTTTTTGGTCCTGAACGTCACTCATAGCCCCCTTTAGGGTGATACGGAAATAGCCTGTGGCTCTGTTTACCATTCCTGCGGCTCTCGTAAGAAAGAGCTTTTGGGCAAACTGCGGTGCTGCCCTGACATCAGGCCACAGGTTGCGTTTAGGTTCCTGTTGACCATCCCTCCCCTCAGGACGCCTAACTGATATATATCTACCATCCGTCGCAAAATGCAGCTTTAGAGCAGCCGTACCTGTTTGTTGCATATTTATTTAGTTTGTTTTGAGAGATTGAGTAATTGTGCTGAAAGTCTGAATCACCTCGCTTGAGTGAAATGTCAACAGGGCATTTAAAGGTGACAGAAAAATGCAAATGTAAGACATCCGAGAGGTTACGGGTCGCCGTCAGCTCATGGGTTTAGTGCTCACTAGTGCGCCCTGTGCCTGTTAGACAGCTACGGCATGTTTAAGTGGCAGGTAAGTGTGTGAGAATGGAGTGCAAATGAAAAACAACCCGACATGAGCAAACTCGCCGGCCCATAACTCCTGAAGTCATATAGTGGACAAACAAAGCGGTTTGTCTAATTTTTCCTGGATTCCCTGATTTAAGACTGGTGTCTCTCTATAAGTCATGTGTTTTGCCCCAGACATTGTTTACCTTATCACATTCCGTCCAATCTTCACCAAATTCAGTCCCTTGCACATGCCACAGAACTCTTGCTGTCTTTGGATGTTTAGAGTGTTCTTTGCTGCATCTTTGCCGTCTTTAGGGTTCCTGTACGACTACACCCAAACCTACGACTGCTCTTTCTACCTGGCTGGGTTCTGCTACCTGCTTTCCTCCGTCTCACTGTTCATGGAGCCCCTGGCGCAGCGCTGGAAAGCCCGCAAGTTGGACCAGCTCGAGACAGCCGAGGGAGGCTGCAGACCAACGGCAGCGTTAGTCCGAACCCCCTGAACAATGGCGTCCTGTAGAGGAATAAAACCCGGGGACTCCCCTCTTCATCTCAGACCACAACGCTCAAAACCTGCACAGCCAGCAAACCAGACCCTGAATGTGACACCAGCTTATGGTTGTGACCTCAGTGACCTCTTCTTTTCAGCAGGGGTACAACACAGGCCAAGGAGAACAAGCTCATGGTCACAGTCATATAACGTCTAAGCATAACATTGCTGAATAAACTTGGGGAATTACAGTATATTATAACTTTTGAACGCCAAATTACGAAAGTAGTAATGCATGTTATCGATACGTACACAAAACTATACAGTTGATTGTCAAACTACTAGTAGTGACAGACCTGCACTTTGGGCTGTTGCATGACTTTTACTCTGACCTGAGCAGCCACAGTGTGTTTATCCGCCCTCACTCCTATGCAGCAAGCATGAGCATCTAAACTGTGAAAAATGAATGTTTCTTTCCCCAACAAAAGTAGTGTTGGCGCAGTAACAAGGTGATATAGAACTATATTTTGTTATGGTATTTAGAGGTTTAAATTGTATGAATATTATTCTGACATTCACTTATTAGAACAGGCAAATACTGACGCCTGCCAATTTGCCTTTGCGGCTGGTTTACAGCACCTGGAGATGTCACTTCAGTGCTGTTCTATGCAAATGACAGACAATTGAATGCATTCACTGTACGATACAGCAGACGGAAGGAGAATCATGTTTGGCTGTTGAGCTTAAAGAGACTTGCAGCGATCTTGGAGTTTATTGATCATAATGGGAGAGCAGAGCTGTTGGGCTCCACTGAACTTGCAGGTTCTTACTCTTACTTAATGGGGCATTTTATCGACTTTGTGTGTCTGTAAATCTCTGACCGACTACATGTTCTCCCCGTACGGACAAACCGGCAGGATTGTACTGTTGCCCCGACTCGCAGAGCCTGCAGGAGGCCAAGCGACGGCAGGTCGTCTTCTAATATATTGTATTATAAATGGGATTCGTCGGTTGTTGGATTTTATTTTTTAAGCTTTAGAGGTTTATTTTGTCTTTTCAGTGGAATCCTTATGTGTCACCACTGTTTGCCTTACAAAGTACTGTTTTGTATCTTTACTAACTTTAATGTCATGTCAGCCAAAGACACATTAGAAACCTACAGACGACTTGAACTGGATTTCTACCACTACAACCACATCACAGGTGTTGAGTTTACTGCACCGTGATCAAGCATCACCATCGCCATCTCCAGGTCCTAACTGAGAATGGTCCAGCGTCTTCACACACAGCTTTTGTTATGCCGCCCTCTTGTGGCACTAGAAAGCTTCTACTCAAAGAATTCTGTTTCAATTAGTACCAAATTATTCCCCCTCAGCTCACTTTCTCAATGCTAAGCGAGGCTCTTTGTATCGTTTCAATGATGCCAGTTGTGTACAAAAGCTCTTTTGGCTCACGAGTTGCATTCACCACCGGTCTGCTCCTGTGCTGCAGGGCCACGCAATGTTTTGTACGATCAATCTTGTATGTGAAGTATATGAAGCTTTAAAAGATTTTGTTTTTTTGTTGGAATATTTTACTTGTTCTGGTAATCTGGATATGTTGGCTATTTTACGGAACACATTTTTAAACTTTGTCATTTTTATGTCCCATTGGAAATGTCTCAAGCCCCCTGAAAAGGTCAATTGCTAATAAAGTCACGTTAATCTGACATTTGACCTGCAGCAGATGCATCTGGATGAAGCTGCTGTGTCAGAATTACACCAGAGCAGACCTTTGAAAACACTTTCATTCTAATGTGGTGTTTTCAAGGTTTGAAAAGTGCTTGGATTTTGAATAAAGTGCTTGAAACTGCTTGAAATGAAATTGTAATTGTTTATTATCTTCATAATAAATCGGTACCTGGTTGAATGATTCACTTTTTAGATGACGCAATAAATTAGTGAGTGTATAATCAAAGCAGTGTTTGATCTGCCAACGGTGAGAGAGGAAACATGGCAGCAGGTCGGATGAAAACTCGACAACTGTCTGCCACTACTAACATCAAAGCATCTTCAAGTATGTGCTCACACAATGGATAACAACTGGTGTGGTGCTTTGGGCTCGTTTTGAGTTTAGAAAATATGCAAACCCAATCATTATCCCGCTCAGAGCCCATAGTTCATTAATAATCCTTGTAATCGGTCAACTAACTGACGTGTGACTCAGTCGGTCACCTCCTGTGTGATCAACACAAATGAGAGCAATAGATTGGTTCATCTCTCTTCAAAGAAACACAAGTTGCGTCATGTTTAACATGTTTTATTGACAAACCTCTAGGACATACGGATTACATTAATTTTTCTTTTTTACTGAAACAACAATTTTGCACAATGACAGTAAATGACTTACAGTAGGCGACACCTGATGGTGTGTTGGACGACCTGGAAACACAAACTGGTGCACCAACGTTTGCCTTCAGATGAAAACACTGTGTAAGAAAGACAACATATCATTTTGGCAGCAATACCGTGTTGACTTTTCAGTTGCAATGTCAAAAGCTCCATGAGCTGCAATTACTGTAACATTTTAAATGGATAACAGCATTAAAAACACTGCGGACTGAAACTGCACTGCAATCAGGAGCTACTTTAATCAACACTTTTGTAGCTCACTGTCCAATCAGACGAGCCCTTTCTTTTCACTCTTACCAACATTAATGGCACAGAAATTAAAAGTTGGCATCCTTTGTAAAGGATTGTGGGTAAGAGCCAGTTGGACAGCGGTGGAACAGATTGTTGTCATATTTCAGTAACATTGAAAGGTTAATGATGTTATGACTCCAGATGAAGGTCAATGCATTTTGGAGAGGAGTTTCCCTCACATGTCCGTGTTTTAACGTGGACAAATGAATTAGAATTTAAAAATGTGATAACAGTACTATTAAGTTTAAGTGCAACACACTAAGCCCAGCGATTGATCCAGGCTGGGATCAGAGCAAACACACACCGGCCACAGCCTGACACTTATGTCTTATATACTCTATATATGATGCTGGGTGTGGTGTGTTAACTGACAGCACTTAATGCTAAAGTGAATTATGGTGGCAGAAGCTAAGGACGCCATGTCTCTGTCTCTGTCTGTCTCTACTCACCTTTAGGTAAAAGACACTTCACACTGTCACGTCTGCTTCAAACACAGATCAGCAACAATATAGAGGATTTTGGTACAATTTAAACTGTGCAAAATGCTTAAATTCTAAACCAACATCAGTTTGACCTGGAATGTATAAATCTAGTTTTTGCAGGATAACTCATATGGATTAAGTAAGTCTCTTTTCTTCTCCTTTTTGGTTTGACGTGTCAACAGCATCACCGAGGCCGTTTAAAGCCACAGTCAGAAAGTGTAGTTTCTCCTCTCACACATTAGTTTGGTCTGCAGTTGTTGCCTGTCATCGTTTCTCATTTGGCAGCAAAAAGAAATAAATGTAAAAATCTCGGGTTCAGACTGAGGAGTCATCTTTAAAACTATTTTAAAAGGAAACTAAATATTTGCAAGTGCTTAAATTTGACAAAATCTCTGCAAACCTTAAAAAAGAATTATGATTGTGAAACACGGGTTTTAAAATGTGTTTTGCAAAAGCACCCACAGAATGTCCTAAATAATTGATGTGAAAAAAATTGGGAAAAAATTATATTCTTATTAATTCATACTTTCATTGTTTGGGGATTCAGAAATTGATGGCTTTGTGTTTTAATTCTACAAATACAAACAAAAATAAGTAATAAACGGATTCCTAGTTTTGACTGATCCTACTTGGAAACCACAGAAAATATGACAATTTTAAGAGGTACTACACTTATTATCATTTGTTGATTCTTAGTTTGTGAGGTAAATGCAGTGTAAAGTGCAGTGATATTTGCTGTGTGGCCTCGGTGTTGTACAGTGAAGCACGTGTGACTGAATACTTACCTGCTGCCTGAGCCAGTGATACAGAGCTGGCGGGCAGCACTCAAGCCGCGCTGTGTGCGCACGTGTGTGTGTGTGCAGCACTCACACACACACACTGATCACCGTGGAGTCCTCTGGGTGTGCATGCGTGTGATGTATCTGGTAGTCAGGCGGGTGGGAGAGAGGAAAGCAGGTGGTCCCTCCTCCTCCTCCTCCTCCTCCTCCTCCTCAAGATGGCGATGTTTCCCTGGTGATGCGCACGTCGTCCTCAGCACAGAAACACAGCATTTGCTTTTGCACTAACACAGCTAAGATGGATGGCAGCAGGAGGTGGAACCTTTTCTTTTCCTGTGTGAAATTAATTTAATGTAAAATGGCCGTAACAGCCAAGCAGGTCTTGTTGAAGAGTTTGGAAGCAGGTTGGATCCTTCCAACAAGTTGTCAGGTTTCTTTTCCGTGCTGGAACACACACCTGGGACCGTGCTGGAGTCAAAGCTTCAGCCGCGTTCGGTCGCAAGGAACACGTCAGGAAACACAAGAACCGGGAGAACAATATTCCTAGCTGCGGTCTGGGCCGATCCTCTTCCCTGAGACAAACATTAAGTCAAATGAAATCATACCTTGGCAGAGCAGAGGCAGAGTAGCCCGAAGGTTCAGCTCCGCCTCTGCAGTGAGACAGCAGCTCCAACTGTGGAGCTACAGAAAGTCTCACGGTGGCGTCGCCCACAAGCTCCCAAGCGGAGTGTGTGTGACAGAATTCCCTCGGCTCCTATTCAGAACCAGGAACAAAAGCTCATGGAACTCTGAGTGTAATGATGGGGTCTGTGATGATGGGACAACAGGAAACCAGTTTGCTCCGGCCTCGGCCTCCCAAACTGCCCCGGGGCACGTCTGGCCTCCGCCGCCGCTTTCACTCAGCGATACGGGACGCTCGGCTGTAAACGAGGGGCGGCAGAGGCTCCTCCATCCCGCTCAGGTGTTCACGTGGTGCCAATGAGAACAGTGGAGAACAGCAACACGGATCGTGTGCGGATCGGCCATAACCGGCAACTCAGGAGGTCTGAACAGGCCTGCAAGCAAACAGCCATCCTCACACCAACGACGGGTTCCATCCTCACGGGCGCTAAACAAACGTGTAAATCGTCTCCCTTTTTCACGTGCAGAAACAAAAAGGGACAAGTGACAACTCCTTCCAAACACAATAAGGCACGGGCAGCTTGTTTCTTCAATTCACTTCCACTGGAAGAAACACGTTTCCATTCAAATGAAACAATTTATTGATATTCGGTCACATAAGTGCTCAAATGCACTCTTGGCATGTGAACAGCTTCGCATGGGCTGTACGGATTTTCCTTTCCCATGACATCAAGTGTACATTGCTCAATTTTCCATTTTAAACAGAAGTCATCACAGGTTGCTGATGGGCTAAACAACTTAAAACTGCCGCCTCGTCAGCGAGGCCTCACACACACTAGGCGGCCTCGTCGGGCGGAGCTTTTGCACCTCCGCTTGCTCGCTCGCTCTCTCGTTCTCGTCTCCTCGGGAGTCCAACGTGGAGGTGGGTGTGATGCACAAACACACAACAAGTCTGCCACACATGAATGCTTTCAGTATACGTTCAAAACAAAAACTCAGCAAACTGTACTTCAGCGTGGGGCGAGCACCACTAAACCTGGGAACACACTGGCAGGCGCGAGTAAAAAAAAAAAAAAAAAAACAACCAAAAAAACAAAACAATTTTTGCTTTCTAAAATCTCTCTTTTAACATTAATCTTTTTTTTTTTTTTTTAAAGGAAGGATTAAAATCTTAAAAATGACTTAGTGAAAGAATACTTAGTGAACACAGAGCGGGTTGCATTATTCTGAGCAGCTCATCCAGACTGAGGAGGAAACTGTTTGTGAGCCTAACGCGTCCAAAAACATGAAACAGACCGTCAAATATCAACACAAATCATTAGTCTAAGCTTAGTGCTGTTAGGTCACACGACACAGCCGTCTCTAAAGGTAGGGGATGCACACAAATCATAACACGAAGTAAAAAGTGTGATGTAGCAGGAAACGTATTAGTATTTGCTTTACTATGCTACGACGTCTGCAGTTAGCGGGGCTGCTGCCTGGACTTTAGCGTTCCACATAAGAGCTGACGTGATTTAGCTGGATTTAGTTATTGTCGTTTCAAATGTTGAGATTCCACTCCGATACACAAAACCTTGATCCTCAAACACAAGCCGACAAATGTCCCCTCGGAAAACAAAAACAATTACAAGGTAGTCGTGACCTTCAAAACAACGGGGACTGAAATCGCTAAGAACCAAGGAGGTCGAGTTCATAAGACCTTCATACGCAAACAGAAAAGGGGGGAAATACAACTGCCTTGTAATCGTAAAAGAGTGAATCGGTGGGGTGGGGGGACTTGTACCAGCTGGTGTGTTTACTTTACGGGCGGACAAAACACAAGCAACACCTGCAAACAAATCAATGCAATCAATAGCTGCTGTGTAGTGTCTTAGCGTTTTTCCTGCCAAATCCACTTAGTGACATTTGTGATACATGATCCTGTTGTACCTGATTGCATTGTATTCTAGATTATACACACACACACACACACACACACACACATACAGGTGGTGCTGATATTTTGTCCGCCCGCTGTTTCATTTTAAACGCCCCCAAAAAAACCTCACACACACATTTCTAGATTGTTTTGTAGTAAAGGTGTCTTCTGTACGACACGTCTCAGGATGTATTCACCTGATTCCTTCTCCTCTTAGGCTTCCTTTTACTTATTTCCAGTTTTGGGACCAGATTACTGTAGGTTCTGATGCCATGAACGACTCTTAGGACCATTATAAAAGTTCCAAAAACCATCATCCTGTTACTTTTGAGAGAGGATCCTGTTTTTTTCCGCCTTCTAGTGGATTACATAGCAACACACAAACATTCAAATTACCATACTAGTGTACCCCATAATGCAGAACACACAGCATGCAACAGTTACTGACATACAGCAGAGGGTTTGGTTTTTTTCTTTTTTTTTTTTTTAACACAGCACTTGTAGTTTAGTGTGTTCTGATTTTAAGATGCTCCGCGAACCACAATCATAACCAGATAGTCCTCTTCACTTTTAGCCAGAGCTTTGGCTGAAGAATCGAGGAACTGCTGGGAGAAATCACAGGGAGGAAATGCGTGAAGGACCCCCGTGTTGTCTTTATCTCTGCTGCCCCCCACAGGCAGGCTGATGACCCCAGCTGCTTGTTTTTGGTTTAGGTAGGACACCAGGTTGCGGAGCGGACGCTGAGTGGACGCCGCCGGGTCGGACGACGGCACCTCCTCGGTGCTGCCGGGGACGGCGAGCAGGATGGCGTATCCGCTCGGGCCCGCCACCTTGATGCGCCGGGAGACCTCGTCGAGCTTGGGCTGGTCCAGACGGAGGCGCTGGGTGATCTTCAGCTCGCTCACCTGCCTCCCCGTCGTGCCGTCGATGAGGAGGTCGCTGGCTACGCTGTGGTCGCCCTCCAGCAGGTGCATGTTGGCCGGGAAGTTGCTGTTCTTCAGCAGCAGCATGCCGTGCCAAGCCAGGCTGAGTTTGGTGCCGTCTGGCTTGGACGGCTGGCCTCCTTTAGAACCTTCAGATCGCTCTCTCTTAGCCGGGCCTTTGCTACCGTCACCCGCTTTCCGCTTACGCTCTCCCACTGTGGAAATCCCACTGGCCAAAGGTCCCTTGTCAGAGAGAACCTGGCTTTTAAGTCTCCGTTCCAGCCCAGCCCGTTCTAAGCTGCTGTGGCGTTCTCGTGCTGGAGAGGGCCTCTCGCCCCTCAGAGGGCGCTCCGGGTCACTGAAGCGCCCCCCGTCTCTGCTGCTACCCCCGGGACTGCCGTCTGGGGAGGAGCGTCTACGTCTAACTGTCCTCTCAGTGCTGTCAGGAGAGTGGTCTAGATGGCGTCCGTCCTCCATTACGCGGCGCTTGCGTGCAGGTTCGCGTCCCTGTAGCTCTCGCTCCAGAGACCAAGGCTCCCGTGGCCGCCGCTCTCTTTCCAAGTGCTCGAGGGGTTCAAAGGGTGAGGCGCGTACCCGGTCACGGATAGCAGGGTTGGGCCACTCGGCTCCAGGAAAGAGCTCTCTCTCTCTGAAGTGAAGCGGCGGTGGAGTCCTTTCCCTGACCCTTAGTGGTTCAGGTGTGGCACGGTGAACAAATGATTCTGCGACCATGTCAAACGGTGGGATGGGCAGAGGTTGCAGGAACTGCTGCTGGTAACGGTGCTCAGTATCTGCAAAGTCCACCCTGAGTCTTCTCTCTGGACCCCCCAAGGGGAAGCCACGCATGTGTGTGCATGCCGCCTGTGCAGCGTCCAAGCTTTCATACTGAATGTAGGCCCAAGTGTCCCCTTTTCTATAGTCAATGGTCCTTATAGTGCCAAATCGGTCAAACTCTCTTGCCAGGGCAGCTAAAGGGACCCAGGGACCAAGTCCACCCACCCACAGGCGTGTGGTGGGAGTTGCTTTACCGTATCCTATCTTAATGGGGTTCCGGCCCACTATTTTGCCAGACATACTAAGCTTGGCACGGTGAGCCATGTCAAGGTTCTCAAATTTCAGAAATCCATATGTGCTAGTTTGTCCTCGCGTAGGTCTCTTAATGTCCACTTCCGTTATAACCCCAAACCTGTCAAAAGCTCGCCTCAGGTCCGCCTCGGTGACGGTAATGTCCAGGTTCCCCAAAAACAACGTCCTGTTCGCTCTTTGGTCGTCTTCTGGAGATATAAAATCCTCCTCACGGAAAGCTGCTCGCTCTGCAATGAAAGCTGGACGTGCCCGGGCCTCAAAGAGGGCAAACTCCCGGTCCCGCTCCAGGTCTCTGGGTAAAGGGGGCGGCGGGGGGGGAGGGAGCCGCCCCAAGGCCAGCTGCTGAAGCCGGTAGTCTCTGTACCCGAGCCCGGTGGGTGACAACGGCCTCTGCAAGTGTCTGTGGCCTTGTGCCGCACCGTAAAGGTCTCTTTCCACGGGGGAACGGCTTCTCCTCCGGTTGATGTAGACGGCCTCGATTTTCAGCGGCCGGTCGTAGAGCACTAACCTCCCCCTGGCGTGCTTGGCAGCTCTGGCATCCTCCGGCTTCCTAAAATTCACGAAGGCTATCCGCTCGTCGTTGCTACGGCTAATCTTGACGCTTACATCGCCGAATTTCTTGAATTCGTGAAAAAGTCCATCCTCGATGTCTTCGTCGCTGAGCTGGGTGCCGAGGTCGCTTATTTTGAGGGTCTTGTACTCACTCTCGGCGTTAGGCGGCTGGACCCGCTGCTCTACCCTTGACGCGGTCCTCGGTGAGGCTAAATCCAGCGTCAGGCTCAGGTTGTGGTTTTTCCCGACCGAGCTAGCGACGGTTGTCTGGCAGCTGTGGTTACTTCCAGTCCGACTATGTCCATCAAAATCCCGGTCTCTCTTTTCGCCGAGCAAACTCCTTCTCGTCGAGCCGCCGTCGCTTTTAGTCGAGTTATTCCCATTATTGCTGCCACTGGAGATCGAGATAGCCCCCATTTTCTTGCTGGTCGGGTGGCATCCTCCCCTGTCTCGGATATCATCCAAGGCCCGGGAGCGTTTTTTAATCGGCGACCGCTCTTTACCTTTCATTTCAGTCCACACAGAGCTGAGCCACGGGGACGCTTTGGGTTATTGGGGTTAACTCTGCAAATTAATGCAGATGATTGCGGAGAAGAAAAACTGGTTAAGTCAGTGACCCTGCGGCAAAACAACAACATTCGCCATTTTGTCTAGATTAATAGAAGGCCCCGCCCCTTCACTCTGATTGGACGAAAACGTGGGTGGAAATCGTCAGAGAGCACGTCAATCACGCAGTTTACTGCTGTCTTTTATTACACATTTTGTATTACAGATACAATAATACGTGATCCTGTAAAGCACACGAGTAATTAAGAGAGTAGCAACAATTATATATTTTACAGTTATAGTATAAAATTGTGTGTGGTTTTTTTTAAAGGTTATGAAAATGTGAAATCATCAACAAATACATTTACCGACTTTTCCCTATCACACAATATAGACAAAAAGCTCACTCAATTACGTAAAATACCAGGTTTGGGCTCATAAACATTTAATGTACAAATTCAAGAGGAGTTTGGGGGAGGGTTAAAAAAAACTTGGTCATCCCCGCTGAACATTCAATATAATACCACAAGGTGGCAGAATTCGAACAGTGGTTCAAAGCGGCTGTAAACAGACCAGCACATAAAGTATGGCATCATTTTCATAATTATGTCTGTGTGTGGGGGGGCAACTGCTGTTGCCTATATTTAGTAGCCTCAGACAAAATCACAGATTTGGCGTGAAAGGCCTTCAACTATCTGGACTCTAAGAAAAAGGCAAACAACTTGCTAAGTATTGTTGTTTGTCAGTAATAATAGTAAGAAGTTGTCATGTATGGAGTCAACACTGTCTCTTGTCGTCATAATTCATCTAACAGCTTGGGAAACCAAACTTCATCCAGAGGTGTAAATGTCTATCACGGAACACTTTTCTACTGGGGATATAAATGAAGATATATTACCAGGCAATGGAGAGGAGTGAATGTGAGGGTGAGCAGTGTGTGTTTGTGTGTCTGATTCAGGGGATGTGCATGCCCGTCCAGTCCATCCAATTGTACAGTCATTGTCAGGACAACATCCCATCTACATTTCCATTTTGAGCTAAATATTTCACATTTATTTTAGTTCTGAATTCAAACATCTTTATATTTTTAGACACAAGAGTTTATAGTTTGTAAATACAATCTGTAAGGTAGGTGTTAACACAGAAACACATTTACTCAAACTGTTAATTGGATGCTATTTGTCCTGTATTTAATATTTATTTGCACTAAATCCATCAAACTCAGGCCTCATTAAAAGTGAAATGAAATGGACATATTAAGCACAATATTAATCTTACAGTAAATTTCTTCTAGGTGATGACAATCAATTGAGGTTTTACACCTTTTTTTACTTTTACTTTTGCAGGACGTTTGCATACACTCAGTGTTACTGAATTGGACACTGAGTGTAACCAGCATTTGGGGACATGTGAATGATATTCTCTAGCTATAAATACAGGAATGGGTGGGTTACAATAGTTGCAAGATAAATGATCCGAGATCAAAGCTGAGAACTGAGGCCAACGGGCAGCTTTATATTTAATGAGCATTAAATCATATTTCATGTCCATTTAATGGGGCTGAGGATATAGTCATTTCCAGACTCTACTGACAGTTTTCACCTACTGACCCTGACAAAGAATGATGCTTAATTAAAAATGGCTCCTGGCTCTCTGGGTCGAGTCAGCATTTTCCTTCATGTTTATTTACGGCAATTCATATCGAGACTTTGTTGCTGATTTATTGAGTTCACACAGATTAAAGCTTCTGCCAGAGCAATGCCACTTTGAAGACAAACTCTCTGTTTTAAGACAAAGTCATTATTGTCGGCGTCTATTATAAAAGGAATAAACCACGTAATGCTTATACAATATTGTCATTTAAGAGTTAACATCAAAAGTCACTGAGTTTCATCTTTTGTTTATAGACAGAGATAACCTGTTCTAACTAAAAATAAAAGCTAAAAATGAGCATTGACATACCATCTACTATTTCTACAGCTTTCCACATCTCCTCAGTTCTTTATCCCTCCTGACAGCTTTCCTTATCTTCTCCACTTAATCTGGGATTTAATCAGAGGGGCTGTGTAACTGCAGCGAGGGCTGCCGTCTCCCAGGGCCTGGCTGGAATTTGAAGCTGTGGGTGTGGAAAGTGTTTCTGATGGGTTTGTGCTTTCTTCTATTGGAACCACATGTTAGTGGCTCACGCAAAAGCCCGGCACAGACTAAGGGACCGACAGCCAGTCTGCGCCGGTATCACTGTCAAAGCCATAGATCTCATACATTTCTGGGGAAGAAGTGGAGCTGGGTAGGCTTCAGTCTATGGATCCATCGCTTTTCATCTGAATTATGTTATATTTTATTATGTTTATATGAGTAACTTACCAAATGGGATGGCACCTTTCAATTCAAAATGTCCTTGTCAATGAATTACTCGGTGTAAAGCACAACAAAATAATTTCTAGTAATGCATGTTTCAGTGTTATCCTGTCTTCCTCTCTACAAATCACAGCATAAACACAAAGTCATAAATGGAGGAAACTGATATCAGGCGCTACTGAAGAGGGTCTGACCTGCAATAGAGAGTAATATCACCAAACATAATAAATTGTGCTCTGGGCCCTGGTAACCCCAATTTCTTGTATTAAACTGTAACCCATTCCTCATTTGGCCGGGGGGTTTACCATTGATGCCAGATGTGAATGGGAAAATGCCCGTCTCAGTGTTAAGCCAGACTTGTGTAGGGGGGGGGGAAAGGCCCTTTACTTTATCATGGATAGTGAAGTGTGGTTGCCCAGTTAGTTTTTCATTAATGGACCTGCCAGTGGCTCCTGATGCATGAGGTGCCACTTGAAGGTTTCTTGAAGTGAAGCCTGCAAACTGTAACGTATGTTCTCTCTGTAAGTGTCCAAAATACAAAGGGGGCTCATTTCCCACACAGCAGAGGAGTTTGTGTTTATGGCAACCGCAGCCTGTGAAGCATTTTTGCCTCATGACCGCATTCCCACTCAGATATGTGACACACACTTTTGATTTGGCTGTTTTGGTTATCATCTGAAGATGGAGAAAAAAAAGTCTTGTGAAAACTACAACAGTCCCACTGGTTGAGATTGTTTTGTTGTACTTCTGAACCTTATTTCTCCAATATACTTTTCTACTGAATAACACAGATAATATAATTGGAGGCCTTTATTAATGGTCACACTATAAAGCAAAAGAGACATCAGACAATGATTAATATGATAATTACATTTTTACATGCTTAAATAATTTTACTCCTCTCTGAGCTCGACAATGAGAAACTTAAACTGGAGAACAGAAGGTTTGGATTACCGCAATATGTTGGGTTTCATGCAAGAGGCTCTACTTGCCCTCAGTGTCCATGAATTTCTTAGTCCAAGATCGACTGAATGGTACCCAAAAAATGTCCATGTTGGCTTATATAAATGTTAGGACGGGGAGGAAATATTTGAATAATATTCACAAGTGGGTGTGTACATCTGAGACTGTGCTTGATTTGTGTACTGATAAGGAAGGAAACACGCTTTGGCTCAGTCAGTGCATAATGGGGAGCTGGCACTGTCGTAGTCATGTGGGCCAGGAGAGGATGCTTCCCGGCTCTTTGGCTTTCATCCGCAGAGCTACCAGGCCCGTCGGCTTGTATTCGCTCTCGGGCCCCTCGATGGAAGGAGAACCAAGGCCTCCCGGGAAGCTGTGGAGCGAGTAGAGGCCGTTGATGCCCGGATGGTGAGGCGGGTGGTGGTGGTGTGGATGGCTGGGCGACGCGGGCATACCCATGAACCCTGGCAGATTACTGTGAGGGTGTGAGTATGGGCTCATGCAGGAGGAGGGGATGGAGTCGGCTCCCAGGACGCAGCCACCGCCTGAACCACCTCCTCCTGCTGAGGTCGGCCCTGGCCACAGGTTTCCCTGCATCTACACAGGGGGGAGTAAGGGAATTAGAACTTGCAGACACTTCATACTCTTACCATTAGACATTTATGACAAGAGGAGTTTTTGATACCTTATTGAGGTAAAAATTTGAGAAGAGAAGAGTACTGCATTGTATCACAGGGTATATCTGAAGCATACAGGAGCATATTCTCTATTTATTCTTAAGTTGGTTGCCTACCTGGTATGCATCGTGGCGAGGGAGCAGAGAGATGTCATATGTAGCAGCAAAGTGGTTGCGCACCTCCTGGATCTTCCCATAACGTTCCCGTTTCCTCCATTTGGCTCTGCGATTCTGGAACCAAACCTAACAGATATGAAAATTACAGAGTGCCGTCGACCAAACAAAACACTCCTACAAAAGTCTTGGAATACCGTGGAAAGGATCCAGAGGACCACACATTGCTTTGCTCAGGTCATTATAAGCTATTGCAGGGCTGGACCAAAGATTTTTGGGGCCTCAGGTAAGGTTTTGTTTGGGCCCCTCCACATATTTACACAGATGACATCAGCTCAAATTTCGTTTTAATCACTTTTAGAGGTTGACATGAAGGTTTTGCTCTCAGATATGTGGTTCAACACGAGGTTCATTGATTAAGTTTTAAGTTGTCCCCGTGGCAACATTGACCATTTACCCCTGAATTTAATTTAAAGCAGTTACACTGTGACTTGGCTGTAAACAAGGTAATCTTATTTGACAGTTTAATTAAATGTTCTTTACAATGGAGAACTTAACTTTAAACTAACTTTTTTCTGCAACATTTCTGTGACATTTGAAGTTATCTTCTAATTCAGGACGGGTTTCAACATTAAAAAAAGAACAGCTCACATCATGAAAAGTCATATTTTATCATGATATAACATTACATTTTCCCCTCTGCGTAATTATGAACAACTCCAGTAGACGTTTGCTGATGTTATTGGCATTAAAATGTATATATGGGACTGAAAATGCACAATGACAGATAAGAGCCTGTGGATGGAAAGATTCCAAGAAAGGCCCGGGTAGATGTGGGCCCCCAGGAAAAGGCGGGGCAGTGGGCTGTTTGTCTAGTTTGCCTTTACCACAGAACAGCCCTGCTTTCTCCTGCTCACTCATGAAATAAAAAGGTTTAAAGTAAATAAATGCAGTAGAGAAGGTGAAGTTGACCACACACATACACACACACCTGTACTCGGGCCTCGGTGAGCTCCGTCCTCAGGGCCAGCTGCTCCCTGGCGTAAACATCAGGGTAGTGTGTCTTCTGGAACACTTTCTCCAGCTCCTCCAGCTGGAAGGTGCTGAATGTGGTGCGATTACGCCTTTTCTTGTTTTTGCCCGACAGGTCAATGGAGTCGGCGATAGAATCCCCCGGTAATACACCGCCCGGCTCCTTCAGCTTGATGCAACAGTCCGTGGCGATCCCGGGGTAGCCTATTGTTTTCGGAGCTCCTTTCTCTCTGACTGAGGCGTGCAGGGAACACAGAGAAGCAGAGGTGGAGATTCAGATGCAGCCTCTGACCTTTCTCAGTGTAAATTACCACAATTGTCAACAGTTAAAGCATGTTGTCATCGTGTGTTCAGATCAGCATCAAATACTATTATGGTGATGTGCTCATGTGCAGAAGAAGTCAGAGCTGAGAATCAAAACTCTGTGTGTCACCGGGGCCAATAACTGAACACTTCCACAACTCAGACTTTAAAACTTAATTGTACTCTTTGCAAAAATAAACATTGTATCACATTAATTACTCAACTTATATCCTGAGCTATATATATATATATAATGTTAATAAACTACTAGTCTCTGCTGTTTTTTATGCTTCTATGTTTGATCCCCTATCAAAAACTGCCAAGCGATGAGGTTAAACCTTGAGGAGTCTGGTTAAAATCATGCAAAAATTACTTAAACATCACACACACATCCCCAACTCACTTGTAAGAGGGTCAGCAGATATGACACAGCACTAAAACATATGTGGAATTCAGATCTGATAGCGACTTGAGATTGGTTGGATTACTGATATACATTCCGGCCTTAAACGTCTGCGCTGCGTATGACAGCGAGGGGAAATGTATTATTTTCCTTCTTCCAAACAGACCGTGAAGGCGGCGGCTCCCCTCCTGCAGTGTTTGGATGTTGTTGTCCGTGTTCATTACGTTCCAAGCCCGAGCTCCTAAACAAAATCACTCTCATCTATCTGCAGGCACTCACAGGGGGCCGCTGAGACACTACTCTGCTATTCCCCTAATTCAATATTGGGCCCAACAGAGAGCACTTCTCATTGCAGCATTAATTTCCTCGTGTCCATTAGATCCGACCTCTCACCGCAGTTCATACTGAAAATATTCTCCTCTAAGATTGCAAACTGGGGCCGCAGGACATCGTGGAGCTTTTACTCCTCCAAAGCTCACATCCGCTCTCAGTGTAACTGGAGATAAACATGAAATGCGGAACAAGGCAGATAGGAGATAACTTCAGAATGCACAAATGTACGCAGGAATATGACATGCTGGGATTATGAAGCGATTCTACCGCACTGACATCATAGTGAACTCGCTGCTCGCTATATAAATCTCTCCACTGCTCCAAATGGGCTCTTTATGATTAAATTGTGTGTAAACTTCAGTGATTGTGGTTTCTCACTTTCCTTATGGATACAGAACTTTAATTAGTCCCATCTGCTGCAGCTACAGAGCAATTAAACAGCAGAGTTCTCAGCCTGGAACTATGGCAGCTTTAAAGAGGACAGAAAAGAAGTGTTTCATTTGATTTGATTGGTATTATTTCATTTGTTGTAGTAAATTCCTTTCATTTATTTTAGTTTATTGTAATTTATTTTCTTTTTTAATTGACTTGAATTTTCAAGGAGATGATTTTGTGAGCATGTTTCCATCACTGAAATATAACAATAATATATAAAAGAATGTTATTTTCCCTATATGAGTATAAGATAACTCACAGGCTATGAACATATAGTGACGCCCTTATAAAGTATAGAAATCTAGAAAATAGAAAATTCATTGAGGGGCACAGTGGTAAAGATTTATCAATTCTTCCTCAGCGAATTTTGTATAAAAATCGACCAGCTTTTATTTTTAAAAATAGAAGCTTGGTAAATAATAAGATGTTCAGGTGTGTGTGTGTGTGTGTGTGTGTGTGTGTGTGTGTGTGTATAGGTCCTCATAAGAAAAATCCCAAATCCATTGAGAAAAAATAATTTACTGTCAATCAAAATTCGAAAACTCTGTGTTACAATTAAGTTCTGCGTGGGAATTGATAAAACATTAAATGAAAATAAGACAAAATGAAAAAGCATAAATCTGATCTATAGGGTTTTTGTTTTTGTCCATCTTTTACTCTCATATTGTCCCATTATCTCTCCACCGTCTTCCCACTGTAGACAAAACAGGAAGACACCTCACACGCCTTTGAAGGTGTGTGAGCTTATAAGGTCCGAAGAAGTTCACAAATCAGGCTCGCACACACACACACTTGCAGTGCCCTTTACATTTATTTCAGCTCAATAAACATATACTGAGCATTAACTGTGTGTATGAGTGTGAATAGGCAGAAGGTGAAGGACTGTTACAGGCCTTCTATTAATAATAAAAAAAGAAGAAAAAAGATTTCAGGCTGTTTTTGCAGTAACGTGAATCAAAGTGTTGTATATTATTCTGCTCAAAGCCCTGATCAGGCCTCATATCCTCTGCTGCTTTTCAGGATAATCAACACTAATAAATAAAATGAAGAGGCCACATCATCGTCATCATCATCATCATCATCATCACAGGCACCGGTTCAACACACACACACACACAGTTATTTTTCTTCACGAGATGGAGGTTTGTCAGTTTTTACATCTGACCTCCTTTGTGCACAGCGACTGCGGGGTTCAGGCGTGAAATCTGCTGCGTTGCCGTGACGATAACTTTTATTAAGGCGAGAAAACGACAAATTGGCAGAGGGGACAACGGCTCAGATCAATCTGTGCTAATGTCCGCTGAAACTCAGATTTGGCCTAATATGCTGAAGAGTTACCAACCTAATAAGGACACACCCAGCGCTGACCTTTGACCTCTCTCTCTTTGTTCCAAGAGTTTAATGACTGTGACATGTGAACTTGTTGCAGCCTCCTTTTCATCACCATATTGGAAAGATGCTTACTGAAGTCAAGATGGAAAAATGTGTTTGTAATAAGCCTGTCTGGCATATTTAGGCCCTCTAAGGGATTTTTGGGAAGCCGATCTATCAGATGTTTTTTCATGCATGATTTCTAATAAACTCTTTGCAGGATATTGCGAAGGCTTTCTGGATTATTTATATTAGGTATTTGAAAAATATTGGGATTTGTTTATGCAAAAAAACAAATCTTAAGTCACAATTATTTTCTTGTTTAAAGAGATTTAAGCCTTAAACCCTTAAAATCCCAGACAGTCCTGTGTTATTTGTAATTTTGAAAAAGTAATATTTCAGGATAAAATGGGAAAACTAGAGTCCAGAGTTTCTCTCTGTAGCTTTCTCTCCGTCTAAACGGCTTAATCTATAAAAACGCAGATCAATTCTTACCTTCCGGGTTGTTGTCATAAAACGCTGGCTTCGAACCCTTCTGCTCCTGGTTTATACTGTCCAAGAACTTGCTGTGTTTGGGCGGAGAGGCGGGCGGGTTCGCCGACGCAGCGCCGTGCGTAAAGTCCGCCGCGGCGTCACCGAACCTCCCCACGGCGCCGGTGTAGAAATCCCCGCGAAGGCTGAGGCGGTGAGGAAGAGGGTGGAGGTGCGGAGGCTTCTGTAGCTCGTCGCACTGCAGGAAAGAGCCCGAGCCTCCGTGCTCCAGTCCCGGGGAGCTTCCGGGCGGCGTCCGGCTCGTCTGCGCAGAGAAAGACAAACACGTCTCCGTCTCCATGTTCGGGGCTCCGGCGCGCGGGAGGATGGAGTGACTGGGTGCTGGTGGCGCCTGAGTGGGAGACTTTCCCCCTCCTGCGCTCATGTCAAGTGGGTGGGATTTAGCAGATCAGAAACAAAGACCCGTGAAACCGGGATTGGTGTGTGTGTGTGTGTGCGTGTGTGTGTGTGTGTGTGTGTGTGTGTGTGTGTGTGTGTGTGATAGAGGAGGGAGAGACAGAGAGCGAGAGAGAGAGTCTGTGCGCGTGTGAGTGTCTCTGTGAGTCAGTGTGTGTGTGAGTGTCTGTGTGAGTCAGTGTGTGTGTGTGTGTGTGTGTGTGTGTGATGGGGGGGGGGGGTTACAGCAGTCCAGCAGTCTGATATAATCCGCCAAAAATTCAATCACGTGTGGTTTCTGTCCCTCCAATTAACCATTTAATTCCTATTTCATATATTGTTACAGGCCTAATCACCAAATCAAGCAGGACAGAGAAACATACACACACACACTGAACATAGAGAAAAGATCGAGTGAATACATACAGACTGGAGGCCGAGCTGACAATTTCTCTCAAAAATGTCACTCCAACTTTTGATTCTTCTGTTTATTTTGATTGCGCTACGTTTCATTGTAATCGATGTTACTGCTGCCTCATCTTGTATATTTTCCGATCAGTTTGGCGATCGAACCGAACACGTTTCATTTCCTTCTATTTTCAGCAACATTTCTGCGCGCGCGATCAGGTCCTTGACCCGATGAAGCGCTCGTTTATTTTGTAGTAAGTGTCTCTATAATCACAAAACTTTACTTTTATTCTTCACAGAGATTAAACACATCGCGGCACAATCCCGTATCTAAAACCTATGATCTATCCTATATACTCTGTGCGTTTAAATGATGCCGATCAGTCATCACATCTCTGAGCATTTTAGTTTAAAAAAAATTGGAATTGGAATTGATCTTAAAAACTCCAACAGTTTTTGTATTATAAAAGGGACAAAAAATACCGACGGAAACCGGATATAAAAGTCTATAATGTCAACACGAGGCTGACAAGCATACATCTGCATTTATACACAGTATAATGGTAGATATCCATCCAAATAGGATATAATAATCAATATAAATAAGTATGATAACCAGTAATAACTATTAATAATATTGATAATTTATTTAATAATTTAACTTTACAGGCGATTTTATTTTTCGTTTAAAATAGTTTAGGTTTTTATTTAAAAATACTAATAAATCGATTACATTTATTCATATGAGATCACTTAATGTATCGATTACGTAAATATTGTATTGATTTTTAGTCCGTTCCAAGAGTTCAACCCGTCTTCTGAAAATCGTTTCACTCCTGAAATTCACGCAAAACAAAAAAACAAACGTGACACAATCAATAAATATTTAGCTTCTTCCTCACAAATCGCAATTATACTTCATTTTACTTTACATTACTTGAATTGAGTCCTTTAATCCTAATCTGCCTGTGTTTCCTGTGTATAAGAATAGAATATGTGTGTGTGTCACTCAGAGATGAAGGAAACTCAACATAACAGAGTTAAGCAGGTCAAAACATCCCCCTGTATGCACTCAGCTGCAAGCTGGTGTTTCTGCATTAATCTAACTTTCTCTCTAAACCCTTATGTGCTGTTTCCTTTATTCACATGGCGTTTGTTTTGATAAATGTCAGCCGATATAAAAGCAATGACAATATCTGAAGTAAAAGCAGGGGAGCGTTGCTTTATACAGGACGTGTTACTCATTCTGACCAGAGAACAGCACCGCCGTGCAGCTCAAACGCTCTGCTGGCGCCCTGCAGAGTTTGACTCAGAGGATAAAAAGGCCCAATCTGAAGGCTGCTGATTATCTCCAATCTGCAGCGGGCGCACGTCTAAACACAGTGCACTTACCAGAGTCGGACGCAGGAACGACGGTTGTGGGGACATCTCGCCATCTGTCTGGATACCTGAGGCCGCACGCCTCTCAGCTGATGGACAAGAGTGTAAACATGAGGTCCATTTGGGCTGCCAGGGGTCAAAAGCCCCTTTTGATTCCATTTAGAGCTCTGAGATCTCAAAGCGTTGGACGTGAACTTAACAGATCCAATGAGCAGAAAGGTTCTGTCACACAGATGCAGCAGAGGTGTGAACGCTGGCTCCTGGATTCTGCTTTGACTGCTCGTTTGTAGAACATCCAGAATGAAAACACAGAGAAATGCTTATAGACTGTTATCAGCAAATCAAAAAGGCGTCTCGTAAAACACTTTCAACCAAATTCTGGTGTTAACAGAGAGACGTATAAGAAAGGGCAGACGAGAACTAAAATGGAAATCTGTATAGTTTTTCATTGGCGAGCTAGGACAGAAAATTACAAAGATGTGGCTGCTGAAGGAAAAGCTTCTTTACGTTTAAAACGATTAGAGCCCTTAGATATAAGAGCTAATGACATTTATGTGTAACATGACTTAGATTAGCAGCGTAGGAGCAGGAAACAGAGGGCCAGTGCAGTCATGTTAATCTCCAGCACAGTGCCACCTTTTACCCTGGCTCGCTCGCTCACTCTCTCTCTCTCTCTCTCTCTCTCTCTCTCGCTCGCTCTCTCTCTGCCCGTGTATTCCTCCTCCTAAACCTTAGGCCGCGCCACTTGCCAGCGTTTATCAAACTGTCTGGCCCGCCACCATTAAAAACCTCTTAATTCTGTTAGAGGGGAGAAAGTTTAAGTTGTGCACACAGGGGACACGGTTGTGTTTCTCCAAAATCTCGTGACAAGCACGTCCTCTGTAGCCCCGGGCGACGGGGCGTTCTCGGATTCGACAGACCCAGCTGAGCAAATGCATTCCAGAATTGCGGGCAAGAAGAAGAAAGTCTGGGCTGTGATCTCCGGGGCCGCCGCAGGTAACAGTGTTTATAAGAAGCCTGCGTCAGGAGAACAGAGAAAGAGCAGAGGATTATGGGTAGGCTGTTTGCGGAGGAATCGGAGAGTCCTGCGAGTGTGTGTGGACGTCTGTGAGCTGCGGCTTCTTTAATTACGCCGGACGGGGGAGGAAATTCATGCCCGGAGAAGCAGAGTTTTGGCGCAGGACGCCGCATTGAACACTGGGCCACATCAAACCAGACGGAGCGCTTGTGTGTTAAAAAATGGACACACACGTAAAGTCACCACAACTCCCTCAATGCTGCAGAGAGGAGAAGCATTTGAAGGAGCAGCTGAACTCCACTCGCTGGTCGTGGTCCTTCACCTTCGTCCTCCAAACCTGTCCTGGGCATGACCCTGCAGAGGAGGAAATCACTCCAGTCTGGTGGGAGTCCCCCGTCCTCCCTCGGCCCCCCCCCCCCCCCCCCCCCCCCAGACGGTGTGGATAAGGTGACCCTGGACTCTGGCCGGGCACCTCGCGGCCTCCAGGCTACATGGGCCACTTCCACCCCTCCCCACATCACATCCTCTCGGCCTGGACATCGGTCTGCAGGGTTTAGTCACGCCCTGTTACACCTTACATCCTCTCTCTCTCTCCCTCTCTCACACACACACACACACACACACACACACACACACAGACAACTGCTGTGATCAGAATTGACTAATGCTGCTCCGAGCTGCTTTTTACAGAAAATCAGACCATCAGAATTTGGCAGAATAAAGGGAGAATTTAAAAGTGTGTAATTCACGTCTCTTATGGGGAAAATCTGACCTTCTTCAATCACGACGTGTGTGATCCCAAACAGCATGTAGATGGAGGATGTACGCAGGCCGATTCTGTCTATAGCCAGCGTGCACATTGTCAGGATGTGCAGCTGGCGGTCAGCGCCTGAGGCCTTTCCTCTCACGTACAGGGCGGCGATTCAACCTGAGGTTTGCATTAGAATAGGAGAAGGAGAGCTAATTGAATTACCCACCATGAATGCACAGAGATGATCCCATACGCAGAGGCCGCGCTCCTCTCTGAGGCCTCCCTCACATCCTCTGCTCCGCGTCCAGAAGCTGCAGAGAGCGACACAGGACGTGATTGACAGCTGCCGACCCCGGGGTCGGCCGGCTGGAGAGGTGCATTCTGGGAATTTCGAGCCAGTCTGCGAGCCGTGGGGGGTTGAGGTCCAGAGGGAGAACGGGAAGTGGGGTGGATGTCCTCTGTCTGACCTCGTACGAGGCGTCACCAGGCGCTGGAGAGGAGTGAATGTGAGGGTGAGCAGTGTGAGTCTGTGTGTGTGTGTGACAGCGAAAAGGGGACAAGGGGACAGTTTATAAATTCACATTCATCCTCACAGAATCTGCAGGAGCATAAAGCAAAAACACAGAAAAGCTGAAACATTTTGTGCTGCTATCATGACTGAGCGTTGACGTGTGCAGCTTTTGGGATGCGTTACAAGCCCCAAAGACACGAGCAGCAAAGATTTCAGCTCAACTCCTTCTTTCAGTAGCTGGACAGTCGAGCTGCTACTGTGTTTTCAATACAATGAAGCTTTTCCAGTAACTGAGGTTAGTAAAAGATGAGCTTTATTGTAAATACTGAACTTTAACCAAAACACACAAACACACTCACCCTTGAACTTATCCCAGCATGCATCACTCTTCCCAGTTGCCTCGCTCAGCATTATGGGGGATGTAGTCCTCACTGAATTGGTCATTCTGTTGTTTTTGTATAGTTGTGTTATTTCTCATTTATATAGAAATCAGTTTGTGCTCGTGATTTTCTAATAAAAATCATATTACTTTGAGGGTTGAAGTACAAGTAGCTTTAATAAAGTGAGCTACTTTTTCTGCATTTGCCCCATTGAGGTTTTTGCAGAAAACATTTTAATGCACCAACTTCATTTGAATCTTCCACATATCAGAATGACCAAAGATAAAAATCTAATCAAACTTTCATGAGCATTAAACAACTTCAGCATAGATTCAGATGCTACTCAAATAACAAAATGTTTGCTTTTATTTTAATTCAATATTTTGGTATATAGCCCATCATTTTGTGAAACTGTAGTTGGACTTTTCAGACTTAATGATGAATGCACTGCACACTGCTACTTTTACATACAAATTAATAAAATAATAACAATCTAAAACTGAAGCAACCACATGTAAATCTTTTCAAATTAATTTCATGATTGTTGTTGTAAAGTCACAAAAGAGTTGATTTGGATGCTTTTCGGATTTATTAACTCAGAACAGAAACCATGGATATGGACCTGAATGTGCTTTAAGGGTTGTCATAGCAACAAGCCCAATGCTCAGTTCAGGTGCCAGGCTATACTCGGAAATGTCAGTACTTTTAGCTAAATGACCATTGAACGTGTTTTATATCAGTAACAAAGCTGAGGGGAAGCTTCTCTCTCTCTCTGCAGAGCACAGTAGCTCAGAGTCATGCAGGCAGTGTGTGTGTGTGTGTGTGTGTGTGTGTGTGTGTGTGCAGGTTATGAAAGGCTTGTCTGTCGTGATAAATGTCTCTCTGCTCTGACTGGCTCCTAATGAAGGACAGACCGGCGCAGCCTCAAACCTCACTCACAATCTGCAGGAATCCGTAAACATGCACCTTAGCAGAAACCATCTGGATGCGAGCCAGGCCTCTGCAGCGGACACACGCCAGAGCTAAAAATAAATAAGCCACAAATGGGTTTAAGAGTGGACGGGGAACCTGTGAGAGGTGACGAAAAAAACAAAGCCCGGGCTCCCTATTTTCAGATTGTATTCCTCAATCTGTGTAGTTTTCTGTGTTTATTGTGATTGTAAAGCAGCCCCACCCCCAAAAGAAAATCTGTGGGGGAATAAAACAACAATTGGAAAATGCTGGTGGAAATCGGATTATAAATAACTGAAATCCGAACAAGATTTGCTATAATTGGAAGGCTGGTGTGACGTACCCTCACCACTAGGTGTCCTCGTTTATTGTGCAGTCATAATAAGTGTTTCCTTTGAGGCGCGTTAGGAAATAAAATCCAGGTAATCTGATTATAAAAACAGACAAAATCTTTTTCTATATGTTTTTTTAAAAAAGCCTGTTCTGACTGATAATGTCCTCAGGTACACACAGCAGCAGGAGGCACATGACATTTGAAGGTGAGTGGGGAAATAAAATCTGTGTGGAAATCAGATAAAATATTTTTTTCCATCATAAATTATAAATACATATATTTTCTAATATATTTAGCATATATATGTATATTATTTTATATACGTAAAAAGAAAATGATGAGTTCTGTATTTCTGTTCGGTTTCTGCCTATATTGTCGTTTTTGTAACAATCAGAATCACGATCAGAAATCCATAAATTTTACCCTAATTCGTTTTATCGTTATCTATCTCTATAAATAAGAGCATTAGTTGCTCTAAACCTCCTAAACTGCAAATCACCAGCAGCACAGATGAGGCTCCTTCATTACTTCTCCTGTTTCCTAGTTTCATTCTCACTCAGGTGTAACTAATCACATTAATGAGGCTCCACGGCGCGAGGCTCTGCCAAGCAATTAGCCGCGTGCAGGGAGCCGCGTGCAGCCTCGGTGAAACGTCATGACATCATCAGTTACACCTGCATAGACACGTCCATATAGACACTATGACAGGGGTGACACGTGACCTGGTAGGGCGCTGCTGCTGCTGCTGCTGTTGTTGTTGTTGTTGTTGAAGTTGGTGTTCTTATTGTTGTTGTTGTTGTTGTGAGTGTGTCGCAGCTCTGAGCCGCGCTGTGATTGAGTTATAGTGGAGCTCTGTGTGGATAAGCAGGAGCACGAGATGTTCATTGGGTGGCACCTGAAGGTGAGGATCGTCTGCCTGTGTTCCCCGGTATTGTTGTTTCAAAATAAAATTTAAATATTTCCAAATAAAACCTGCATTTTTTTTTGTTGGCTCACCACTTATTTATTGTATTTATTTATTTGCTGGTATATCCAATAAAATCCTATGATATATGATCAATACATATATGATCAAACAGCGTATTTATGGACTTAAAATAACTTATTACGAATGTTGACTGAGATCTTGCAGTTTGAAATGTCAACGTAAATTATTAATAGCTATTTATATGTATTATGAATAATTGTATATGTGTCCGCCTGTAATACAGGTGGTTTGTTCTTCCGCGATAGAGTATACATTTTCCCTTCCTCCTCAGCTTTATTTTTTATTTATTTATATCAGTCTGTTTTCGTTATAAGATAAAACTCGTTTTCGCTCGTGATCGATTCAAACGCGTTCAATTGTCCAAAAGCTCCGTGAGCCAATGTTCTGTCACAAACTGTTTGTTGAATTAAAACACGACTTAAAAACAACAAATTGTGGTTAAATATTTATTGAAGTATAATAACTTCACGCTGTGTTGTGGACAGATTTACATCCGGACTTATTCAGGCTATGTATGACTTTCAATAAATACATTATTTGCGTGTTCAAACCGTGAAAAAACACAGTTATTTGTGGTTTATTCATGTAAAGTTGGAGATTAACTGTGAACATTTTCTACCACAGCGGTTTGTTTTGGTTAACTTAATCGTTTAAATTGGTTGCAAACTTGGCCTATATTCTTTAAATGGATCCGAAACAACAAATATAAAGGTCCTTGACTTATAAGCGGCACGAGCTCATTTTAGTGATCTGACGGAATATTACAGATTCTTTACTCTTCGTATCAAAGAGCCATCAGACGATTGCAGATAAAGAAGATCGCTGAGGTTTTAAGGAAAATGTAATTGATTTTTGTGGTTGATTGCTGCCCTTTATGTGGGCTGCATGCACATACACAGCGCGTCCAATAAAACCCTCCAGAAAAGCTCAACCTAAAACTTTTTAGATTTTTCAGGTCAAACTTCTCAACTAAATTCCGTTAGAATTATTATAAAAGTGCAGCAAGAAGAATGTTTCATAACTTTTCTCTCTTAATAACGTTTCTTGTAAAGGAAACAGGGTGAGTGACAGGGACAAAAACATTTTTAAAAAATCATTATAGTGCCGCCTGATTTTTGTCTGTCTGTGGTTTTTAATGGATTCAATATTTTAATAGTTTTAATAAAACAAATTCACCTTTATGAAAATGGATCCTGAAATGTCTTCACCCGTTCATTAGGATTAATGGAGAACAAGAATAATACAGTTCTGTATCTTGCATTAGACTGAAGACATCAAAATGTCTTGACTATGATTTATATTTATATTTTGTCGACGTTCCTCAGTTGGAAGAATTTGATTTTGCACCAAAAAAATAATATTAAGTGAAGTTTTGTGAAGATTTTTGAACAAATTAGAAAAAAGATGAGATCACAAGTTACTTAATTTATTCTATTTAATTATTATTTAATGACTTTATACAATTATGTCAATACTTTATAAAGAAAAACAGTATTTGCATGTTTTCCCCTATGGAGAATAACAATGCAAAGAAATCTAAAAACACCAATTGTACACATTCAAATCTTCATCCTCTGACCCTCATCATGTCTGCAGGATCATCACACACACAGTTTGCATATTTAAGCTGGCTCCCACCTGTTTCCCATCACTGCCAGGCTATAGGAAATGCATAGAAAAGCGGAAAGAGTTGGTGCAAAGCAGAGCGCGGTGACGGTGCTCTTAGATGCTCTTGGAGCTCCCAGAGGAGGGGTCCCTGTGTGTCTGCGGGATGCCAAGCCCCCTGGTGCAGCGCAGCCCTTTGTTCCCGTCCAATCAGATACAGCTGTACAAGCCGAGCTCCACAGGGAGAGCCGGGGTCATCCTCCCAGCGGATGCATGGGCTCATCCTGCTACTGGTGCCCCGAGGGCCTGGGCACAGAGCACGACCCTCCAAACAGCCACCCAGGCACTTGTCCACAATGCCCCCCCACACCCCTCCACCACACAGCACCCAACCCCACCCCCCCTTCACCCAAAGGCCCCCTCTCGCCAAGATGGTGGCCAGCGTATCTTAGATCTGTCCCATCCCAGCGTCTCTCTCTCTCTCTCTCTCCCTCTCTCTCTCTCTCTCTGATGCAGGGCATGGCATGCAAATACAGTGCTGGCATGCAAGCGTTTGTAATAAACATAGTTATACACACACACACGCAGATGCACTCACATTACGCAGCCCTCAAAGTTGAGATAATAAAACACACATCGGGAGTGTGTCTTTTTCCATCCAAACATGGAGCAGATCTGAGTGAGGCCTCAGGCAGCTGGCGCGGGCTTTGTCATGTTTCTATCAGAAGATCTCAGGCAAGAGGAGCCGCTGCTTTAAAGGCCCTCTGACACATCTGAGTGACACCATCGCAGCTCTGCCGGGGGATGAACAGAGCGGCATAACGAATTAGAACGAGTGGAATTCAACTAAGAGGGGACATGTGAGAATTCTGCCTGTTTAGAGAGAGAAAAAGCAAATGACCTTGGGGGCTGAAGTGGCTGGATAGAAAATAAACTGTTTGGAATTACTCTGCACATTGAGGAATAGAAAGCAGCTGCAAAAATCTGAACTTACTTAGTCGATTTCTGTGTGATTTGGAAAAGCTTTCAGCAGGCACATCACACTAACCTCTAGGCTCGCAGTGCAAAAGCATGGAATAGTAATGTTTCCAACATGTCCGCCTTACTTCACCAGACACAAAACGGATCTGCCAGAGATTCACGTTGAAACCAAACCAACTCCTCACGTTTACTGTCAGGAACCGGACAAAGGGGTTGTAGTTTGAGGGACATGACGGCCCATCAGCTATATGTTTAAGGGATTTGGGTGATGTTCATGAAAGCTCCAGTAGGTTATCAGGCCCTTGAGCGCTCTGTTAAGCTGCACATTGGAGACTCCGTGCATCAGAGTCCAGAAAATCTAATTTATGGCACTTTGCAGCAGCTGGATTTGCACTTCCGACCCGGGGATACGGTTACCAAACAACACGGAGAAGGCCGATGGAGTTGGGATGCATATAGATCTCTACTCTGACATGAGAATAGAGTATGTGTATACAGACATGCACTCAGAAGTAAAAGTATAGGACACCAGAACTGACAGGAAGAATCATAGCATCCTTAACTGTTTTGACCTAAGAATTCTACTTATATCAGCAGTGTGGACTCGACTCGACTTGACTTTGTCGACTGACTCCAAATTCAAAGTTTAGGGCTTGTGACTGCTCCTGGGACTTGATTTGAACTCAATTGTAACTTGCTATACAATGACTTGATCCTTCCTGCGTCTTATCTACTATATGTGTGCACTCTCTGGTGATTGAAAGGGAAGTATTGAAGTATTTGGCAGTATTTATTAATCTGCCATGGCTCAGTTGATGTTTATGAAACCGAGTCACCAAGGTAACCTCAGCAGTTACACTGTGAGAACCATCGCGTTGATCTTCTGTCTTCTTCTATTAGTCCTTCAGAGAGTTGTGTATTAATGTGACATCACACATCACTGGCGGGGAAACAGCTCTCGTGTATCTGGCCATTAGAGACGACAGTAAATGTTCCCTGAAACAGACTAAATGTGTTCCAGGATTTGAAGCTCTGGAAAGTCTGGTGGACTGTGACCACGATGCGTTACCCAGCAGACACTGCTCTCCAATTCGGGTCTGGCGGGGGAATGTAATCTCAAAAAGGACCAAATGGAGGAGGAATAAAGCCAAAAACTCCACTCCAAACTGTTATTCTCAATCATAAGCCTCAGCACTCTCGCCGTCTAACTTTAAGAGGAAGGTTTAGTAATCAGATAGCTCAGATTAAGCAAAGACAGCTGACATTATACCAGCCTCAGATATCCAATGTTTGCAGTTCGACTTGGGGCTCCTTTTAACAGGGATTTTACACAGTAATCTCTAAACAAAACCAACAAAGCGCCGATTGTTGTCGATCTGAATCGTCTCTTACAGATAAATCAATCAATTTCACACAGACTCGACTTCATTTCTGCTCTTTGTCAGCTGATTTGTCCCTGCAGTGTATAAGACTCACAGCCGCATGTTGATGGATGGCAGTGGTGGGTGAAGTACATTTAAGTAAATACTCGAGTAGAAGTAGATGCAGCTCGTTTCAAAATGTCTTTGTTACAAGTAAAATTCACCAGATGCAAAAAATATTTCCGGAAAAGCCATTTAGCTGCAAGCAAGAATATAGGAGTAACTGTTTCCAATGGCAACAATTCCTCTATATCATTCTGTTTTTACTTATTATATTGTGACTTAAATCTCCAAATATTCTTATTTTACCTTTGAAACATGACAACTTTATGCTCAAATGACCTCTGTTTACATTTTTAACAGTGTTCTGTAGTCTACTATGTTGTACTTTATTACAAAAGTAGTGCAGTGGAATTACATATTGACCAGATATGTAGGGAATCAAAAGTAATTATTTGCAAAGATCTAAATACGCCCCACTAAAGTACATTTTATCTACAAACACACAGTAGATTGCAGTAGTATGTTTGAGTGGCGCCCCTGCTGGACAGTGGAAGTGACCGCTGTCCTCTGTGTTTAGAGACCTGACAGTGAACTCTGAGAGGGCAGCCGCCCCCCACACTGCTCCCTAAGGCCCACAGGCTCCATGAGCAGCCACAGCCTGAGGACCAGTCACCCTGACTGCCCTCTGTCTGTCTGTCTGTCTGTCTGTCTGTCTGTCTGTCTGTCTGTCTGTCTGTCTGTCTCCCTGTCTGTTTCTCCCTCACTCTCACTCCCTGTCTCTCTCTCTCTCTCTCTCTCTCACTCTCTCTCTCTCTCTCTCGTTCTCACTCTCACTCTCTCTCCCTCACTCTCACTCCCTGTCTATCTCTCTCTCTCTCTCTCTCGTTCTCACTCTCTCCCTCATTTTCTCTCTCCCCACTCTCTCTCTCTCTCTCTCATTTTCTCTCTCCCCCCTCTCTCTCATTTTCTCTCTCTCTCTCCCTCTCTCTCTCTCTCCCTCTCCCCCTCTCTCTCCCTGTCTCTCTCTCATTTTCTCTCTCTCCAGGCTCTCTCCATCCGCGGCTTTCAAGAGCTCCCTGTGTCACCAGACTGATTAAAACAAACACTGACCCTATTTTGGTATCTAATCCAATTGTGCTCTTTTTCTTCTCACCGGCCCCGGAGCACGCAGAGTATTAGGTGTCCTGGGAGCCACAGGCCCCCCTCTGTGAGCCAGCTTAGATTTCAAACACTCAGGAACATCACATGTGGTGGGCAAAGAGTAAATAAAGTCTTATTAAACCCCCATTTAGCTGCCATGTGTAAACAGGATTTGGTATACATGTTGATCATTAGCCTTATATTCCTGTGTTTGGGATGATGGTAACAAAGTGATGCGTCCGTGTGTGTGTGTACGATGTGTGTGTGTGTACGCTGGCTGCAGTTTGGGGATGAAAGTGATGGTTTCAGAAAGTGAACCCTGTCTCCCATGGTTGGGGGGAGAGGGGGTGGGGGGTGATTGAGAGAAGACTGCTGTTTATTGTTTTATTAACAAGGGCATGTTGGCCTCGCCAGGTCAGGGCTTTACCTTTGACCCCGGGGGAACAGATTAGAGAGGACAGATACCCGTTTGATACACAAGTGGGTAACTAAACTGCGAGTGTGTTGGTGGTGGAAGAGCTTAAATCCTATTTGTAAAAAAAATTTGTGAGTAGTCTATAAATATAAATTAAGATTAGAAGTCAAACAAAAAAAAATATTCAAAGTATTCGTATTTCAGTGTTTATTTCTACAGTTAAAGGTTCACACCCACACACATTTATAAAGTCATGATTTCTTGGTTTGTAGCAACATGCTGATTGATATTTGTATCGAAAATTGAATTCTTTTACTGCCAGTGGGTATTAATGACACCATCTAGTGGTGATCGGTGGTTACAGCCCTGCATGTTCTCTATTTGTGTGCACAGTTTATACAGATGTGCACGTCTCCTCTTTCATTTCTATTCTGCAAATGCAAAGCAAAAGCCTAACTGAGCTGTAAGATGTGGGACTTATACTGAAACTGTGCCATTGAAAACATTTCTCCTCTTCAGTACTTGTTTCATACTGGGAGCTAGGTGAGCCTCATGCATGTCACATAAACGGCCTGTCAGACCTGCAGAAACCAGCTTTGATTACAACCTGGACCCCTTTATGTGTGGCTTATGAAATACAGTCAATTACTTTTACCTTTTCATAATAATCATTCGTTTTCGTTACTGCCACGGCCAAGACGTTGGAGTTGTGATTACCTAAAGCTTCTGTAGGCGAGTACAGGTTGAAATATATGGCGATAATCATTCCTGCTAATGGCCAAAGACCAGAGCTGGAGTTTAAAGCTCCCAGAACTGTAATCAAACCCTGAGCGAGCCTTTCCTGACCAGGTCATCTCACTCTGTACTGCACTGTTTATGGCTGTAATAGCAAACTGAGGCCAGTTTTCATGCCTGTGGTGGAGGATTTTAACTCACACAACATGTCCGTGACTTGAGAATTAATGTAGATTTCGCAAAAAAATTATACTCTTCAAAGCTTTTGATCCATTGTGTCAAACATTGTGTGAGAATTGTGGTGTAGAGTTGGCAGCAATGTTTTTATTATTGCTGTAAAAAGAGACATCGTGCTCTTGTCACGGTGCACTGCAATCGATAGTGAAACAGGGCGTGAAGAAAACACCAAATTGGACAAGAGGGAGAGAGACACAGGAAGGGAGGGCGGAGGGGACAGGGAGCGGCGGTAATCGATGGCGGCCACAATGTGATGGCAAAGGCCGAGTCATTTGTCTTCAGCGGAGAGAGAGAGAGTGAGGTGGAGGCAAACAGCCCACCTGCTTCTGTGTGAGAACGACAGCACAATTTATCAGCACGCACGGCGGTGGCCTTGATCCTGATAGAGATGTGAATCTAGAGGAGGAGAGGAGCTCAGGTATATCTGATTAGAGCCCAAAACCTCAGAGACAAAGGGCAGAGACTCACTGAATATGTGCATTTTTCCTGCGTGTGTGATTCATTTGAGTGTAAGTACACTCATGCACCATGCAAACCTCTCTGCTGTTAGATTCATAAAAGATGACTGTTGCCCTGTGCAACGCTATAATGTGTGTAAGTGGAGATCAGCATTTTCTACTGTACCTGAACCTATGACCTTTCTGCACTTCTTACACGGCAACCTGAGCTCCTAGCTTATCAGCCACAGGTTCTGCCTTTTTGGACACCTGGAAGTGATTTACAACAGAAATGTGGCTTGCTTCTCCGTTTCAGAAAAGAGAGAACGCTCTAACAATGATAAGTCAGTAATTTGTAAGTTTTCTTGTTGTTCTTTATCTATTTTATGTTGATTTGTCGTCTGCAAAACTCAAATCTGCATGTCTACTATGTTATCATCACAGAAACGACAAAAATAAGAAAACTGAACAAAATAAGCCTCACAGAGCTTCAGGAGCGACAAGTATGAGCCATGTTTCTGTCCTTCACATGAACTCCAGTCACATTGGAATTCAATTTTGGGCTCCACCAACTCCTGACAACATTTCTGCGTCCTTATTGTGAAGGATGCTCAACGTTGTTCGCCGTGTAGTTATTAACTTTGTCGTCTGTGATTTGGTGCTAGGCAGGAAGCAAACAGTCTCATAGTTTATAATGGAAAGGAGAGGAGAAAGTGGGCAAAAGATGCACAGAGCTGCAGATTTAGAGTGTTAAATGTCTGTGATTGACGTAAAAACTCCTCACACATCAGTCAATTTAGTGTTAATATCAAAAACATGAATAATGCAGCTTTTAAAACAAGGGCGCTTGTTCCTCACTGTGCCTCCCGTGGGCTCTGTAAAGGTTGGATGTGTTTGACATTTGATGCGTCTGCTGCTGGTGTCCTAGTTGCTCCCTGCTGCAGCCCCAGATGGCGGCGAAAGACCTGGCTCCCCGGCAGAGCCTCAGCAGCCTGCCTCGACAGCCGGAGACGCTCTGGAGGGAGGAGGGAGGATCAACATGCTAATTATTCTCAGAACCAATGTACAAACTTGAGGGAAATGGCTCATTAATGTTTGCTCATTTCAAATTGGAAGTGAATATATGTTTGTAAATGAGCTCAGGTGAGGCGTTTACATGGCAACATTGACTCTACATACTGCAGCAAGACAGAGGAAAACAAATGTACTCATTTGATTTCTCCGTTTTTTGTGGATTTTAATGGTTTTATTTTTATTTAGCTTGTACCAATTCTAACCAGTGGAGGGCGCAGTTATATCACAATACGAATTACATCTTTTTCAGAGGTAATGAATGTAAATGACATATAAAATGGTATTTAGGAATGTATTACATAATCTGGATTAAGGGGTGGATTAATTGTTGGTGGATTAACTCATAAACACGATGTGAAACTTCTATATTTTCTACTGAGAAAGTCAGAAATATGCATGTTTGTTGCATCAGTATTGAAGCTCAGAGTCTGATATCACCCTGATGTGTGTTGAGTGGGTTTTAAACACATTTGCCAAAGGGAAAGAGCAGCTCAGGAGCTTTTACACAGATGAACTTTAACTCTTTTTATCCTCCTACAAATCCCATTCTGAAATCTCAAAATTCCTGCTTCCCCCTCTCTCCTATGGGGCAGCTGAGCTCCAGTCCCTGCAGTCTGTGGGCTGAGGGGGAACATGAGTCAGCCTGGGCTCATGGCCTTTACGCTGCATAGATCCATCAGGTGTTGCTCCATGAATAAATCAGCCTCTTTGCTTGTTTTCCTTCACAGGCCCGGGACGAAGGTGGATGAGTATCGCCTGAGGATGGAGTGGGTGATTATGGAACTTGGACTGACGTGAGGGTAAATAGAACTATTTTGGGTGCAATATGCCAGAGGTAGAGACAACAGCACCTGAGGGGAATTACATATTTTTGTTGAGCGTGCAGCTGACAGGGCAACAACAGCCATGAGGGTGTGAGCGTTTGCTGCACAGGTTTCTATGCTGTTACATAAAAGATGGCGCATGCTCTGGTCGTTTATACACTGCACCACTCGCCTGGAACCGCTCGCCTGTGGATTAGTCATCATGAGGTGGCAGAGAAGTGTAGCTTACACAGCCAGACGTGGACACTTCACAGGCCACTGACTGTGCCTGCCTGGGGTCTGCAGGGCGTCTGTACATCATATCATTCCATTTACAAAGGTTATCAGGTCACATTTAATGTTACCTTTACTGTTGAGTGGAACACTTGGCACGTATTTTGCCAGCATTAATTATAAAATGAGCATAAACACAGCATGTAAAGGTCAGAATACAGTGTTTTAATTAAAATGTTATGGTACGGTTTACACTGTTTGCATAAACCATTTGCTCCAACCTAAAGAGGTACAGCTGCCGTGTGTTTTTTGTTGTTTCTCTATCAAAAGGGTTTGTAGCCATTCAAGCAATGAGTTTTTCAGCACGATAAGCATGAACGCACATTGATTGTAGTTATCAGAGTATTTTCTCCTACTGTACGTTCTTCCTCAGCAGCAGGGCTCTGAAGGGCCATCTGGTAAACTGGACCCAGCGCTAACACCGGCTCAGCAAACCCTCAGGCGGTTTCAATGGAGGCGATGACCTTGAGATGCTGCTGCAAGGTAAGGAAAGGGACAAGACAAGCAGCCTATAGAAAATGTACATTCATATGGTATTTCCTCTGTACAGAAGCACGTTAATGTACCTGCATTACATATTCTTCAGGGAATAGAACCATCAGTGGTAATTCCAGTGACATGATAAATTAATCCAATTTCAGCAGCTGCCCCCCCCTCTTTCCAACACCTACACACACACACACACTCTCTCTCTCTCTCAAGCTGGAGGCAAACACAGGGTACGAGGCTGTAAGAGAGGAATTTATTTTAGCAGGTTTACAATAGAGTGTTTACATAACACATCTTCATATCAGAGAACATCTCTGAGAGTAAAGAGGACAAGATGAACCCAGAATGCAAAGATCAGAGATGTGGAGTGATGGACAAAATGAAAGGAATCTCTACTTTCTGCTGAATTTTGTCTGGTTATTGATTTAAAAAGAGTTGAAAGGTGTGGAGTTGGCATTTTATAGCTGCTCTGCTTCTGCTGCCAGTGGTGCTGAGTCTGTTTGAGTCTATAAAAACAAATCCTCCCTGTAGAGTATTTTATTGCGATGTCTTTTAGGAGAAGGCTAGATTTATTTATAGTGGAATCACAGACTCTCACTGTGCAGATCCGCAATCTGACAGGAACTAATTGCTGTTGGATGTGTCATTTGCAGCTCCTGATGGTGTCTCAGGCTGAGCCATTACCGATCATACAGCAATTTGATATCGTTTTGTCTCGCAGCCAAATCACAGCTATTGATTTTACCATCTGACATTCATCCCCGGTGTCCATACTCGTGCGGGCGTGCCTCTTGTGTTTGTTGCTTCATCACCTTGAGACCCTGGGTGCTAATGAAGCTGAAGTGTCATTTTGAACAGCGGGGAGGACGAGTCGAGGGAAAGGGCAAAGGGATGAAACCTTAATGAGCCTCTTCTCTCCTGGAATATTATTGAGAGCAGGAGGTACGTGAGTGGGGGGGGGGGGGGGGGGGGGGGGGGGGGGGTAAAGGTGAGCGGATGTGTTACGTTTTCATGTAGAGGAGCAGATCTCTGTCCCTGCACTGTTCTTACATTAAAAGACGAGGCGGGTTGGCTGCTTTTGTTCACTCTGCTAGTGGCTCCATGTGGGCGTCGGGCCTGTGCCAGCACATTGTGTACGAGTGGCTCCGTCCCTCTTCTACTCCACAGCAAGACGAAACAGATAGTCAGGGCTTCTTCCCCCTTTTATCCATTTCTCTCCCACGACTGTATCACATCCAAAGGGGAGAAGGCAAGGTGTCTGCATTTACTGAGATAAGGGCTGTACCATTTGAGAAGGAAAGAGGGGGGGAAGCAGGAAGAGAGAGAGTTGAAATGTCAATGGCGATGAGGCTGAGCTGTTTCCCCCCTAGAGGCCCGGGTGAGGTTCTTTTGCCCGCTGGTGTTTAATTTGTGACCTGGCAACCTTGTTCCCCTGGGGGCAGAGATAAGGTGCCGCTGCTCCACTTATGCTAAATGGACTTACGTTGTACTCAAAATACATAAACACCACACCCCATTCACAATACACTCACATGCTGCCTCAGTGCCCATAAATGCAGGTGAGGGTGAAGATCTATGGTTGCCGCCCGTCTCTACTCTCTCTTTAGGAGTCAGGCTGCAAAGGAATAAACTCTTATCAAAGCAGTAAACGGCTCCGTAAATCACAGCCCAATCCGACGGCTCATTACCTCTACACTCTCTGCTCCCATTTAACAGCGTGTGAGACGCCGAGGCTCCATCAATCGGCCTCACTGCTGCTCCTCCATCAATTCTCTGCATGTGAAGATGGATAGAAAGACGCCATTTCAGCTCAAGGTCAAGATGCCTCACACCACTGATACAGGTGGAGAGCTGCAAGTGTAGGAAAGCAAGAATACATTTCTGCTGAGACCTTTTGATAGCGTTACACTGCGGCCGACTGTGGCAGGTGAGGGGACATGACACTGTGTCTCCTGTTGCATAATTTAAAATGTGAAATCAATTCAGACATGTACAATTCAGGCCACACAGGAACGGTCGAACGCAGCCTTGCCGCCGACGCAAACCAACCTGTGTGTGAGTAGTTGGGAGGGATGTCGTACAACTGCTCATTCATAGCCACGCCACAGGACGCCCGTAGGTGTTAAAAAGAAAAACAGGCCGAAGGAAAAACACTTTGGGGGGGTGAATAACCATCATATGATCAGTGGTTGCCATGGCAACTGATCCCAGCAGTCAGCTCTTGGAAAATGAGTCACATGAGTGAATTAAAGGAGACAGGAAGCATACTGCGCATAAATGTTGCTCAATGCTGTGTGTGTGTGTGTGTGTGTGTGTGTGTGTGTGTGTGTGTGTGTGTGTGTGTGAGTCTTCCACATGATGCCTCCTTGTGATAAACAGTTGAAAACTACCCAACGTTCCTACACACATCAGGCCATCATGCAATTTTATTTAATATGAACCAAACAATTTGAAAAGGACAAAAACAACCATGTAAGAACATTAAGGATCCTTTACCCACTTCCTTTTAACCACATTAAGACACATTTCGGTTCATATTTGAAGCTGTGACGGTAGAGTTCAAACAAAAATCAATGAATCGATTGATGAGTGTGACTCATGTGTCCTCTTTTGACTCACACCCCCTGCAGCCCCCTTTTCTCTTATTGAATGGTGGGTGAGACCAAACAGGCAGGACAGAATGATCTTACAAAGACGTCAAAACACATAGGCAGACATTTAAATAGGCAATAACGGCAGGCAGGTCACGCAAACACCTCTGTGTTGAGTCAGACGGAGCCGAGGGCAGAAGTAATGTCTGGTGTCTGACACAGAGAAAATGAGTCTGACACAAATATGATCTCAATGAGCGAGACGGCAATTAAGGAAGGGCTGAGTGTTTTCAGCCTCCATCACTGTGGACGGACCACAATCTGACACGTGTGGAGTCGACGTGATAACGCTGAAGAATAAGCAGAGTAGATAGATGAATATAGTTCTAATGCCACTTCTACTGCTTCTAATTGTACTGCAATTAGTAGTAGCTGCTGTTGTTCCTGCAAGGCTGCTATTACTGACACATCAACACTATTACTGCTCATGTATGTTCCAGTGGTTCTACTGTTAATACTACAACAGCTATTGTTCTATAATTCTTAGTGCTACTGCTCCACCACCACAACTACAACTACAACCATCACGAACACTGCTAGTACTACTATTACTGTTGTTACTGCAGCTACAACTAACTCTCACACTTCAGCTAGTATGATTGCCATTAGCAATGCTACTACGACTATCATTACCAGTAATACTAATGCTACTACTAAAATAAGATAAGATAAGATAAGATACTTTATTTTAGTCAGGTCACATGCAATTCACACAATGTTCATCACACGTAACTTGAAAGTTGTCTTGCACCCCCACTTACATATCATACAGACAAACACAAGTATTGAAGAGGGGGTGCAGGGCAGCCATTCTTCGGCGCACCCTGGAGCAGTTGGGGGTTCGGTGACTTGCTCACATGCACCTCGGCAGTGTCCTGGAGGCAAAAATATAACTCTACCACTAAACTATAACTAACAATAATGCTGCAACTGCTACTGTATCATTATTATTATTATACTACTACATCTTCTACTACAACTACAACTACAACAGTAGTACTATTGCTAACTGTAACGCTAATAAAAGTAACACTAATATTACTGCCATAACAGCTATAATACCAATGTAACAAAACGTAAATAATAATGTTTCTTCTTTTTTACTATAAAATGAATTGAATTTTATTTTATTTTATTCAATTTTATTTTATTTTATTTTATTTTATTTTATTTTATTTTATTTTATTTTATTTTTATTATTATTATTTTTTTTAAATCAAATGTCATCTTCATCAATACCATCATCTAATATGCTGGTATAAAGCAGTTAGTGTGATCTAAATATTGGTTGTTGTATATGATTGAGGTCCATCTGTGAACACTGCAGATATTTGGGGGCTTTGTTGGAACCAACGTCCTCCTGCTGACGTGAGCAGATGAGTCAGTCAAACTGCGTCACACTCCGTCGTGACTTCACCATAGCAATTTCTTCAATCTATGGAGCAGTGAACGATCTCACAACACCAAAACCACGTGGAAAGCGGAGGCGTGGGCGTAACACTGCTGCAGACAGCGTCCAGCTCACACACACACACACACTCTCACACACACACAAAAAGCGAGTCTACCTGCAGAAGCGGAGATCAACCCAATAAGCAAACGTGTGCCAGGCAGGCCGGCGTGGGTTCTTGCGTCAGACTTTACGCACCGTGCGCTCTGTGGTTCCGCGTCGCTCTTTACGCGCAGAGATGTCACACACACTCATACTCACACACACGTACACACACAGGGAGACGGCGCCTGAATGAAAGACACGCCGCGCTCACTCTGGATTCACGCTGACACACCGGATCCACCATCCAGCACACGGGATCAAGGTATGATTGATCTTATTACTCTAACACTCGGACATGGCGCTCGGCTCTGCGTGAAAATAAACACTGTGGGGGGTTTAAGGTTCGTCTGTTTCTGCGTCTAAATATGGACATTTCCCTCTGCAACCTGCATGAAATCTGTTGTGAGAAATGACGGACAGCTTCCGTCTGACAAACGTTGATTTCGCCGCGACATTTCCGATTAGCGTCGCGTTTAAATTCACGCGTGGATTGTCTCGACTGTCGCATCCTCCGCTATCTTCCTCATCATAACGCAATATTAACCGCGTTGCTCATTTCCTGCACGGATCGTTTGACCTTGAGAAGGCATCCGAGGTTATCCACGTGAAGAGGCTCCTCCCGCTCAGGTCTGCGGGCCCGTGTGAGGCGCGTCTGGGCGGGCAGAGATGCCGGAGCAGCGCCCGGTGCAGGTGTCGGTCGGTACCTGTGCCATTGTCAGGGATGCTCAAGCTGCCTCAGGCCCAGTGGGAGGGTGAAATGATTCGCGTCTGAATGGTTGATGTCCTATTTTAGCCTTTACCTGCCAAGTGAAAGCTCAAATCTCACAGGAAGCTTATGATGCCTGCATGTCTGACACTGCAACATCTCCCACTACATGCAATCAACACCAGTTACACCACAGATCTCCTCCTTCTTGTCACTGCAGCTCCCTGATACTCCCATCCGTCCTTCAGGGGATATCATGTCCGTCTCTGTAAGATGGAGAGAGGGGAGAGACGGGCGACACAACTGAGGATTTCAGATTTGCAGGAAGAGCCATTGCCTAGCAACCAGACTAGATTTTTTAAAAAGTGGAGCTAAATCTTTGTAGTGGAAACAGAGAATCTGTGCTGTTACATCATCACTCGCATCGCCAAGCTGTCCATGGAGAATTAGGAGAATAGAGCTGTAGCACGGTTACAACTCACACTCTGTGCTGACCAGACTGATGCCTGAATGTATACAACATTCTGCGACATCGTCCTGCAGTGTATGTGAAGTCCTGCTGTGTTCCTGCTGAACCATCTGTGTCAGCACATATGCCACTTCCCCCATACGCAGCCCCACCATCAGCTTAACCCTTACTAAGTAATTGGGACAATTTGCTTCTAACTAGACCAACATTTTCAATGTGTTCCAAAATAAACAAGTAGGATGAAAACATTCCCTCAGAGCTTCATTTCAAACGTATCTGCATCTTTTCGCAGAGGTTCAGGTCCCTGCCTCACACTTCATTCACACCGTGTTGGACCAGGATTGTACTTGTAGACTTCTGTGGGAAAGGTCAGTGCTGAGCTCTCAGCCTGGGAGCTGCTGCATGTCGTGACTGCAAGGTTTCTGCCACTGGTCAGGAATGTGAAGTGCGTGCTGGCCGGCGTAGCCTCTGGGTGGGCTTAACCCGCCCGGCAACCGCTCACCACGAGTCGCACTGAACACAAGCTCCTGCTGCCTCTGTCGTCATATTACAGACTTCTGTCCTCAGGTTGTCAGCTTTGTTGTTGATTGTCATGTATTGTTCAATTAAACTGAATGAGTGTGTTATTTTAAACATTTTCATTGAGTATTCAATCAGCAATGGATGAGATCGTGTCAGTGTCAGAGATGTAAAGCTTGCTGCTGCAGTATTTATGCTGCATATGATGAATGGAGGAGAGTCACATCATCGCACTTCTGCCGTGCTGATGTGATCTCAGCCTCTTTCCCCTTGAGGCCTGCTGACGTCAAGACACGACGCAGGATTATAGGTGGATTTAGCAGAGAGACCTCGAAAAATGTAAACTCATGTCTGAAACTGAAATATAAGACTCCCTGCAGTGAAAGTGACTCATGAGAGGAAAACACAGATTTCCTTGCAGGTTCTGGTTGTACTGTGCTGCTTCTCTAGGGGCCAGCATGTACACACACACACACACAGCCTGCTGTTCATGTGTGCAGCAATGCAGCTCACATGACTCAACTTTACTGTTCTGCTGCCAGATGGATTGTAATTAAATCTTCCTCTCTGGTTCACCTTAATAAAGTAGATTAGTATAATGCCTCACTGGTGGATGTGAAGTGCTGCTGCTGTTTTGCTGCCAGTGTCCAAATACAGGCAGCAGGTCACATGACTGCGAGTTGTGTGTTTGTCTTTGTATCCAAACACAAGATGCTGCTGGATAAGTTAACTGATTTGCTTTCAGGCTGAATTAGCACGTGGCTGATGAAGTTTAAAGTTGTGTTGTTGGTTTGCTAAGGATCAAGCTCACTAACATCAGATGAAGAGTGAAGAATGATTCTAATTGATACATTTCTCTCCTCTGTCTTTCTCCCTCTCCTAACTTTGTGTCAGCAGATTTAAGAAAAGCACAAGTTTCGTCCCAGATTCCCCCTGATCGTCCTTTTTCTCCATCACTTCTTCCCTCCGTCACACTCACCCGTCTGTGGTGAGCCTCCGTCTCCACCATGCCAAAGAACACCAAGGTGACCCAGCGGGAGCACAGCAACGAGCCCGTCACCGAGTCGGTGGCCGACCTGCTGTCCCTGGAGCAACCTATGGATTACAAGAGCAGTCAGATGAGCATGGGTCTCAGTCCGGGGTCCACTGCCCCGGTGAAGGCCCTGCTCCCTTCCCCCGATCCGGACTTGGAGGACGGCAGACCGGCCTGGAACAACAAAATGGAGTACATCCTGGCCCAGGTGGGCTTCTCTGTGGGCCTGGGTAACGTCTGGAGGTTCCCCTACCTGTGCCAGAAGAACGGAGGAGGTGGGTGCAGACATTTCTATAGTTACTGTTCTTGAAACTGCTTTAAAATTCCTATTTTCTGTGTCACTGTATTGGCCTCAGGGTTAGAAGTCTTGGATCTGTTCTTCACATTGCAATACAGAAGATGTAACCTTCAGGGTGCAGAGGAACTGAGGGTTTGTGGAGTCGAGGCCGCGTTAGCAACGTTTCTATTAGTTTGGTTACATTCTGTGGCCAGATGGGAGAATTTACAGTAACAGCATGTAATGGATGGATTTTAAGTCTGGGATTTGGTTTTTCCTGTGCAGAGGCGACTTTGGGAATATTGTGTCTTTGCCATCTGTGCCGTGACAAACCAAACACTCTAGGGAACTCATAAACGTCGTTCCTGCTCTCATATGTCCTGCCCGTGCTGCTGGTTACACAGCGTGAACCACCAGCATCCCAATTGAGCGGATGTTTGCCCCTGTTGCAGGTTTCTCAGGCTTATCTCTCTGCTATTGTCCACACTGTGCTGGATGTGATGAGTGGGCGGTGGCGAGTAAAATGAGAGTAAATGAAAGATGAGGGAGGTGTGAAGAGCACAATATAATCTGTGCGTTTGCTCAATTTAATCAGAGTGTGCGTGTGTGCAGTTTGTGTTTGTGTGTGCGGTGTTCAGCAGTGTGTATTGTGTGAGCTCGTCCTGCTGATGAACACGTCTCATTTCTGCTCCCTGTCTCTTGTCCGTCTGTTACTTCTGTCCTCTCTCTCTCCTCTTCAAATCTCGGTTCTCACGTGGCTCTGGATCCGCACTCAAACACACACCTCTGTCAATAATTGGGACGTGTGTGTGTGTGTGTCTGATATTCCACAGACAGTGCAGTTAAAGTTTTGTGTTGCGGTGTATCTCGCCGCCATCTTGGTGTGTTTTTTGTCCAGTCAAACGTCAGGCTGTTATTACCAGTATGAACTCTTCCTCTCTGGCTTTGGGTGATTTTGTCACCATGGCGCCGCCTTCGCTTGTGTTGACGTCAGCAGGCCTGGATGTGACAGGCTGGCTGTCTCCCTGTGCCTGCTGCTCTCCACAATTACCTCCCTTGTGCCATTAAAAAAAGAAGAGAGAATGAGAAAGAGAATGAAGATCGTATCTGACAAAGTGAAGATGAAGAAAGTGTTAAAGGGAGGAAGAGAGAGAGAAACTAGAGAGGATAAGACACCGAGGAAAGGACAGATTCCAATATTAGATATAAGAGAGAAGTGTTTGTCACGTCACACACACACACACACAGCCGTGTAGTCTCACCCGTGTTTTGTCCCTCCGTCCATCCTTTGTCTCAGGCGCGTACTTGGTGCCCTACTTCATCCTCCTCCTCCTCATCGGCATCCCTCTCTTCTTCCTGGAGCTGGCGGTGGGTCAGCGGATCAGACGCGGGAGCATCGGCGTTTGGAACTACGTCTACCCGAACCTGGGCGGCATCGGAGTGTCCAGTCTGATGGTAAGAGAACACAAATGTGACCCTGCTGTCATCTATATTGGAAACCAATGACAGATTGGATCTTCACCTAGAAGGACCCTGAATGCCTCATATTGACCCACTACCATGTATAAACAATCATAGAGTCCAGTCTTAGCGGTTTGTTGTTGTTGTTCAGGACGGAGGCCATGAAACAAAGGTTCCATTGTGTATCCCTGGTGTTGTATGACACATATACATGATATGTATATTAAGACAGTGATCTTCACTCTGCTGGACGCACTCTGCCTGCTCAGATTAGTCTCCCCGATGCTTTAAAGCGAGCAGCGTGCAAAGACAAGTGACCATCTGGACCATCAGCCTGAACCCTGCAGTCAATCAGTCAACTCCTCTGTGATTTGATCAGTAGGTGATCTGGTGCTTGGGGTGTGTGTGTGTGTGTGTGTGTGTGTGTGTGTGTGTGTGTGTGACTGCCCTGGCCCAGAGCAGTGAGGCGTGTGGTGGCTTGGATGTGGCAGAGGGAGGTTCAGCTGCTATAAATAAAGCGGCTGCTGGTTGAAGGAGCCCGGCCGGAGCTGCTGAGAGCTCACAGCTCAATAATTCATACACACTCAGACTTAGGCTGTGTGTGTTCAGCGTCTCAGCCCCGACTCCAGGAGAGGTGTTCACCTCTACCAACCGCATCTTGTTCCTTCACTGTTTTGCTTCGTGCCTGTGTATGTGTGTGTGTATGTAGACGGTGATCAGGTGACTAATAAGCAGTGTGTTTGGCTGTTTCCCCCTGCAGGTGTGCGGTTTTGTGGGCCTCTACTATAACGTGATTATCGGCTGGAGCATCTTCTATTTCTTCCAGTCTTTCCAGTATCCTCTGCCGTGGGCTGAATGCCCCATGAGACTAAATGGAAGCCACGCCAGTAAGTCTGCAAGGCAATGTACAACTTACACACTCACACTGTCCATATACACTATAACTGCTTAAGCTACATCCTATTCTTTACCTCATACTTCTGGTGTAGTGATTTAAAGGTTTCCACTGGTATCTTATGGTACGTCCCTGTACATTACAATGATCAGGTGGTCTTCAGTGAGGACAGAGAGCTCTAATCAAAGTCATATACTATTCAAAAGGTCATTTGTTTCTTAGTGTAAGATGATCTCCATGTCTCAGAGCAGAGGAGAGCAAACACACTCCCCGCTGAGTCCTGCTGGATCATTTTATATTCAGCAAACAGCTTCAGTAGATGCCGAGCAGCAGAGATGCAGGGCGGCGCTGGAAGCTACAGGAGAGTCTGCAGCTTTTCCCCAATAATAAGAGTGTGTACTCAAACTCCTCATCCCCCTCTCCTCTTCATCACGCCGTCATCTCACTGTGACCCAGATGACACAGTGGCTGACAACAGTGTGTCAGAGGAACGCACAGGTCACTATAAAGGGCATCGGCTCCCAGCAGCATTAGAGGCCGGGGTGTGTGTGTGTGTAGTCATGATTATGAATGCAGCAGAGAGCGCTGCAGTACGTCACATAGAGAGAGGAAGCCGTCAGAAGAAAGCAGAGATTTATCAAACAAATCAGCAGAGAGAGAGAGGAACTCAGGACTCCTACACAACTACACTACATTTAAGAGTGCAACCATTTCAGTGTTGTGATACCTTCTTCCTCTTCTCCACTACAGCAGCAGAGCACATTTGAACATTGACCTGACGCCTATAGTTACTGGGTTACTTTGCAAATTAAGTTGAAACTATTTACGTAATAATCTAAATGTTACTATGAACTACCAGTGGAAATATGAAAATTATTTATTAGACTGTACTTTGACATATTAACATTTTAATTCTCTGTTAATATGTAATAAAAATAAATACATTAAAGGTCGGGACAGGGCCTATTTGTAGTTATCTTACAGATAATACTGCTCTTACTTATTAAGTTTCTTTCACTCCACACTTGCATTTTCTCTTATTATATCTCCTTTCTTTTCCCTCCTTTCCTTTCCGTCTCAGTCATGGAGCCAGAGTGTGAGAAGAGCTCGGCCACCACCTACTTCTGGTACCGCAGGACTCTCAACATCACCAGCAGCATCGACGACACCGGCGGGCTGAACTGGAGGATGACCTTATCCCTGCTGGTGGCCTGGGTCCTGGTCTGTCTGGCCGTCATCAAGGGCATCCAGTCCTCAGGGAAGGTACGGTACGGTCTCCACAACAGCTCAGCCACCCCAGGAAAACAAACAGCAGATATGATCTATGTTACAGCAACACACACCCATGAGTAAGATGGCAGAATGTTATATTTAATCAATCAATTCACTCCAGCCTGAGGGTTGAGTGAGGGATTGTCTCTGCCTTTGCTAATGCTGTCTGGTCAGAGGTGAGTTACTGCAGCCTATTATCAGCTCCAGTCTATTTCTGGATCCATCTATATTATGGAAGGGAGACATGCAACATTAATAAGCTTAAACCGAACCAAGCGGAGACAATATATACGACGCAGATGGGGAAAACGCTCCGGCTGGCAACCACTGCAACAACATCCTGTAATCTCCATCCAGAGAGTGAGTCACGCGGCACAGCACAACAGTCTCCACAGGAAAATACACAACAGAGAGAGGCACCGCCAAGCTCTGACACGGCTTTTTAAACACCAAACTTAGTAATCCAATTATCAAAGCAGCGCCGCAATGATTCCCCGAAATGCTGTAGGAAGAGTTTTGGAGTCGTTGGCCAAAACCGCAAGGATTCCGCTCCACATTTGGTCAGATTTCACAAGTTCTCCAGTGCCAAGCAACAACAAAGCAGCTTTCTGATTGATTCATCATGTCTGCGTGTGCTGTTGCAGTTTAGTCGGCCAAGTGTGAGGCTTCAGAAGGACAGTGTCCATGGTAACGCCGTCTCTCTCTCTCTCCCCTCTCTCTCTCTCTCTCTCTCTCCCTCAGGTGATGTACTTCAGCTCTCTCTTCCCGTACGTGGTGCTTTTCTGTTTCCTTGTGCGAGGTTTGATGCTGAAGGGAGCGGTGGACGGCATCGCTCACATGTTCACCCCCAAGGTGAGAGGAAGAGGAGGAGGAACAATCCATACATGAGCATTGAGTGTGTTTGCCTTTAACAGTCACACAGCAGCTCACCGCAGCAGGACTGGATACACCTTAATAATAAAGAAGTATCTCCAGTATGAACCCGTATTGGACACAGATGTATTCTTAAGCTCTCTAGGTGTCCATTAATCATTCATGGATCGATTAGCAAACAGATATTTGACACCCCTAAGTGACACTTTCTCTATAACTGTCTATCTAACTGTGTCAGCCATGAGTGCCCGATGTCTTTAGCCATTTGAGTGCACTTCTAGGAAAATGTCAGGTCATTCATATCTGCCCTGCATCCTAACTACAGGGGTAATGTCTCCCTCTTGTGGCGGATTATTGTACCTGCATGTAAAAATGTCTGCAAAATACTTTCCATACTGAGATGACGAGACCTAACGTTTGCTTTCTCTCTGCAGCTGGAGAAGATGTTGGAGCCGCAGGTGTGGAGGGAGGCGGCCACGCAGGTCTTCTTCGCTCTGGGTTTAGGTTTCGGAGGCGTGATCGCTTTCTCCAGCTACAACAAGAGAGACAACAACTGTCACTTCGACGCTGCGCTGGTCTCTGTCATCAACTTCGTCACGTCCATCCTGGCCACTTTGGTGGTGTTTGCCGTGCTGGGCTTCAAGGCCAACATCATGAACGAGAAGTGTGTTGTCGAGTGAGTTTGTTATCAAATATTTACCTGAGCAGCATTAAAGCGGAGAGAAAGAGGAGGAGATGGAGCTGGAGTGTAATGGAAGTCTTTTATGTGTAAAGGAGGACTGAGCTTTAATGTAGAGCAGCTGACTCATTCACGCAAACTTCCTCATCCCGATCAAACTTCCTTGTGCAGGAACGCAGAGAAGATCCTGGGCTACTTGAACACGGGCGTGCTGAGCAGAGAGCTCATCCCCTCTCACATCAACTTTTCCCATCTGTCCACTGAGGACTACGCCGCCATGTACGACGTGATTCAGAAAGTGAAGGAGGACAGCTTCGACCAGTTGGGCCTGGACTCTTGTGTCCTGGAGGACGAACTCAACAAGGTCAGCCAGAGAACCTTTGATAGTTTGCTTGTATCATACCAGAAATATGGAAGAAAAATTATGGAACCGATTCTCTTTCTCTGCCGCCACTCTCCCTCCTCTCACTCCTCTCACTCCTCTTCCTCCTCCAGGCTGTTCAGGGCACTGGTCTGGCCTTCATCGCCTTCACAGAGGCCATGACTCATTTCCCCGCCAGCCCTTTCTGGTCTGTCATGTTCTTCTTCATGCTGATCAACCTGGGCCTGGGCAGCATGATCGGCACCATGACGGGCATCACCACGCCCATACTGGACACTTTCAAGATACGCAAGGAGATCCTGTGCGGTGAGAAGCTGAGGCGGCTGAATGAGAAGACTGCATGCGTTTGATTTGCTCCAAAGTTTATGATTCTGATCCTGTATTTCTCCTTCTCTCTCTCCCACCCCCTCAGTGGTTTGCTGTGTCATCGCCTTCTTCTTAGGCTTGCTGTTTGTGCAACGCTCAGGGAATTACTTTGTCACCATGTTTGATGATTACTCAGCCGGTTTGCCTCTGACGGTGGTGGTAATCCTGGAGAACATCTCTGTGGCCTGGATCTACGGCACCAAGAGGTAACCGCACCAGACTGCACTAAAGAGGCCATTTCATTTGCGTTGCTGGGCGAGACATTGTGGCGTTAGGATGACTATTGGGAAGTTGTGACTGCCCCCTGCTGGTATAATAAGAGAAATGCAGGAAAGTTGCATCGGTCCTCTGTCTTTAAACTGGAGATCCTCTCAAACGAACGTCTTCCGTCTCTCTCCCAGGTTCATGCAGGACCTGGAGGACATGCTGGGGTTCAGACCGTATTCCTTCTATTACTACATGTGGCGGTACGTGTCGCCCGCCATCCTGGTGCTTCTCATCATTGCCACCGTCATCGAAATGGCCGTCAGCCCTGCGGGATACAACGCCTGGGTGGAGGCTGAGGTGAGGGGGTGCTTCCTCCCGTCTATACACGAGCAAGAACGTGTATAGACATCTTTGCTCTTCAACCTCTCGTCTTCCTCCCCTTTAACTCTGAATATTTCTTCTTCTTCCTCTTCCCTCTCTTTGCAGGGCTCAGAGCGTTTCCACAGCTACCCGCCCTGGGCGTTAACCATGGCCTACGCCCTCATCGTCGCGGCCATGCTGCCTCTGCCCATCGTCTATGTCGTCCGCCGCTACAACTTGATCTCCGACGGCTCCAACAAGCTGTCCGTCTCCTACCGTAAAGGCATGATGAAGGACATCTCCAACCTGGAGGAGCAGGACGAGCAGCGCTTCATCCTCAACAAGAACCCCAGCGAGACGCCGTCCCCCATGCCGGCTCACCGCGCTTACCTGGGCCCCGGCGGCACCCAGGAGATGACCAACACCAACTACGGCACCAGCACAAAGACCGGATACCAGAACATTGGCTCGCCCGAGTCCGAGCTATGATCCGCTGAGCTCCTGAATCCTCCCGTGCGTTGAAATCTTGCAGGCCTGCTTAGGGAGATGGAAGAGAGAGAGAGAGAGAGAGAGAGAGAGAGAGAGAGAGAGAGAGAGAGAGAGAGAGAGAGAGAGAGAGAGAGAGAGAGAGAGAGAGAGAGAGAGAGAGAGAGAGAGACCAGTGCGTTCACCACACCTTAACCCCAGAGCTGATCCCCCTCACTCCTCCATTCCTGCAACATCGCTCCTTCCTATTCTCCCTGTTGAAGGATCCAACCTGCCAATTACCCGGCGATCCAAGGGCATCATGGGAAAGTTAGTCCCTCCAGATGTGGCCACATTTGTCTCGTCCCTGAGGGTATTAGCCAGGACGCAGATCCAGGCTCTCTGTGGTAATAACATCCAGCTGAGGTTAAGGTGTCTGGAACGCCGCAGTGCTCCGTGTGGCGCTGGACCACAGTTACACCTGTCCATCAGTTTGGAGGAGGGTTATCGATACGACAGGCGGGTGTCCGTGTAGCTCTGGGATGATGGCGGTGGTGGGTTTAGAGGATTGTTGGCGGTGGGAATAGGGTGGAAGGAGTCTCTGGAGGATTTAACGTCCATCTGAATCAGTCACATTCTTAAAAGGGGGAACGTTTTACCATGTAGTAAACAAAAACCATTCCAGATGCGTCCAACAGTATGTCCCTAAGAGATATTGATACACTACCGATTGTAAACAGTGTTAGACTTACGTTGACTGTGCGTATCATGCATCAGCAATAATAAGAACCAGTCAGAGAGTCCTCATCACAATGTGGATCTCCTTCTATCTCCATTTTTCCGCTCATGTAGAATACTGTACATACGTGTCGTGCAATAGTCAGATGTCACCGTAAATCATGTTTGTATACACACACACACACAGACACCAGTAGTGCAAAACAAGGGATAAAAAGGTGTTTGTTTCTTCCCCCCGTGAACATTGAAGCACAGACGCAGTGGTTTAACGCAGGGCAGCGCCAAAGCTCCACGTCTCACAGCCGCAGCTGGACAAGACAAAGCTTTTTCCATTTTAATCAGTGAGAGCAGACGAGGCAAAGCCAGAGCAGAGATAAGCAGAGCAGATCTAGTTACTGCGTGTGTGCGTGTGTGTGTGTGCGTGTATCTGTGTGTGTGTGTGAGAGAGAGGTATACGGAAAGAGAAGGGATTGTCAGTGATGGAAGATGGAATCAAATAGGACAAACACTAAGTGCTAAATGGAAAAAATATAAAATATTACCCACAAAATGCACTTAAATCTTAATTTACTATTTTGTAAATGCATCAATAATGAATACTGAGCAATCTTGAAGATGAAGTGACTTGTTTGCTCCTTAGCTTTACAATAAATTCCCTTTTTTCCTTTGTAAAACAATTACGATAATGTCTAAAATGCAAAGAAATATGTGTTTAGTATCACAAATCTATAATAATTTACAAGTATCCCTCAAAATTGCACTTATACTTTTAACAGTGAAAGACAGACTGATTACACTACTGACTGTAGCGTGAGTGCAGAGGTGTGTGTAAGTGTGCAAGTGTGTGAGTGCTCCCGGTGACCTGCCTGTTTAAAAATAGCGGTGTGTTACCCAGGGCAAGCCGTGGCAACGCGGCACGGAGACGGATTCTGCTGTGATGTGTCGTGGGAAGGAGAGCGGGCGTGACCCCGTTAGCTCTGCTTTGTCTGCTCCACCTGCACCAACGCACAAATGCACAATTTACCCACAATTCACCCTGCTTTGAATAACTGTCTAATGGTGTTGTGGTGTCTGGTGGGTAAGCACAGTTCACTGCCATGCCACCCTGTGGATGAAGCTGATGTTTAGGGTTAAATCGTACATTCCTCAAATAGTGAGCACATCCTCTCCTAAGAACTACAATCTACTCTTTGATGTCTTTTTGTGAGCTAAATTGTGAAAAGTGAAAGCTTTTTTATGTTTATTTTTTAATGTTTAATCTTGTGCGACGATGTATGTTTAGGAGGTTTAACTGTGGAAAATGTATTGTGATATTTCAATGTTTTTGGAGTGGTAATACACAGTTTCGACCACTAGATGTCCCTGCTGGCCCGCAGGGGGGGCTAGTGAGCGTATCGGGGCCCCTCCCTGACACAACACCAATACTTGAGACTGAGCAGATGTGTGTGTGTGCAGCTCACACTCAGTCACATGGTTTGGTGCCTGAGCAGCAACTCTCTGTCTGTCTGTTCGCCTTAAATGCTTTTAGTCATTTCGAAGATTTTTCATCCAGTCATGTCGTGCAATCATGTAGAGTTAGGACCCGATGTTTCCTCTCACTCACTCCAGCACTTTAATTAATTAATAAAGATGGAGGCCCTGGAGTTTGGACCCCCTTTCAGCGCACAACAGCTTAGCGGAGTTCAACATCAAGCAATATTTACACAGAAAGCACAGAAGGTCACAACACGAAGGTCACGCAGAGGTTGCGACGTAGGGTTAAAGCACATTTGAGGAAGCACAAGTGTTCCTATGGAGCAGGACAGAGACGGGCGGCAGCATTAGTCAAGGTTTACACACACACTCCTACAGCCTCCTTGGCATCGGAGGAGGAACGAGAGCCCCAGTTTGTTTACTTAGATATTGTGTTACAGAACACAACACCAAGCACAACAGGTCTCGTTCTACTGCAGGATTACTACTGATTTGACTGATTTATCATAGATTCTAACTCCGGGGTCTCCGTCTGGTCCATGTGTCCGCTGTATCTCATTATGTACTACAAAGAAACTTCAAGATGTTAACTCAGATTATTGAGATGAACTCAAATAAAAGTAGAGTAATAGTGAATTTATTTAAATGTGCAAATAGTCTTTTATGTGACCAAACCATAGCTATATTTATAGTACTTAAGACCATGTATGTAATGTGTACATATTGATGTGTATTCTGATGAATCCACACTGAGTATCTATAGTACGAGTAACCGGGAGTATACTTGAGCTGTACATAATAACTGTATATTTTGAAACATTTCTGATTTTTGTACTGTAGGTAACGTTGCGCTGGTTTGTGTAAGTGTGTGGTTGTTGTCAATGGAAATAGAGTGACTGTGTGTGTGTGTGTGTGTGTGTGTATGTGTGGGCGAGTGTATAGGTAGGAGTGTGTGTGTGTAGGTAAAGGTATACGTAGGTTTTGGTGTCGTGTGTGTTTTTCTCCTCTCTCAGTGTTGTGTGCTGCTGATTTAACCCCCGTAGATAAAAAAAAACATGGACGACTCATCAATCTGTGTTAGATTCCTGTACAAACCTGCCAACACAAATCAAAACCAGAGATATGTGACCATGACGACGAGCGTGAACTATTACTTTTGTTTTCCTTGAAGAGAATGATAAACTGTACAAACGTGTCAGAGGGAACAGGAAATAAACGTATCACTTTTATGAAACAGAAACGTGCGTGTGTGTGTGTGTGTTTATTGTGACGTTAAAGATCAATAATCAATATGAAAACACAAACCTGTTGCTAGGGGTGAGAACTGATCACTGCCACTGGCATTTAGAATACTAGAAAGCAGCGGCCTTGAAGGAGCATACCTCCTTCCCGGCAGTCCTCTAACCCTCCCCCCACTGACAAACTGACCATGTTAAGATAAACGTTGTTGTCATGGCGCCACCATCAGGCAGAGTAGAGCTGAAGGCAGGACAATCCATTCATAAAATACGGCACTTGAGCAGAATGAGAATGCGCCACGCCCACTTTTGCTTCGGCAGCAAGACGTCCTGCACGAAGAAATCTGTCTGTGCTCAGGAGACGGAGACCTGAGCTGTGAGTCAGACAGAGGATTCATCATCACAGACACAGCAGCAGCAGCAGCAGCAGCAGCAGCACTTACTACTGGTCAGTGGATGCGTTTAATGTGCACCAGTGGACGGGGAAGCAGGGAGGATGTGAGTGTGTGAGTGTGTGTGTGGTGGAGAGCAGGAGAGCAGCAGAGCTCATCCCTAGCTGGGTTTATTTCCTCTCTTTGTGCTTTACCGTCACTGGGGTCACCGTTCCATAATCAAAGATGCGATACTTAAACTGTGAAAGTGTTTGCCAGCGTCTCTTGGACTCTCACGCTTTAATCACCTGATCCCCCCGACGAGAAACTACAACCTAATCTGGTGGTAATCTGGAGGGATTTAGCATTTTCTTGAATTTACGCCACAGCTTTAGACGCCTGTCTGGCCGCCAAACTGAATTGCTTGGCTCACTTGATTGGGTTCAGGTTTGGTGGCCTAAATTTAACATGGGGCACAACCGCCGGCATACTATCTCAGCGTGGACACAAACAGGGCCTGCTGCCAGAGCAAAGCCTGCACACACACACACACACACACACACACGTCACAGCGGCGTGTTATCATGGTCGTCAACAGGAAAGCGTCATCAGTCTTTTTGAGCCCAAAGACTCATGGCCTGCTGGTGGTCACAGCTGCTTGTGTCTTAGCACTTATACAAGTCCATCAGAGCAGGTTTATATTAGGATCATCAGCTGTGACATTAGTACGAAAATATCTCATCTGTAAACACACACACACAACTCCAGGGCTTTTCTGGTGTGTTTGAGGTTGAGAAAGGAGCAGGGTGAGGAGTTGGGGTGTAATCCTGGTTTCACGTCTGCTGAGTTGTGGCTTTAATAAAACACTACACAGGAGACGTCCCCTGAATTGATGTGGGACCGCGGCGCACTTCAAAGCGCCAATTAAAGCAGGAAGTCACGCCGTCGGTGGTGGCGGCTTTGGCTCGTCCACACCAGCTGTGTGCGCACGTCAATATCTTCCTCCCAGGCTGCTTCACATTTCCATTCCTAATTTAGAAGAACTTCTCACTACTCTGTATCCTGTAAACAATCCATTTCCCACACATACGCACACACACACACACACACACACACATACACACAAAAGTCCCCTTTCCTCTACAACTGAGACACAAGAACCCGTTTCATTTAAGCTGTGCGCCATTCTTCAACGACACACACACATTAATGGGAATCCATCCTGACAGCTAATCAGGCTGCATGTTCCTCTTCAGATGTTTATCCTGCAGCCAAGAGGTCACTTCCCTCTTCCCCACCGGCCCACCACCTCCAAACCAGGAAAAAAAAGGCTGCCGGCATTTTTCACACTTGGAGCGTCGTTTTCCTGGCAGAAGGGACGGCGTGGGCGGAGATCCGTCAGTCAGATTCTCACACGACTCTTTCAGCCTCTACAGTAGCGACCAGCTGCTTCCCCCAGCGACGTTTAACCAGCCGGCCCAGCTGCAAACAGCACCGCCGCTCCACGTGTTGCTCTGTAGTACGATGTAAGATCAATCAGACAGAGCTTTGACGCTCAACTGTAAATGTAATTCTTTATTTATTTATTATTTTTAAGGTAAACATGCTGCAATCTCTTTGTCAACAATTTGTGCTGCGTTCCACACATTTGGTTCCACCTACACACACACATATGATGCATCAAAACATGCGGCTCCTTCTGCTCAGACGCACTGCTGCAACAAAGTCACTCAACCTTTAAGTGGGTTTGCGCAGTTTGAAAAAATCTGAGTCTTAAAGGGGAATAATTGAGCTTTTTCCCGCCCCTTACTCAGTGTGCAGGCAGGTGCTGCAGCAAGAGAGAGCAGAAGTGGAGCAGTGCTTTTTCTTCTTCTCATATTTGTTCACACTGTATGTTTGTCAGTCTGTCAGCAGGATGTGCTCCAAACTTATAAAAGCTTTTTCATTACATGTAACTGACAGACGCAGCAACATATTTTGGGAATGTTGCCAGTTCGATATTTATTGCTTCTTGAGACGCTATAAAACAGAGACAGAGGCTCCGTTCCGACACTTAATCGGGTCAGCGGGTCGAGTTTGGCCTGTGAAGCACTTAACAGGCAGGAGAGAGATGGAAACTTATTGAAATGAAGTCAAAGCGGTAAGCAGATGAAGAGGTGAGGAACGTGCTGGAATCCTCCTGATGAGACGATCTAAACGGATAGCAGCAGGTAGAGCGGCAGAAGCTGCTGTTTCCCCTTCAGTTTGTTTTTTTCCGGTTGGGTGAGCAGCTGAGGGAACGCAGAGGTCACGCAGAGGTCATCCACGTGAGGGGAAGGAAGGAAGAGGATGTGAGCGGCTTCTAAGAACGACTGCAATACTTGTTTTTCGTTTTCATGAGCAAAAGACCGACCACATCCGCCTGTAGCAGCATCTTTGATAACTGCAGTGTTATCTTGTGCTTGACTGATAAGTTCTGAGCGCAGCACAGACTCAACGTAACTCAGAGGCTCTCAGTTATTTATTTTTCATTCTCTTGAAGCTCATTTACAATGATTGAGTTCAAATAATGTGGTAGATGTGCAAGGCTCAGAACTTATATTTAACTTTATAAGCAGCTTTAAGTGTGAAATAAGAATTTGAAAGAAACTCTCCAAAACGAGGAAGATGCTCAGTTTCCTTTTGTTTTGGCAACACACACACACACACAAACACACACACACACACACACACACACACACACACACACACACACACACACAAACACACACACACACACACACACACACAGCATTCAGCCGCATTAAAGCTATTTGTATCTTCTGAAGTTGAAGGTTGACAGGTGAACAGGAAGGAATATGAAAAGCATCAGGAAGTATGTGTGTGTGTCTGGGTGGGAAAAGGTGAAATGATCCATCTACAGGATAAACATCCACACACACTCACACACACTCACACACACACTGCCAGCTGACCGCTTCATCGCAAATCACATGAATGACGCCCGAGATGTGTTTTCATATATTGGAGTCACAATAAGAACGATAATAACACACATGACAGGACTTAGACCTGCGTTTAGACACAGTGTCAGGAAGTGTCGCTGCTCCAGTGCCGTCACATTCACCACGGAGGTGAAAACGCTCCCAGATGAAAGAAATATTAGTCATCGGAAGCGGAGGGAGGCCAGACTGGGGAGCAGATGGAAATATCGGCACAGCTTCTCTGGGATGAAGCGTGGGGGAGCAGGGGGAGAAGATTGGCAGCAGGCAGGCCGGAGCGCTGGGAGAGATTTGGAAGCGTTTGCCTTCTCTACCCCGATTTCCCCAGCAACGCTTGGCAGGAATCTCAAAAGGTCAATATTAGGATATCGATCTCACTTAATCAGGGTATCTTAATTGAAAATAGAACTTCCACCCGCTGCTGCGACCGACACGGCCAACGCCGCTTCCAGGGGAAACGAATTTCCCTGTCGAGGGATCTGTAACGCTGATTACACATCTCCTTCTTTTCCTTTTCACACATATGAGGAATTCCAATTTCAGCGAGAAGTGCTCCTGGTGGTTTTGTGAAGCCCTGACAGATGGACACACACACACACACTGCACCTGAATGATGACACAATGTACCGGTGCTGCCGGCGTGTTCAAATTGAAGCGTCCATATTGTGTCTTATGCCGTCTCGGTGACAAGTGTGTGTCCTGCAGAGGTCACCGACAGATTGAGTCCAGCGGGTTTAACTCCCACAGACGCAGCTCCTCCAGTCCTCCGCCTGCTACCTGATTCCCCTTAGACAGCCTGATCCGATCCTAACACCTCGCCGTGTCAGTTCCTTCATCTTCCTCGCCCCTCGTCGCTCTCATCTCCAGGTGTGATCAGCAGGAGCCGGGGCGATGATTGAGACGCTCCGAGGGCTAGACAGCCGTTTCTCCCCCCTTTTGTGGATCTTCAGAAGAAAGTCAAGGAGGCTGATTTTCCTTTAAAAATCGATCACCACTGGTTGATTGAAGTTGTTAAAGTTGTTCACAGAGAGAGACTCGTTGGTTGTCATGGTTTTGGGGTCTATGCCAAAATCTCTCGGCTGTGGCGGCGTGACGGGCGTTCAGTTCACACCAGGCAGGTTGGTGAGAGGAAAGGGGGGCGATACACAGAGATGAGCCATATGGGGAGGATGGAGACGGCTGTGGATCACAACATCACCATTTCCCCTTAAGCAACTTTTAAGTATTCAAACACTGAGGAGATGTTGCAGCTCTAATGCCCACAACCAGTAAGTATTTTGGTCAAAGGTCGATTATAGTAATAGGTTTATAATTCTGCCAGGTCTCCACTTTTTATTGAAGCTATTGGGCGTTTGATTCTGTTCAGATTGAGGCACTAAATTAGTCATGAAGAGGTTCCAACTGTTGATGAAATTGCTACACATTTGCATCCCTCTTACAGGACTCCACACCAAACCAAACGCACAAAGCAAATCCACTCACATCCAGCTTTAAAAATCAGACGTCCCCGCCTACATGCAATCAGAAACAGGTCACGTGACCGGGCTGCAATTAGTAAACATCAAATATTTATTAATGTCATATTGTATTTGTGGGAGCAGAGTTCAGAGGGAGCACAATACGTCCTTGATGATCCCGCACCTACCTGGGGAGGCCTCATCACTAATGCATCAGCCATTTAGCGTGCGTGGCCCCAGTCAAAAGGGAATGATTGCACCCATTCAGCCGCCGTGCTGGAGTGCAGGCTCTGAAACGCTCCGTCCGTCCGTAATGACAGGGGGATCTCTGATTAGACTGCAGCATGTTCTACTTCTCTAACTCACTCATTGATTTCAGAAGGGGCGGTCGAAGACTTTATTATGCATAAGTAATGGCATACAGTAAAGGGATGGAAATGAATGTTTGCAGCGCACCGTTACTGTAAAAGCGAGTGTGTGCGGCGCTTTCAAAAGAGGCCTTCAGGGTGTTGTGGAGATACGGGATGTTTGAAACGCTTACGCAGGACCCGTTTGTAGCCGGTTTCCTTTCAAAAAAGTGTCAGGAAGTGACTGCATGGGGATGTATCTAAGTGGATGCAGTGATTGTGAGCGCTAATACTAATGGCCGGGTTATTTCCTCACCGTCTTCAGACATAATGGCCAAGCTCTTACACCAGCCATCGCTCATCAACTGCAACACAAATGTACTAAATGGTAGTAAAGAGCTTTACGAGAGGATGTCCAGACAAAAGACTCCGCACAAGTTTCGTAAACTTTGCTCGACAAAGATGCGCGGGCCACCTTGACAACGCATCTATAACATACGGAGATGAGGGCATGAAATGTTCTGCGCAGGGTTTTCTAGTTGTTTACACGTGCAGTCCAACCGGGAGACGTCCTAGGACAGGAGAGGAGTTCTCAGAAATTCCCGGAGACGCAGCGGGGATCTTTGTTTTGGATTTTTCCTTACACACTGGCAGGAGTCCAAGCAGCAGGTCACTTGGTGAAAGTTTGATTGTTCAGGACGTCTCCGATTTCAGAGCAGGCGCAGGGCCAAAACTGTCCAACAATCAGGGGACCTCAGAGGAAGATTCAGATTAGAGGTGTGAGCGTTTATGTTTCTTATGCGCAGGTTTGTTGAGGGTGCAACTACAAAAGTTGATCAAGTTTGAACAATTTATTCTGTTAATTCATTGATGCATGATGGAATAAAGTTTCAAGGGCAGAAAGAAGAATTATAATTTACTATGAAACCAGATGTGAGAAAACCAGATGTTTGATCGCAAAATAAGATTCAACATCAATGAGTTTAATATGAATTACAAAGATTTTCTGTGACCTTTACATCTACGACATCATTGTAAAGCAAACTTATGTACTCTTAACAGAAGGAGTCATCGTCTCATAGCAACGGACAGATGATGATGATGATGAAGACAAAATAACTGACATTTAATAATAATGTGATTTGTAAGAGTATAATCAATATCAAACATTTTCATAACTAGTTCAAAGTTTTCAAGATTTGCATCACCATAGCAACCCTGTTCATCATATTAGTGCGACGGCTCTTTTCCTTGCTTTATTCCTCCTGCTCTTTCCTTTCCCCTCCTTCATTGATCCTGTCATTCCTTCATTATTAACCTCCATCTTTCATTCTGTTTGCTCTCTTTCCCTCCTACCATCTATCCCAAAAAAAAAAAAATTTTCCGTGCTGCATTCAGTGTTACAACTGAACCGTGAATCTGCTGCTATTACGGCGTCCATTTGTAATTATAACGCCACCGGGGCAGAAGAGGTTGTTGCTTCCTGATGACAAATGACAACAAAAACAAGTGGAACCAATTCGCCCCCCCTGTGAACGGTGACGGAAGTGTAATGATCTGTGAAGAGCAAAAGAATTATATTTCAGTCAACTATCCTGCAGGGAGTTTCCTCCCACCGCAGGAAACATTATGTGTTCAGCAGAAGGCCGGCCTCTTGTGGGCCACTAATGGACAGCACTCCCTGTTCTCCCAGGCCACCCGCTGTGTGTGTGTGTGTGTGTGTGTGTGTGTGTGTGTGTGTGTGTGTGTGTGTGTGTGTGTGTGTGTGTGTGTGTGCGCGCGCTTGAGTGTGTGAGAAACAGTAAAAAGTGGGAAACTAAATGTACAACAGGGAAAGAAGACGGTTATTGCCCTTTAAATCTATGGCTCCATCAGCGTTGACCCCAGAGGACAATAAACCACTACACCTCCACCGCTGCAGTCGCCACTACCGCCACCGTTGCCACCGTCTTCCCCTCTGCTCAGAAACCTTCACCTTACCATCAGACCACCGACAGAACAGACGGAGGCATCAAGCAAACGCCAGGAAACGCTTTGATCCCATGCTTTGTTGCATTATACGATCAGGATTAAACCCATGAGTGAAGCTTAAACCGGAATGTACCATCAGTGGTGAGAGACGGGTACGGCCTGATGGTTCCTGCCATGTCACGCCGTCTGACCTCCCACTCAGAACATCTAGCATCAGAATCTGGTCAAGCATTGAAAACAGGGAGGAGCATTGCCAAAGAATATTAAAATGAAATAAAACCACTTTACAATATTTGTCTTCATCCAAATTCTCATTTTTGTTGTGAAGTCATTATTTTTGATATAAAAGCAACACTAGAGAGTTACATTGTTCAGTTTTTAGGAATGAATTGTATTTATAATAAAATAGAGCCGAAAATGTGGAATCTGAGGAATTTAAACAGAATTCATGAGTGCAATCTTTCATGGGGTCGTTAATATGACAGGAAAGGAACATCGTGTGCTGCTTAGGACATCAAGAACATTCATGTTTTATCAAATTGTGCGTCTTCCCCCTTACTCAGATAAGGAGAGAGAGACTGACCGACATGTTCTGAGGGATGACATCTAAGTTGGGAGCAGCTCAGCTCAGCACAGGATCCTCTGGCCTTCTCATAGGAGCAGAGTGAAGCTTCTGCGGCTCCGCGTCCACTCAACTCACCGAGGCTAATAGAGGTTAGTTCTCCGAATGGGGACGACCTTTGAACTGGAGGAGAACACAGGGAAGAGAGGAGGAAGCGGGTAATTGTCCCAAAGCTCCACCCACACGGCGACCGACCGCAGCGTTCTTCCCGGCTCCTCTCTCGTTGCCCTCAGAGCCGGAGGAAGCGGCTGGAAACAGGAAAGCCGAGAAACACTGATGGACTGACGGATGAATCATGGCGCGTTTGATCAGATTTCTTTGATGCACCTCATGGCTTTCTTATCTGTGTTGGGTTATACTGACATCAGCACGCAGCCACGGACGCCCAGAAGCCTAATGGAGGCCGTAGATCATCGTGCACTTGGGTTTGCTACTCGTGACGAATTCAGAACAAATTACTGCACAGTGTTAGCAGGAAATTGAATTGAGCTCTCTGGGCTGGAGGAATGTCACACTGGGCCGACACCAACGGGACTCAAACCCAAAGCCTGCTAAGACACTTTCTATAGGCAGACACCAGCTGGCAGTCGAGTAGTCATGGCAACAACAATCTTACCACATACATCAGACTTTGGCATGTGAGGATTTCTGCCAGGCTGTCAACAAAAATGGGGGCTCACTAAATAAATTAAAACATGGGTTTGATTTGCAGCTCTTGGATGTCCATTCTCTAAAATTGTTTAGAATTAAGATGACAAAAATTACTTCTAGAAGCAATACATCTCTAAAAAGAATTGTTATTAAGATTATTAATATGTCTTCAGTTTTGACAAGTATGTAAAAGGGCAAAATGACTTAAAGGAAGCAAACAAACATGCATAAACATGAACGTACAGCTGGAGCGTCCAGAATGTTTACATCTTTCAAACCAAACTTCAGCAGCAGAGCAGATCGATAACGTGACCACAGACAGATGGCGCTATAAGCAACAACAAATGTTGACGCATGTTGAGACAAAAGCGCTTCCGGTGGTCGTAAGGTTTCTTTCTTTCTATCTATCTATCTATCTATCTATCTATCTATCTATCTATCTATCTATCTATCTATCTATGGAAGCATGCTGCAGACCACAGAGTAAACACTTCATTCTGATTGGATCCAGTTTGACAAAGTGTGTTCCTTATATTGATCCAAATTCCCACTTTACACATTAACACCCTGATGGCTTCTGAATCTGTGGGCCTCAACAGTACCATACATAATTAAAATTAGACATGGAAACCTCCTTATCGCTCATGGAGATGGAAAGTACACTTTGCTTATTATAGACCACCTCCTTCTAGTTACATAACTCCATAAAGAAGTGAAAGTTTGTTATTCCAGCCGGCAAGATAAGAAGTCAACATGGCTCTCTTTTCTTTTCATTTGATTGTGATCTGGCTCTGGCAGAGCATTTCTCCATGGAAACTGTGTTCAATATTGTCATGACAACGTTCAACTGAGAGGGAAAAAAATAAATTAAGCAACCACTGAGGGGAAACAATGAAAGGGAGTAATCGGGGCTGACAGGACAAGACCCGGCAGGTTTGCTCCTTCTCTTCCTGCTCTCCTCATCCCTGTTTCATGAATCACAACACACACTCTATCAGTCACAGTGAGCCCGTGATGCTTCACTCACACACTCATTCAGGTGTGCAAAACCATCAGCTTTGGCTGTGATGATGCTTTGTGATGATTGAGTCATCAAAGTACAGCATTAGACCCAATCACTGCATCCAGCTGGGCCGTTATTAGCTCCTATGGAGAGGACAGGTTTAACCCTCTGGAGTCTGAATCCTTTTCTGCAATTCTACGTTTCACTCAAACTGAACAGCTGCAAAAATCCTTTACTAGACAAATCTATTACAATTAACTCCCAAATCAGTATACACTTTATATCTTGTCATGTTGTGTATTATCATATATTGTAATAATATATGTAAAGTATGTTTTATCATCAGTATGGTATTATATTATATTTATACTTTAACTATGATTTCAAAGATGTATTTTTATTTCATTTCATTTTGTTTTATTTCCCAAGTCAAATGGTTTTCCTTCCTTCTTCTGCTTCTACTTCTTTTTGTTATTATTGTTGTTGTTGCATGGACGACACAAAATCCATCCACACACAGCTGTTAACATCTTGCACATATGTACATGTGTGTATGTGTATGTGTGTGTGTGTGTGTGTGTGTGTTTGTGTGTGTGTGTGTGTGTGTGTGTCTGTGTGTGTCTGTGTGTGTGTGTGTGTGTGTGTGTGTGTGTGTGTGTGTATGTGTATGCACACAGCTGCACTAACTAACATCAGCAGTAATACATCAGAAGAAATGAATAACCTGGTGTGAGAGCAGCCATACAGTGGATGGACCTGCTGTCACCTGCTTGGGTTTAGCTGCAGCACACACACACACACACCAGTCTCTACAGTGCACCACACAAAACATCCCTGGACACCAAAACGTTCCTCATGGGCAACAACCGTAATGATGGTCTCACTGTGCTGAGGTCGTGTGTGTCTGTGAGTGTGTGTGTGTGTGTTTGTGTTTCTGCTTGCTTTCCATGTCAGAGATGGAGGGAAGGAGGGATTGAGGGAGGCAGCCGAGCAGTAATTAGTGTTGCCTGTCATCCCAAATCGCCATGGAGATGCTTTCTGTGTGCCATCTCCACCTTCAGTACATAATCATGGAGGCTCAGGGAAGCAGGAGGCTCGGCTGTGTGACTGCCATCACACAAGCACCAGATCAACCGCGCAACACGTGTTTCACCATAGACAGAGATGGAGAACACGGCCACTCTGCACCCTCACACTGTGCAGCTAAAAATAGCACTGAATGTTCACCCGTACTATATATAACATGTAAACATACAGCCCACTACACTGTGCACATCATTATACTGGACAAAACATACATATTACATACATGTTCATTATGTTTTTGTGTGAATGAATCCCAACAAATTGGCCAACCTCCATAACATACTGATGAAGGAAATATATAGCATTTGCTCAAAGAAAACAATTGCACACGATCATGTTCAATACACAGGAAAATGGATTTTTATTTGCCTACGTGACACAAGACATCCACTGCTTTGCATCAGACACAGAACATCTGACAGTTTGACTGGGTTTCAAATCCAATACAAGCACCTATACAATCCATAATGGGCAAATATCAATCTGATACATGTGTGCTTCTCCATATACAACAAGGAAAACAGGAAATGAGGATTAAAAAGGTGAATAGAGTTGAATTATCAAAATAATAATCTGTTATTATAGGTGAGAGCTATTTTCATGTCGCATAAGCACGTTAGAGAAATATCTTAAAGGATCATCCTGTACAATATACTGCGCTACATAGAACTTTGCCTGTACAGAATTACAAACTCCTCGGGTCAGGAAGGGGCTAAGACCTTATTTAAGAGGGAATGAACTTCTTTCCCTTTGTTTATCTAATATAAGGCCACTATGGTCGACCGTTAAGATGAAAACGTCTCCGGTGAAAGAAACCACACGTCTGTCAGATTGGAAACATGTAACACGGCTTCTACAAATCTGACACCACCAGCAGTGTTACGTTATCTAATGACATTACTGCACATATTTAAGCTCCATTACTCAACATTAGGCACAAGTGGAACTAATGCTATCGTCATGCGTGTACTTATACTAACGATGGCCGTGGAAATCTAGCATGTAATCTAATAGAGTCCACATTTGGTCCCGACTCAACCAGGAATGATGCATCAATAGTTTGATGTAATGGACGGACTCGACCACTACTCCTGTGACTTTGTCTTCTTCCTATGTACAAGGATTTACAGCCGCTGTGTGTCTGGAAAACCTGCATGTGAGACTGAGCCAAAATGAATCTGTGTGTTTGTTTAGTGAACGATGAATTCAAGTTCTACTCCTACAGTTCACAGTAACATTTCTGCTGTACAAGCTCATATTGACACATGTTGGCTGTTCTTACTCGACATTTTACAACATTCTACGGAATAAAAGACGGGAATCAGAATGACATCAAAGTGTTTTTGAGTTCCAAAAAGAACTCAAACTAAACATATCTGTACATATCTTTATATATATATATATTTAAAAAAAAACCTCTCATAAATTCTAAGTGGCGATCTCTCACGATCAAAACCTTTCAGATCCAGAGAAGCTACCAGATGCTCCACCAGTGCCAAACGCACACAACAAGACAAAATCCAGTCTTCCTTTGCCGTCTCAGTCTGCGGGCCACTTTATCTTCAGGTGAGTGCAGGAATCTGTGTCCTGCTTTGCAATGAGCAGATAAACACCAGCAAAACTACTTCCACTAATGGCAGGAAAACACGAAACGGACTCTTTAAATGCACGCAGGAGCCAGGAGCTTCTGTCTCGTGGTGCAGCGTCAGCTTACATGATGAGCGTATGAATTCAGGGTACATCTTACAATGCTAGATCATGCATTACATGCAGAATGCCTCGTAACATATAAATGAGTGTAAATATTATAAATCTGCTATGCATTTTCTACACCGAATCAGTTCATTCAGGAGAGAAAGGTGCGGGCCGGAGGTGGATCTCTGCACAGCGGGTACTCTTTCAGTTCGTGGCCTCTCTCCTTTTCGTAGCCGATCAGCATCACCTCGGACTGAGCGTAGTTTCCAGGGGCGGCGAGGATGTCTTTACAGCTCTCTGTGGGGAGAAAGAGCGCAGAAACGGGATCAAAAGCAGTCACTTTCACATGTAAACAGTGTGGTTTCGTATCAGGACGAAGCCTCCAAAGTCCTGATCATCTACTTCTTATTTGTTTCACACAAACATCACATTATGCAGCAACACCTTCCATGACTGCAGTCCAGTTCTATCATGCTCAGAGTAAATGTCAGGCCCTCTCTCAGTCTGCCTGTCCTTTGTCACTCATTCCCTTTGTGGCTTTCATGGTCCAGCCTGAGCCGCAGGTGGGGCGGGGGGGCTGGGGAGGGGAGTGGAAGGCGTCTATCTCGGCAACCTCGGGATTGCATTTCTGATTTTTTTTTTTGGGATGATGCAACCCTGCTGGCTTCATCGGGGGGGCTGTGACCTCCATCGCGCTCTGGGGCGGTGTGGAGCTGGGAGTGTAAAGTGGTTTTGATGAGGGTCAGCGCCTCTAAACGATGGGGCTGCGGTAAGAGCCTGGATCGTCTCCGACCCGCCCGGGGACGATCCAGGCTTCAAGTCGGTTCAAGTGAGACAGGATGTTGTTGTTGCGGCGTTGATAGACAGACAGGTAAGGACTTCTGCAGGGATACAGGCAGCGTTATAATGGGGCTGAAACATGTTTTTGCCAGAAGCGTGATCTGTGAGTTTTATGAACAGACACATGCTGCACGTTCTACTGTCTACTATGTGTAAGATAATAATCTTCATAGAAATCCCGTCGCTGGTTGTGTGACTCTGAACCCACTGATGCATTTAGTCCCCAAAAATGTCCAGAGACATGAGTACAGCCGGGGCCTGTGGTCAGCACAGAGGCCAGCAGGGGGCTTCAGCCTTGCCCACCCATGCTGTTAATGGAAACCTATTAGTGACAATCATCATCCAGAGGGAGTCACCAGGGAGCGCACAAGGCCCATCTGACCCAGTAGCTCGGTAGAGCTTCCGCTTGGGAACCGGAGGGTTGCCGGTTCGAGTCCCTGCCGAGGTGCCCCTGAGCAAGGCACCGAACCCTAAATTGCTCCCCCCTCTGCTCCAAAGTCGCTTTGGATAAAAGCGTCTGCCAAATGATCGTAATGTAATGTAATGTAATGAAGCCTTTTCCTCTCCTCTGTGATGGCCGCCGCTGCCGCTGCCTCCCTCTTAGTGCCGCTTGAACGCTTCGTCACACCATTGCGCTCTCATCATAAGGAGACGAGCAGGCGGCGTGGCAGACTGAGACAATGTGCTTGATAGTGTTGTTGCTCTGGTACACAGAAAGCTGTGAAGGGAGTGTTAAGATCGCCACAAAATCACCCAGCACGCTGCCAAAAAGTGAGATTCAAGACCTTGTGAAGCATCAGAGCACGCAAACTAACTCAGGAGTTAGAACAAACCTCACAAATTGGTCTGTTATTGAGTCCTACAAGCTTTAATTCAGGTTTTTGTAGAAATGAGGGCGAGTACGTTGAAAGAATGAGAGATTGCTGAACCACAATGGGATTTATCCTCCTTAACACTTCATATGCTGAATGCAAAATGTCAATAAAGTGCATTATTAATCAAACAATGTAAACAGACAATGTTTGTAATTGGTGAGGGGGGAAATGGTAGTGCTGTGGATTTCTCAGGGTAGATCAACGTACATTTTTTTCATTCTCAACCTGGTTCTCTTGGCTAATGTTTCCCTCCTTGATTGAGCTAAAATGTCAGTTTTATCAGCAGCGGTTCCTTAAGAGGGGGCAGAGGTATTGCAGAAGATTTTCTTATCTACAAAAGGGGAACCCTGCTGAAAGAGTGCGGGCACCGATGTGCTAATGAATTGCTAAACTCAATTAAATCCAATTGTGTGTTAACAGTTGGATGTTTTGTGGTGTTGATTGAAAAGATCTTAAGACGTCATTTACATTTACTCCCTTTGGCGAATGGTTTAATTAATGTACACGAGAACACAAATCCTCACTCTGGTCCTCACTGTGGAGGATGTTTCTTCAGTGTGTTTCTCTCTGACTGGAGGGCCGCCGACCATTTCCTGTGGCCTGATAACCATCTGAGCGTATTCAGACGTGCAGCCTCCATCTGTCCTCTTCTCTGCTTCCTGCCACGCCGCTCTCGTGATACATTATCTATAACTTATATCCTGTAGCCCTGCGTGGAATTAACCTCACACCCCCTCCACCCCGCTGCGGGCAGAGCTGCGGCGGCGAGCGATTCTGCAGCATCCATCTGACCGACGGCGATGTCGTGCACAAAAAGCAGAGGGATTCTGGGCCAAATTCTGACACAATTGTTTTAACCGTGTTAGGAAACAGTGCCGGTCCATTTGGCAGGTAAAGTGTGTGTGTGTGTGTGTGAGAGAGAGAGATATTCCCCTGTAATAGACTGAGATGTCCACATACACAGCAGACACAGCTCTCTGGATTGAATTACCCCCCCTCCTGCTCCCTGGCAGATTAGTTTTCAGGCGTTCTGGCTTTGCTCAGCTTTCCGTCCTCCTTCAACCCGCGATCTGAGGAAAACTCGCTCGCCAATTCCACCATCTGACCCGAGTTGTTGGACACAAACGGCGAGACGGCGTTGAATCCCAGCGGCGACAACGTTTTTTTCCCCAATTCTCAATATGCAAGTTGTCCTCACTTTGCGTTTATCTTTAGCTTTTCATTTCATCTGTCAGACAGAAGTGACAGAGTGTGTGTGTGTGTGTGTGACAACGTGCCATTAAGCAACACCAAGGGCCGCCACGCTCGACACATTCAGGGGGACTGACGAGGCTTTCAGGCAACATGGTAAAAATACAATTACCGTGTAATGGGCTGTCAAAAAAGAAAAGGGATGTATTCTCACGGGGGCCGAGCTAAGTGCACATTTATCTGCTGGCTTCGTCTTTGTCTGACAGCCACATGCTAATGAGCTTCGGGAGAGAGAAGAAAAAAAAGAGAAAGGCGCACAGGGCGGCAAAGTGCAGTTTTGCGGGGGAACACCTGATCTGTTGTTGGATCGCTTACGGTGTCGGGATGTTGACTGATGTGGGAGTGAAGCTGCTTTCGCCCGCTCTTTAAACAGTCACAAACGCTTTAATCTGCCACAGTTTGAGATTTGAGCTCAGATTTCAGGCCGTTCGCTCACGTGCACTTTAAAACTTTGACTACAACGCGATTGAGGCGATGAGTCGTCTTTGTATCGACCCATTCAGGCATGTAAACGTCTTACGGGACATGATGTGTTCGTTGACTGGATCGGATATCAGTGGTAAAACGATTAGTGAAGCCAAAGTCTGGGAGGTTCAGCAACAACAACTGGGCCTAGTGTGAGTATGTGGTGGTAGTTTGGACACGATCGAGTAGAGACGGTCCCCCAGCCGTGTCCCAATGGAGACGCCTGTTTTTTAAAGGGACTAACCAGCAGGATTTGCATCGCATTTGCATGAACTAAATGCTCTGCCGATCTGAACGGTCTGCGGGAAACGTCAAAACAGGAAGAAGTAGTAGCAGAAGCTGAGGAACTGTGGCTGCAAAATGAGAGAAAAAATGTGCAGAGACGGAGACGTTTAAACATTTCTCACACAATAACTCTACTCACAACCTGCAAACTCCCGGTGAGGTCGCTGCATTATTCAACAAAGTCTCGTTCCCTGAGAGCACGCAGACAAACTGATGATGCAATTTGTGCTACGGAGCACTTGTATTGATCCTGTATTGATCCGCCCGATGAAAGATGACTAAAAATGTCTGAGTGTACTGGAACTGCAGGAGACTTTATGGAGAGTTTGGGACTTTTTTTTTCCTCTGTCGTTTTCTCTCCATCTGGTGTTTCCGACGCTCCTGTGCAGACATTTGACAATCAATCGGAGCTGTGAGCGATTTGCACGCCGTCGGTACCCATGGACCCTAAACGTCTCCCTCTGCAGGACGACAGCAGTGACTTGGGTAATTCGATTGACCTACCGGTGTGGATGTTGGGGTCTCCGGGGCAGGAGAAGTCTCCGGACGTGAGCAGGAAGCAGGTAGCCTCTTTCTTGGTCTTGTCTCGGGGCCGCGAGCACCTCAGGGACCATCGCTCGCTGGGGGACAGCGGCTGGGTGAGGCTGCAGCCTTCTTCCTCAGAAACGGCCACATTTGCATCGCCATTCTGTTTGGAGTCTGAAAGGATGACAAAAAAGAAAACACACCGCAACGTAAATGCCAAAGCTTTTACTGGCAGGTGCCCCCCCACACCCACACACACGCACACACACACCGGCCCCCCCTGTGGGCCCGGGCAGACAAAGGCACAAGTATACGCCGCACAAAACAGTTTTCTCCTGTCACGAAATCCAATTTGAGCGAGAGATGCTGTAAGCGGTGATTTGATCAGGTTGTGTTACTGTCTGTGTGACTGAGCAACGACGTTCATCTGGCCTGAAAAAGCCTCAGGAAGTTCAAAGCGGCGTCGGGGCCCCAGCAGGTGTTCATCACGCCATTTGCAAGGGAAATTCTAAAAAGGATGAAAGCTCGGCTTAATCCCTTTATTTCTGCACCTTAAGAGTCCCTTATACTTCACGTCATCACATTAAAAAGGTGGAAGATGAATGAGTCAAACCCTTAAGCAGCCCCCCCCCCCCCTCCCTCCCCCTCAGACGCCTGTTCCCTCATGGTGGAAATGAAGGATTGATTCATTATACATTTACACTTTTTTAGCTATTTCCTCCTCATTTCCAGCTGTCTCAGTCTGTGTCGCTATAACTCCACGGCCGTCCTTTCATCAGCCGCTGCTTTGTAGCCGCTGTAATAAGCTCAATTACGCTCTGTAGAACAGGAAACCTAGCTGGACACATAGCTGCGGGGGGTTCACGCCTGGCAGGAAGCAAGGAATCCTTCTCGCAGCCAAACTGAATGAAGTTAAACACAAACTCGGGAGCTTCAGGTTTTGCGTGTTTGGAGCGCGGCGATCTGACCTGAGCGGTTCCTGCCGACGCTCTCCTCAGCAGCCAGCGGACACGTGTCGCTCTGGGTGCTCTCTCTGTGGGAGTTCGTCTCGGACTTGATGAGGGAGGCCGAGTCCGTGGGCGCGTCAGGGTTGGGGTTGTGCTTCTTCTTCTTCTTGGGCAGCTTCTGCTTGGCCATGGCCAGAGAGTAATACATCCCAAAGTTATTCACAATGACCGGCACCGGCATGGCGATGGTCAGCACCCCCGCCAGCGCGCACAGAGCCCCCACCATCATGCCCAGCCACGTCCGGGGGTACATGTCTCCGTAGCCCAGCGTTGTCATGGTCACCACGGCCCACCAGAAGCTGATGGGGATGTTCTTGAAGTCTGTGTGGTTGGCGCCGGTGGGGTCGTTGGGGTTGGCGCCGATGCGCTCGGCATAGTAAATCATGGTGGCAAAGATGAGGACGCCAAGTGCCAGAAAGATGATGAGCAGCAGGAATTCGTTGACACTGGCCCTCAGCGTGTGGCCCAGCACACGCAGGCCCACAAAGTGACGCGTCAGCTTGAAGATCCTGAGGATCCGGACAAACCGCACCACACGGAGGAAACCCAGCACGTTGTTCGCCGCTTTGGACGACAAACCGCTCAGTCCCATTTCCAGGTAAAATGGCAGAATGGCCACAAAGTCGATAATGTTGAGCGTGCTCTTGATGAACTCCAGCTTGTTTGGGCAGCAGACGATGCGCACCAGGAACTCAAAGGTGAACCAGACCACGCAGACGCCCTCCACCATGATGAGGACGGGCTTGGTCACCGTCTCCCACGTCTGCACCGTGTGCGTGACGTTCCCTGTCTTTACCAGCTCTGTCCGGTTGTGCAGTTCATTGAAGGCCTCGTGGGTCTCCAGGCAGAAGGTGGTGATGGACACCAGGATGAAGAAGAGTGAGGCAAAGGCCACGCCCTGCAGACGAGACAGAGACAATCAATGATGGTAATCATGTCACAAACATCAAACCCCTGTAAGTTGTCATTTTACTGTGATTTGCCTCGTCTTGTTGGTTGTAGATTGATTTAACATTGATATTAAATATTCATTCAAACAGAGCAGCAGGAGCATCAGAGGTAACAGATTCCACTTTAATTTGAGCTACGTGAGAAGAGAACGAGTGGCAAATACTTAAAATAGATGCAAAAGTGTTTAAACTGAAGGCAAACAGCACCGAGCCGCTCAATGGAAAAAGTTCTCGACAAAACCAAACAAACAGAATTCCATTCACGCTTACGCTGCCACCCTCAACCAGCAGGAGGCGCTGACCGTATATGGCCTCAAATGTGCGCGCTGATGAAAGGAAATGAACCACAGAGCTTTTGTGCGTATTGTCATTCAAATTCAACAAATAATTTTCTTGTTTTGTTTGGACAAAAGAGGATTTGGCTTCTTTTGTTTTGGACTTTTCCGGATTTCAATAAAATACAATTCAGCTTGTGTAAAAAAAACAAAAACCCACATGCAATAAATCACAAAGCACGTCAGGTAAGATGAACCTGGTGTGACACAATGGCTGCGTCTGTGTGTGTATGTGTGTGTGTTACTGCTGTGTGCTCACTAATAATACCTGATCTGTCCTTATTGTTTACCAAAGCGGGGGACAAATTGCAACGCCTCTCGCGGCTTTCTCATCCCCCAGCTGGATAAATATTTACCTAAATGCCACCGACCTCTCACGTGTCGATCGGAAAAAAAAACACGAATGAAGCCATTAAGTGATGTGCAACTTCACTACTGGGAAACAAAATAGACGGTGTTTCCATTTCAGAGCTGGATCTGTGTGTGCGGTTGAGGTGATGTTGACGTGGATGCACACATATGTCTGCGCGGCGTCTCTGTAAGGCCACGCAGCTTTGATGTGCCTTGGCGTAGGCGCGTGGAAGAGTTGCTGTTCTGTTTTTCCTCGCGCGTTGCACTCGAGGAGGATTTGTTTGCATCCACAGAGCCCCGACGAGTGCGACAACAACAAACTGACGCTACGGCTTTCACATTCGCCGCGTCACAGCACCGACTGAACCCAGATCCTTTGGGCCTAGATGAAGATCCATGGAGACACTTTATGTTGCTTTTTCCCCCTTTAAGTGTGTCTGCGTATCACACACACACACCTGCTCATACTGCCCATCTGCATGAGAAGCTTTCTAACACAACAACCCACCGCAGAGCTCTGTGCATCTGGTCCCCCCGGATCAAGACCAGGAGATCCCCTGTAGCATAGATACAGTAACCCTGGACATCTCCCAGACTGTGTGTGTGTGTGTGTGTGTGTGTGTGTGTGTGTGTGTGTGTGTGTCTCATTCATATTCCTGTAATCTGCATGTAGTAAAGCTCTTCTACCTTCTTTCATTCTGTACTTCAGTCTGAAGCATCAATGTTCTCTTCTCATGAAGCCACAAAGAGAGAAGATGAATCAAAGCTGTGAAAGCTTCCGACTCCTGTTTCCTCTGCCAGCAATCAGTGTGTAACAGGTCAAGGTTCACTCTGAGTGTGTGTGTGTGTGTGTGTGTGTGTGTGTGTGTGTTCATGTTCTTCTCCTCTCACCTCTCCAGTGTACAGACGTAAACACACGGAGCTTCAGTCCATCCAGCTGGAGCTTCAGAGTCCAGACTGTAAGCTCAGTAAGCTGCGAGCTTCAACCATCATGACCGACTACAACCCAAACTACTGCTTCGCCGGGAAGACCGCCTCCGTCACCGACCTGAAGGAGGTGCCCAGACGCAACATCTCGCTCACCAGGTGACCCCGCCCACAACCCAGGGCCACGCCCACAACCCAGGGCTCCATCATGTCACACACACTCCATCATCAAGGCTTCTTTTCAATATTCTGACAGTATGAGTAACAGTGTGTGTGTGTGTGTGTGTGTGTGTGTGTGTGTGTGTGTGTGTGTGTGTAGGGGTCTGGGTCACGGGGCCTTTGGTGAGGTGTATGAAGGTCTGGCTCTGGGGATCCCGGGTGAACCGAGTCCACTGCAGGTTGCGGTCAAGGTGAGTTGTGTCCGTGTGTCAAAGGTTAAAGGTCA